>NW_015544168.1:291031-310840 GCF_001515605.1 Sinocyclocheilus anshuiensis
GAACATCTATGCATAAAAACAGTTTTTCCCCCATGCCATCGCCATCTTAAACAGCTAACACAGAAATGATGACCTGTTTTCTGTAATTCATTTCTCCATTACAAGTATTATGTAAATACATATACATATTTTTATTTATACAACTGTATAATAATGCACAAATCTGTACATAAATCTTCTGTTCCAGATTTTACCACATTATTATTTTCTTTAGTCTTATTTAATTGTTCTCTGTTCTCATGTCTTATATATATATATATATATATATATATGTATGAATGTACCAAGAGCTCCTAAAAAAAACACAAATTCCTTGCATGTTTGCACCATAGACTGTATAAAAACATGGACGTAGTGTCCGTGACGTCACCCGTAGTTTCCTGAAGAGCGGTCATTTTTTGAACCAGGCTGTAAACGTTTTTTTCTGTTGTAAAGTTGGGCATTTTAACATGGTGAGTCTATGGGATTGACTCCCTTTTGCAGCCAGCCTCTAGCGTCCAGTTGACCAATTACAGTTTAAGTCACTTCCTTGTTGGCTTCACGAGAGAGAGCAGGAGGTTGCCGCTTGGTTTGCACACACTTGGCGAATAAAGTTCATTCTGATTCTGATTTGTTTGAATCCGCATGAATCCACTGGATGAGAATGAGTTAGTTTATAGTCCTAGTCTTCGATGAGGTCATTTTCAGGCCCTCTCCACACCTGACAGCTTCTTTTGCTGAAGGTTCAGTGAGTTTATGCACATTGGCAATAAAATATAAGCCATGACAAGCAAAACCAGCTCAGTAAACTGGGGATGCTGCCCTCTTGATGAGTAAATTACAGAGGATGTGGAAACTAATGAGCGTATGAGTTTTTGACGAGAGGGAGGCGCATATCAGGGATGAAACACTGGAGGTTTGGAGCAACGGAGTCATAAAAAAGTGGCTGTTTGTGTCTCCATGTGCACTTGCCTAGAGCATACGGCGAGATACACATCCGCATCATGGTGAGTCGGCTCTTCATTAATCATACACTACGGAGTTTCCCTTGCCACTTTTTTGGCCCAAGCATGCTGCAAGATACAACACGAGATGATGCTGAATGAAAGACAAAGTCTGCTGTGATTTTAAGGGTACATTTACAGTCCGGCCTTTATAACGTAGGCACTATAGCACGTGCCTCTCTAAAGCCAACCCAAAGCTTTGGTTGAATACTCAATGCGTCCATTTCTACAGGAAGCATTCATGTCGAATGGGCTTGGAACGCAGCGTCTGTCTCAGCGGAGAGTCATTGTGAAGGATGACATCCGAGATTATAAATCAACAAGCCTCACCATGACTTCAGAAACCGACTGAAACCACAAGAGCAATATGCTTCATGATGGAATCCACCAAGGACCGGATCCTCACTCTGCTGTCACGCAATGCTGACGAGATCCAGCGAGAGATTGCGAGCTTTCTTAACACACCTAGCAATCATTGCTCCAAATAAACATTCCATGTAGACATTCATGCAACTACTACATTTAACCGTCACGGGCTCCCAAGATACACCCAAGATAAATGTACCCTGTACTGTTTCAAAACAGGAATGACAGGTATCTCTTGATTAGACTGGATGCAGTTAGCCAAAAAATTAGCCTTGTAATAATATTTGGGTGCCAGGTAGAGGTGTATCAGGCACACACCTGTCTTTCTTACTTAATGTCAGAATAAACAAGAAGCAGACAGGAAATGCATGATCCTGACAGGAAGCTAATGGGGTAAGGACAGTCAGAGCCCTTTAGAGTTGGAGCCGAGGTAAATGAGTATGCCTGAACCGGGCCTCCGCTCTGCTCAGGGAGTATCAGGTTCTGCCACATGGGTCAGCTAAGTCGAGTTGTGTGTACCTTTCTTTTCAAGTGCTGACTCTTCACATTTAGAGCCTCGTCACGGCTATCGATCCTATCCATCTGGGTTTCCTCGCAGGATTCTGGGTCTTAGGATGCATCCAGTTGCGTCTCTGCAAACAGCGAGTACATCTGCTTTAAAAACAAGCACAAGCATGACACAGACTCTATGTATAGACTCTTTAAAAATAAAGGATGTCGCAGTGATGCCACTGAAGAACCTTTTTTGGTTCTTAAAAGAACCTTTCTTTTTTCTTAGTGTGAAGAACTATTTTCTTTTAATGAAGAACAATGTGAGATTGAGGAGAACGTCTCTCAATGCTGAAGAAGAAACACGAGGATTTAGTGGGAAGGAACAACGATGGCCAAAATCATCCTCCACCAGGACTGATCCTCTAAACATCTCTTTTCTTCCTTATTGGAGATCTGGGAAGCTCGTCTGAGCCATCTTATCATGGGAGGAAATGGTTGATTTGATGTGGCGTTGGGCCGTGGGCTTGGATCCTTTCCCACCTTCTGTCAGAAAGGTCATACTAGGAGGAAGAGCCAAGGGAATTGCTGCAAGGCCCCCATCCAAATGAGACACCCCATATCCTCCTTCTATGCTGTTCAACGGTTCCACTTCGGGGTCACTTGATCCGAATCGCAGAAAGCCACACCCCTTTCAGAGTCTGCGAATGTGCTCAGAGTTACGTAATAGCATGATTCAGAAATCTAAAGGCATGTAGTGGACTTGGATTTGGTGTTAGGGGGTTTCGTGACACATGATGATGCAATCCCGTGACTCTACCCGTTCTCACTGTGAACCAGCACACATGGCGTTCACAGGCCTCTGGGAAGGCCGCTTTCCACCCATTTCTGTGCCTGCAGGTTTAACTGTGGGATTCCAGGCTGCAGGAAAACACATTTTATTGCATTTCCATAGTGGTTGTGGAATTGTTATTTTCCTCTTCTTTTCCAGGATTCCTGCTGATGCTGTTGTCTGATGGCGGTTTGTCAGCCGAGTGACAATTCCTGCTTAATTTCAAGAGGAAGCCTGAATGCCCTCAAACATGTCTGCTGATAGCTTTGTTCCTTGGCCAAGAGCAAACCGTTCAGCTCAGCTGTGGAACTGCTCCCCAGAGCCAAAGCATCATAGAAGCAATTAACCATGGGTAGTTTGGCTTAATGAATACTATCAATTACAAAGCCTCTGTACGTACAGAGCTGGAAAAACTCTGGGAGTGTGTGGTATTTCAGAGGGGGGGGAAATGTATGTAAAAAATTCATATCGAGATTATTTTTAGCAGTTTTGTATTACTTGAGATGAATGTTTAGTAATAAAACAGCAATCTACAGCTAATCTACATGATCTCTAAATCGACTCAGGTTAATGAGCACAAACCCAAGGCTACATAGCTGTTGACCTGCAATATGAGTTGGCAAATGCGCTCAAAGATGTTTTTTGTTTGTTTAGTTTGCTTGTTGATTAGTTTCAGATCTGAACACTTCACAAGGCAGGATCTGAGAGTCTGGAACATTCATTTGAGATTCTATCTTCCGCTGTTTGCCGCAGTTCACAACTTGCCGGTGCTGTTGGAAAAAAGTCATATTATGTGGCATTAAGCAATTTTGGTTTCTTAATTAAAACAGATTTATTGGTCAATTTTCTCTGTTCAATATTTCCTGTCTTAAACCAAGCCACGGATTTAAGCATCGCCGTCCTTTACGGTTAACAGCACAGTCACTGCTCCGGAAATACTTTTGTAATTGATTCTGCATGTGTATGACACAGAAATGAAAAATTACCAATATTTATTTAATCGCTACCCTTCCTGTTATATTGACTTGACACAAAATAAGCAAAAATACTGTTTTACTTGGACTGTACATCAATAGTGCTTCAATTTCTTGAAGTCTAGCGTGTAGAACTGGAACGGCACAGCTTAAATAATATAGCTTATAAAAAATACCCCGCAGTATGAAAAAAAAAAAAAAAAAAGAGCTAGTCAAAGATATGAAATCACTGTTTACAAAAAAAAATGCAATTAAAGAGGGAAAATAAAGCAAGAGCACAAGTGCAAATTAGTCTGATGGAAGGGGAGGTGCGAGATTAAAATTAACTAAACAACATGCAGCTGTTACTCAATTTCAACAAAAAGGAAAGAAGTAATTTTATATCCAACACAAACACACATGCACTTTTATAAGCTCATATAAAATCTTAAGATGCAGTTAATTGCATTTCCGTTAAAACCAAAATTAAATGCATGAGGAAATTGTCTGTTTCGTTGGAAACTTGAGATGTTTTTTTCTAATACATTTATGAGACAAGAATGCAATTAGTGGCTACACTACAGCTACACTACACAACTACAGCTGATCGGTTTGGAGAAACAAATTAAAAATTAAACAAATGAAACAACACTTTCATCAAAATATCACACTGAATCAGAATCCCTGTTCTGGGAATCTGAAGACAGCTAATGTACAAAACTCAGAAACAGACAAACCAAAAATGTAAAATGCACTAGTTTGTTATAATATCAGCAAAGAAACCTATATTTGGAACGGGTGAATGCAAAAGAGAGCAGAGGTATTGATAAAGACAAAACAGAAACCCTGATGACCACTAAATTGACAAAATATATAGCTAAATAAAATGTTAAATAAATAAATATGACAGCAGATAAGCAAATAAATACAGTCAATGCCCAAGAGTAAATGTTTGCTGTAAATTCTTTTTGGTCTCTGTGGAGAGAAAGAAGTCATGAGATGGTGAGGCTTCATATGAAGATGGTGAGGCTTCATATGAAGATAGTGCCATCTAGAGCCATCCTTCAGACAGCACTGAATCAATATAAACCCATTACAATAAACAAACTACTACAGCCAAAATAGAGCAGAGAGCAAGTCTAGGACTAAGTTAAATGCACAAACAATGACTCAACAAATAAAAAGTCTTGATTTAACATCACAATACACCATATAGTCCTACGCAGATACTTTTATAGATTTGACATGTTTTTGTGTTGCCACTTGAGTTGCCACTTGGCCAGAACTGAATTCTGTAAAGATGAAAGTGTTAAAATGATAGGACATGCCAATCCCAGGGTACCAAAAGACAAAGTTGAAACATGCAGCAAATTATCATTATCTAGATACTACATGACAATTTTGCTGTTTGTCTATGAAGGTCACTGTTTGCTGGGGTGCAGCTCAGTTGTGAGTGACTAGGATGTCACGGAAATGTTTGTACTCAGCACTGAGGGTGTTTGAAGTTATTTAAAACTGTTTTGCTAACCTCAACTACGTGCCTTTTCTACTAAATCCCACCATGGAAAAACATGTCAGCAAACCCAAATGTGCAAAATAAGAGTTTAAACCTTTTTTGGTAAAAAAAAAAATGCAGGCCGCTTCCATGACCCTTCTTTACTTACAAATAATACATTCAGCTCAGTTTACAGAGCCTAGAGCTGACCATGTGGTCAAGAAGTAGTTCATACAAAAATGAAAATTTGCTGACAATTTACTCGCAGGCCATTCAAGATGACGTTTTTCATCTAAACAGATTTAGCATTATATCACTCGCTCACCAATGGATCCTTTGCAGTGAATGGGTGCCGTCAGAATGAGAGTCCAAACAGCTGATAAAAACATCCACACAGAGTAATCCACACAACTCCAGTCCATCAATTAACGACTTGTGAGAGTTTGCAAGAAACAAATCCATCATTAAGGTGTTTTAAACTTCAAACCATTGCTTCTGGCCAAAATTCAAGTCCATAATTCATAATAATGCCTCCTGCAGTGAAAAAGTCCATTGCCTGTTTTCCCCTCACATCAAAATCCACCAACATATTTGGACTGTTTTCACTAGTAAACAGTGCTTGATCTGTGCATATTTCTCTCCTGATTCAGACTAAATAACATTTTCACTGAAGAAAGCAATATGGATTATGGATAGAGGACTTGCTGGAAGCAACAGTTTGAAGTTAAAATATCTTTATTGGATTTGTTTATTACAAACATGCAGCCTGGTGCTTCACAAACCATTGTTAACTGATGGACTGGAGTCATGTGGATTACTTGTGGATTATTGTGATGTTTTTATCAGCTGTTTGGACTATCATTCTGACGGCACCCATTCACTACAGAGGATCCATTGGTGAGCAAGTGATGGAATGCTGAATTCATCAAACAAACTCATCTAGGATCTTGGATGGCCTGAGAGTGAGTACATTTTCAGCAAATTTTCATTCTTGAGTGAACTATTCCTTTGACTTACACAAAAAGTAAAAGAACTTTAAAAAGTAAACAAAAAAATGGTTCTTGTAAGAACTGTTCACTAAATGGTTCTCTGTTATTTGTAGGCTACATCATAAAGTGTACTTCCATATTTATTTTGGATGGGAAAAGTCCAAACAAATCCCGCTCCAGTTCAAACCAAGGAGGTCATATTGGGTTTTAAAGAGTGCTTCGCCTCTGCCTGGAGATGGCCAATCACAGATTAGAATTTTGAGATGACACCTGGACTGGCCAATCACACTTTAGGGATTTAGTGCTCACCCATCTGGACACTCATCCTACGCTTGGAGTTTTTGGTTGCTAAGTGGCCTCCTTCCAGATCCGCTGTTGAAAACAATCGGAAAAAGAAGACAGTCAAGATCTGCTGCTGACATATTGACATTAAACATAGGGAGCTTTGTTCAAGATTTTGATGGCAGCGTAACAGCAAAAATGCACCGAGGGGAGATTATTACATGGTACCCACAAACAAGAGTGCACTTAGTAGTGTGTGAACCTACCTTTCCCCCAGATGCAGATAGAGGGACTGCAGTTCTCTACAAGCCCACTGGTGATTCGTTGGCAGAGTCCGGCCTTTCCCAGGCTTTGCTTTTTCCAGTTTGTGGTTTTCAACAAGATGTGGTTTTAGTGTCACAGCACACTAAAGTTATAGTCTGACAAGAAAAAAAGGCAGTTGTACCCAGAGAGTGATCCTGATGGATGAAACCTGGGAAATCTGCAACATGGTTAAAAACCTCAGTGGAATCAGTGCACATCAGGGGCTATTATATGATGGTGAGATATGATCGCTTAACATGATATCTTCTAAGATCCCTGAGAAACCTGTGGGCAGGGCCTCTGTGAAGACAGGCTCGGTCTTACAGGAAGTATAAATTACTTCCTGTGCTGAATGATAATTATGTTTTTTAATCATGAGCTTTAGCAATAATTTTAAATGCTGAGAGTGAAGAATAATAATAACGACCCCTTAGGGCAAACAAACCATACAGCTAAATAAAAACAATTAAAAAAAAACAACCCAATGGGAGCATAGAGCTGTGTGCAAAAGGTTTTCCCATATCAGTATTATAGATAAAATATATCAAATTTATAAATTACTTAAGTTATATTTTAATGGATTAATTTTACTTTAGTAAAACATAATACGATGATAATAATAATAAGATGATGATAATAATAATAATAAAACTAGACACAATAAAATTAAAAAGTAAAAAATTAGTTTAAAAAAATTTAAATTAAATTATTTTTTTAAAGAAATTAATACTTTTATTCAGCAAGGATGCATTACATTGCTTAAAAGTCGCAGACCACTCCACTATTTTTGCAAATAATGAAAAAAAAAACATCAAGGTAATGAATAATGAGACAATCAGAATCTTTTAGAGTAAAAAATATTTATCTGGATAAAAAAAAAATGTAGTGAGGCCAACTTAAAAGTTGCAACAAATTGAAATGTTCAAGCAAAGTTGAAGCTCCTTCAGTAAAGTGCAGAAGTACTCACTGACACTACTATCAATTCAAAAAATACATGGACTGTGTAAGGCAATTTTCAGCAGTATGAAGATGATATACAGTGGGTACGGAAAGTATTCAGACCCCCTTAAATTTTTCACTCTTTATTATATTGCAGCCATTTGCTAAAATCATTTAAGTTAATTTTTTTTCCTCATTAATGTACACACAGCACCCCATATTGACAGAAAAACAGAAAAATTTAAGGGGGTCTGAATACTTTCCGTACCCACTGTAAGAACACATAACCAATATCATAATTCTAATATTTAATAGTCATTACTCTAGTGCTGTAACAACCGCTGACACAAGCTAAAATAACAAAAATAAGACTAATTTCAATATGATTTTCTCTCATCAGTGGTGTTCAATATTGTCCTTCATTAAAGCAATAAGCCACAAAAGGCAGTATGTTGCAGTGATTTTACTACAGGTAAGCGTTTTCTTTGGCACAGTGCAAAGAAGAGTATCTAAAACGCTCTAAAAATGGCAGCAGCAGTGCATATACTCACAATAAGAGTGCAGTACTCTCAGCTCCATTTAACACATTTTTACCAGGAATCCATTCCACAGATTTCCCCCCAAAATCAACACAAAAATGCCATTACCTTGCCATTACAGCTGCCAGTCTTGTGGAAGTCATTGGTTTCCATGTAAGTAGTGTTGGAGAGCGAGTGGCCACTCATACCTTTGAGTTCATCGACCGTCAACATGGAGAAGCAGAGGTACATCAGTCCTTGTGAAACATAACATTTATGACGGTTTCAGGCAGCGGAAGGGAAGAGATACATGCTAGACCAGGGCTGCCCAAACTCGGTCCTGGAGGGCCGGTGTCCTGAAGAGTTTAGCTCCAACCCCAATTAAACACACCTGAACCAGCTAATCAAGCTCTTACTAGGTATACTAGAAACTTAAAGGCAGGTGTGTTGAGGCAAGTTGGAGCTAAACTCTGCAGGACACCGGCCCTCCAGGACAGAGTTTGGGCAGCCCTGTGCTAGACGCTTCTTGCCCATGATCTTCCGGATGGTAATGCGGCACAGGTTCATCAATCTCCTCGGGTTTCCTGTGTTGGAAAGCAATATTAGCTAGTACATATCAGGCCTCAAAGACCTTTAGTAAGACATTTAGTAATTTGACAGTCATGGAAAGAATCATTTTTGAAGTTATACCCTTAAATAAAACAATTAAGCAATTTTGGATCTCCTGAATTTCCTGCACTGCCTTTTTCAAGTTTACTGTTTTACATCATTTTCTCTTATTAAAAACATACCTTCAACAAAATGTTCACATCCTGTATATGTTTTTAGTATTTATATACTTTTATATTATTTATTAATATTTTGAATTATTTTTCATGTTTATATATTCCATTTTCATTTTAATTTCAGTTTAAGCTTTACAAATTTTATGCCTTTTGCCATTTTGTTAGTTTTTTATAGTTCTAAATGGCTTTGATTTTTTTTCCATTTTTTTTTTTGTAATTTTATTATTTCAACTTAAACTTATTTCAATTAATTGCCAAATCAACATTTCAAATTTTTGTTGAAGTTTTTTTTATTTAAGTTTTTTTATCTAATATTTATTTATTTTATTTTATTGTAGTTTTATTTCAATTACCAAAAACTATTTCAACAGTTTTAGTTAAATCATTTGTATGAAGAAATAAAAATAAATAAATAAATATCTGAAATATTCTTTAATAAAACGCTGTTTTTTCCATATTAAAAGTGCATAGCATATGACTAAAATCCACTGAAAATTTAAAATGTTCATCTACCTGTGATAATGTAAAATGAACTTTTCATCTTTAAAAATTGTGAACTTGTTGGTCTTCATTTTACATAACATTTTTTATTTTTTTTTGCTATAAAACTTTCATAATCCTTCAAATTTCCATTTATATCCAGGTTTAAATGAAACTAATTCTAGATTTTTGGAATTTTCACTGTAAAAAAAATTGCATTTAACACCGCAAAAATATATACTGCATAATAGAAGTGACCCCAATAATGACATCAAGAACACATCTTACTTTTGGCCTCCTGGTTGATGCGAAAGGCTTCAGCATTGACTTTTAAGCGAACCATGGTATCAGGATTGAGCTCGTCCCAGGGGATTAGATACGGGTCATCGCCGTGGTCCAGCAGCAAGCTAACGAAGGCTGGTTCACATCCGAGTTTCAGAACTGCATCCAGCATACAGGAGGCCCGGCCCCTGACCAGTGCTTCCCTGCTCACGGGGCCATTGTAGTTGTAGTTTGGGTTGGCACTGGCATTCAGAAGCATCCGGAAGCAGAGGAGGTGGTGGTAAGCAGCGCTGATGAAAAGTGGACAGGCTGCCAGAGTTGTCAAAGTGCGGGTGCCGAACATAAACCTCTGGTCCAGCCGGTGTATCAGCTTTGAACCTGTGTGTATTCCAGGGCAATCAGCATAATCATAATTCACACTTAAATAATCCATGAGAACATACACTGGCAGCCAAAAGTCTGGAATAATTAAGATGTTTTTAATGTTTTTGAAAGAAGTCCGTTCTGCTCACCCAAAGCTGCATTTATTTGATCAAAACACAGTAAAAACAGTAATATTGTGAAATATTACTACTTATTTAAAATAACCGTTTTCTATTTGAATATATTTTCAAATGCAATTCATTCTTGTGATGTAAAGCTGAATTTTTAGCAGCCATTTTTTCCAGTCTTCAGTGACACACGATTCTTCAGAAATCATTCTAATATGCTGATTTGGTGCTCAGGAAACATTCCTTATGTTTATCAATGTTGAAACAGAAGCACTGCTTAATATTTTTATCGAAACCGTGATACACTATAGTAGACATCTGTCATGTTACAAAAATTATATTTTAAATAAATGCCGTTCAGTGAACTTTGTATTCATCAAAGAATCTTGATGTAAAAATGTTTCCACGAAAATATTATTCAGCAAAGACTGTTTTCAACATTGATAATAATCAACAAGCACTAATAATAATTGAGCACCAAATCAGTGATTTCTGAAGTCAAAAATTCAGCTTTGCATCACAGAAATAAATTACAGTAATTTTAAAATATATTCAAATAGAAAACAGTTCTTTTAAATTGTAAAAATATGCCACAATATTGCTGTTTTTACTGTATTTGTGATCAAATAAATGCAGCCTTGGTGAGCATTATTCCAACTTTTGGCCACCAGTGTAGAGTTGGAACTGAACTCCATTTTCAGTATTTTATGTAGTTATAGATTTTACAAGATATCCTGACCTGATCAGCTCTAGTAGGATGTCCACTTGGCCCACTTGTGCAGTGTGGTATATTGGGGTGCTCAGGTGATGAATGCTGCCGTTCGGATCAGCATCGGCTTTCAGAAGGATGTTCACACAGTCCAGGTGTCCATTAACCACAGCCATGTACAGAGCAGTCTGACCCTTCACATCCACCAGGTCCACTGCAACTCCCTGAGAGATCAGGTAGTCCACACACTCGCTGTGACTCATCATGGCAGCGATACACAGGGGCGTGCAGGGCAGCAAACCACAGGACCAAATCAACTCCTCCTTAGGATCCTCCTAAAAAATAATTCAATGTTACACATTGAAAAAACAATTGTATATTCTGTGTTAAGAATATCACCTTTGAATTGCACCTGAAATGAGGATATACACGGGTTGTGAGTTTTGCCCAATGTAAAACGTGGGTCCTATAGCAAAAACCAGTGGTGTGTAGGCACCCTTAAAGGAATGGTTCACCAAAAATGGAAAACTTACTCACCCTCAGGCCAGCCAAGATGAGTTTAATGAGTTTGTGGAACAGTGTGAATTACTTATTCTGATGGCACCCATTCACTGCAGAAGATCCATTGGTGAGCAAGTGATGCAATGCTAAATTTCTCCAAATCTGTTACCATGAAGAAACAAACTCATCTACATCTTGGGTGGCCTGAGGGTGAGTGAATTTACAGCAAGATCCATTTAAGATATTTTTATTGAACATTACGAGGTCAAAAAAAAGTATAAATACATGGATGAATTGGTTACAGTAAGATCTATAACATGCAGGGGCGGATTTAGTGAATTGGGGGCCCCAGGCAAAATATAGGAATGGGGCCCTATACATTTGCACATATTTACCTCGATCAACCTTGGGGTTCCTTTTTTGTTGTGATGCTTTCTGCTGCACAATGTTGCGCCATAGTTGTGTCCAGTGTTTCTACTTTTTTCATGTACATGTTATAATGGCTTTCTTATGTTGTAGACCACAAAATACCAATTGATTTACAGTTGAGATACAGGTTTTCACAAAAAAAAAAAATGGTTTAAAGACTCAATTGTGAGGTTTGTCGTTTTATAATTTATTTTAAGAAAAGGGATGAGTCAGAAATATAAATTATTATTTTAATTTAAAACGGGGTTATCTGGCTGGATTTGGTCTGAACAAAAACTGCAGACTGGATTATTGAAAATGCACATTCATTCTCTGCCAGTAGGAAACTTTACTGAAAACAGTCGGTTCCCTTCAGAGATTCATTCATATAAAAACTTGAACTAGTGAGAATGAGAAAAGTATGAAAAAATATAGCCTATATTGATGAGGGAAATCCACTGATGAGTTACCGGCATAAGACCTCTGATAACATGCATTTAGAAAACTGTAAATTTTCATTTTATGCCAACTTTAATGAATAATTCAGAGAAAACCCTCACTGTTTGAAGCTCTCTTCTTGTAGGAGGGTCTTGAGAGTGTCTAGATCTCCCACACGGGCAGCATTATGTGTCTAGATCTCCCACATGGGCAGCATTATGTAGACTCATGTCCTCACACTGTTCCAGAGGCCTGTTGCCGAACTGCTCCTGAAGCCATCCTCTCAGGTTACGACCTAACAGAGAGACAGAGACCAGATCAGGTCAATTACATCAGCAATATTTGATGCTTGTAAGAACAAGATTCATATTTCAGTAATGTGTTGAATAATAAATCTGTAATCTCAAAAAGCTTATTGACACCATGAACGTATATAATAACCACAAACATGGTTCTTAGGTTATGTGCCGCTACAATGCCTTTATGTACAAGAACAAAGTTAAAAACAAGCCCATAATTATTTTTGATGTTCCCGCGACACTGTAGTTCCATGGCAACCGACAAGCTGCCATTGTAAAATACTTTCAGCTTCAAATATGTGAATTTAGGTTCAGTAATGTAAGTATTTTGAATAAGAATATCTCGCTAGTGTTTGTTGTCAGCAATAATGGTGTGAACAGCCCCTAATCGAACATGATAATGCATGGCTCTGAAACGTTTGTTCGTTCTGATAGAAATGTTGACGTTCAGATCAGAGGGATAATGACATAACGTTAGCAGCTGCAGAAGTGTTTGGGATCTGTGGCCCAGGGACCGGTGGGACCTCAGCATCCCCTTCAACAACATTCTCATCAGCCATCGTGTTTTGTACTGTAAGTCTGCTTCAATAAATGTATGCTCCAACTGTCATAAACCATAAAAAAGTGTCTGTGCTTTTTTCCTAATGCTGTTTTTAGTAGCGGCAGTGCGTCACGGACTCTTGGCTGCATGACTGTATGAGCAGGTCTGATTGGCTGACCAGCAGCTGTCTGTCACAGGCTCATCAGTGAACACAGCTGCAAAGATCATCGGTGCCCCTCTCCCCTCCATCCTGGACATTTTCCTTACACGATGCTCCAGCAAAGCCAACAGTATCGTGAAGGACCCCACCCATCCCTCCCACAAGTCTCTTCCAGCTCCTACCATCAGGAAGACGGTACCGGAGCATCAGAGCCTCTGGATTTAAGGTGGACTGCTCTGCTTCAAATTAAGCTGAAAATACTTGAGTGGTTTCTAAGTGTGGATATGTGCATTCTTATATGATTCTTTGATCCCAAGTGACTTACAAATTACAATAAAACAACCAGAAGCAATTTATTCAATAGAGAAACCAATACAAAGATGTCTGGATGGTGGAAGTGTGGATTCATGCACAGTTCTATTAGAACTTTGTTACATGCACATTTATTCATTTAATGATTTACAAGTGAGGATAATACAAGACGAAGCTCTCTCTCTCTCTCTCTCTCTCTCTCTATATATATAGACACAAAACAAAATCATTTCATTTATTAAATATTAAAAATATAAAATGTACCTATATACTGTATATATATATATATATATATATATATATATGCTTTTTAGCTTTTTGAGTGGGAGAGCTGAACATGGAACATCATCATATTTTTGACAGTTTTCCTGGGATTCATCCATATACTCACAAACCTTCTGCTCATTCATTCAGAGACGCGAGGAGCCCCAGAGCAGAGCAGGTGAGTGTAGATCTCGGTCCAGTACACTCTCTTGAGGCTGAAGACAAAGCTTGAATATCTTTAACTGTGGTAGGTGACTCGAGTCTGTCATTGTTGGAAGTTTATACTGAAGAGCTGCAGATGCATGCCGTATTGCTGCCTGACGACAGCTGAACCTTGAACACTGGCCTACAGGCCTGAAAAATAAACAGCGAGCCTGACGGCCTCATGTGTCTCTGAAGAGAACAGGACCGCAGGGAGAAACACCACTCAACTCTCTAAAAAGTGTTCTGAGTGATTTTAACAAGTTGCTATGCAATTGCTAAGGTGTTCTGAGTGATTCTTAAAGCTTTTTTAGGATTGTTATGCAGTTGCTTGTGCACTGCTACAGTGTTCAGGGTAGTTACTAGTTGGTTTTTAGATCAGGCTCTGCTTTATAGTCTGCCAAGTCAGAAGTAATGCCAAGTGATCGCTTAAAAGTAACATCACACCTCTTTTGAACATAACACACAATTTGAGAACATGCGGAGTAACATGCTGGAGTTTAATACTTGTGGTGAGTGGTTAGTTTAAACCCCTAACCCTAAATATGAGCAATAGTAATAATGGATTGAGGTTTACTTTTTAGAACAATCCTTTGTTAATAGCATTTTAATGACGGATTGGCTTTTCCTGGAGGTCAGTCACCAAAGAGTTCCTTTTGACCAAAAGTCCTCATTAATAAAGGCATAAACTAAAAAAAGGACTTATTTCAATGTAGGAAACCGGCGAACACAAGTTTCACCTCTTCACTGGTCATCTTGATAAAGCAGCACAATCATTTCTGACAGTCCCAAGGACCCTCTGGCTGGGGTTTTCTCCCGGGCCCACAGCAGGAGAACACTAGGACAAAAGAGCCCCGCAGGGCACACGGCCTGTTCACTC
The DNA here is from genome assembly GCF_001515605.1 of Sinocyclocheilus anshuiensis. Classification (NCBI taxonomy): domain Eukaryota; kingdom Metazoa; phylum Chordata; class Actinopteri; order Cypriniformes; family Cyprinidae; genus Sinocyclocheilus; species Sinocyclocheilus anshuiensis. The sequence goes on from NW_015544168.1 coordinate 305,932, forward strand.
TGACCTAATCCAAATGTCCGCTCAGGCAGGTGCCCATGTTTTCAAGGGCCTCCAAATCCTGATCTTAAATGGCCCGGTTGACTGTTACTCAATAGGCGTTTGAGCGCTCCTGCAGTATGTGTGTGTGAGCCTGCGGTGCAGCGGTTTCAAGCTCTGCCAGAATAAAAATCAAAACTGATGTGCTGATACAGGCTTTTAAAATGTTATTCAATGTTTTCGCTGCGTCCCACCGGGTCAGCTTTCCAGAGCGTGGTGTGTGAAACGTTAAACACGTCCAGGCCTTTTTGTGAACTCATCAAAAACATTCACTTGGCGTGTTTACCGCTGCTCTGAAATGCAATTCAAAATAGTCATTAAAATGTCTCAGTGTTTACTTAATGGTGACATGTGTAATTTTTGTCACAGGCATCACCAAACAGAATTGGAAAAATAATGACTATGTTGCAAGTACTGTATCCCCCAAACCGCATGCATTATAAAATGGTCACAATTTACATTTTTAACAGAAATGGAAGTGTTTATTAGACTTCACTACAAAATTAATATTCATTTGTGACCTATGATACAAACAACATATACACAAAATGTACAGCAAAAAGTACGGATATGGTAAAAAACCGTTTACAGTGTAAATGGTCGTCTCTTTTACGAAGTGAATGGAAACGCAAATATATTTCATTGACATTTAAGAAGTTGATTTTACTTCAAATAAATAGCAAACTATTTTGTGTCATGGTGCACAGCTGATAATACTGATAATCTGTATATTGAAGTCTGATTCTACTGACATTCATGCTGTGTGGTTTAGATGTAAAATTCATCTAGACACTGGTACAGTACCACAGTATCCATAAAGTGTGACTAGTTATACACGTTGAAGATTTTCTACATGTTGTGCTTGACCAGTGGATCAACTTTAACAGATTGGACCTGTTATTGCTTCATCTAACACAGTTTTTCATGTCATAACCTTATCAAAATAAAAATTTTCAAATTGCTTCATGGATCTCAGTTTGCAGTAGAAAACTCTCTCAACAGCCCTCTAAAAAGTGTCTTGGAAAGTTTTTCAGTCATGTTTTCTCAGATGAAATATCAGTTGAACTTTTTCATTATTAATATTAATTTGAAACATACACATATACAGTTGATCAAGGTACATTTCTTGATTTATACAATAAATTGAAATAAAAGACACTTGTGCAATCTAATCTTGTTTCTTTGAACATATATTTAGCTAACTGAGAGGTTTTTGATGCGTACAGGTAAATTATGTGCTGTATTACAGTCTCATTTATCAAAGTGCAGAGGTGCGTGTGTAATGTTTCTCCAATTTTTGGCAATTCTAATGCTCATCTGTAAAATTCTATTGCTTACTAACAGCTTTAGAGAATTACATTAAAATATATTTATATATCATATATATATATATATATATATATATATATATACATACATATACATATGTCATATTATATTTCTATGATAGCTTGTTTCTGCCACAGCATAAATAAATAAAAAAGGTAACTGTGACTTTTTTTCTCACAATTCTGAGAACTGCGAGACATAAACTCAGAATTCTGACTTTCTTTCTCGCTATTCCGAGTTCACATCTCGCAATTCTGTCTTTTTATCTGAATTCTAAATTTACATCTCGCAACTCAGTTTTTTCTTTTTGCTCTAAATAAAAAAGAAAATCACAACTTTCTCACAATTCTGGCTTTTTTCTTGCAATTGCAAGTTTATTTCTAACATTCTGACTTTCCTTCTCAGAATTTCATCAAAAAAGTCCAAACTGTGAGATAAAAAGTCGTAATTAACTTTTTATTATTTAATCTCAGAAATAAAGAAAATGGCAGAAACAAGCTTCCATAGTTTTCAATGCACACATATACATATATAAATAAATATATATTCACATATGTGATATATTGCCAATGTTCTCTTATGAGACAAAAACACTTGTCAGTCTGGATGGAAAAAAGCAAAATAAAAATTAAATAAACCAGTCAATCTGTTTTCCTAAGAGAACATGGAGATCAATTGAAGTCCTATTTAAAACACATAAAGGACACATCAGTATGGTGACCACACACATTTATCTTTCAAGCAAGTGATGAGTGCAAATCTACTGCAGACGTATGAGTGTGTTTGAGAATCCCAATTGACCAGCGCAAACAGATCCTGGGTCTTACAGAAGGCACCTTACATGAAGGGGGTTTGAGGAGAGTGACTCCTGACTGTACCTGCACCCTCTGAACTCTCTCCAGTACTGCTCAAAGACATCAGGTCTCTTAAAGACAGGAGCTCTCCCTGCTGCTCAGTGCTTCAGGTTTCTTTTGGGATGTGCTGGCATTCACGTTTGTGAGGAGAAGCTAATTCTGGATACCATCTTCTGGATCTTCTCCTCGTTCTTCAGGATGCTGGACTTGACTGCGCAGATCTTGTCCTGCTGGTCTTTGATTAACTGCTCTAGTTCAGCGAGCTCAGCCTTCAGAGGTTCCACAACGCTGTCTGTAATTCTGAGATATAGACAGAGAAACGGCTTAACACAGAAGAACAAGACATTCAAAAAGCAGCTGGAGATTTTAATCATGATAAATATTAGGTTGCACTGATATGGAGTTATTATGGCTGATCCCCAATTATTTTTATAGCCAATATAATTGACAATTTTATATAAAAAAAAAAAAGTAATTGTAAATAAAAAAAAATAAAATAGAATAAATACATACCAAATTCTCCAGAATATAAGTCACGCTTTTTACATTTAAGACATGCTGTGATTTATATTCCATACAACTCAGCAAATTGGTAATGCTCTATTTAAATCAATTTTGAATCAATCGGACCATTATTTGTATGACTTCTAAGTTCCAAATCAATCATTTAAGAGGTTTCAGTTCAGTTAAGATGCTGTCTATGTAGGCAGTATCCAGCAAGGCAGCTTACTAGGCTTAGGGACAGAGCTAATATGCATGTGCACCTTTGTTCCTGTAGCAGAGCCTGTGCATTCTCCTTGTTCTCTTTGCGCCACGTCTGCAGTTCGTTCTGCATAGAGTCCATATCCTCCTGAATGTAGTCCATGATCTTACCCAGAGGCAGAGCGCTGCGACACACCGTTTGTATGGACGAACGCAGGCGCTCAATCTCCTTCGCCACCAATTCACGTTCCTTCTTACGAGACACCTCCGACACCAGTGACCGATCCTGCAGACAAGACCGAACCACAGGAAACAGATCAACATTAGCGGTCTCAAAACAATGTCACTCTTCCTGACTGCTATTTCTTCTGCCAGAGGTCTGTCACAGTCACTTATGAATGGAAAAGGTGTGACAGGATTTTCAACATGAAGCTATGATTGTCAAAAAAAAAATGGTACAAAAATCCAAGTGCAAAGCCACGTAAACAAATGCTAATTGTTGTCTACACAAAAAAGGTACAAAAGCATTCACTGGAGTGTACATTTTCAAAAGGTACACTTTTGTACCTTATTTATCCCTAAAGGGTGCATATTAATACCCAAAGTGTACATATTAGTTCCTTTTGAAAGGGTACCGCCCCAGTGACAGCTTTTGTACCTTTTTTTTTTTCAGTGTGTGTAGACAACAATTAGCATATGTTTAAGTGGCTTTGCATCATATACTCGCCCTCATGTCATTTCAAACCTGTATGACCTTCTTTCCTCTGTAGTACAAAAAAGAAGATATTTAAAAAATATGGGTTTGTCCATACAATGAAAGTCAATGGGGTCCAATGTTGTTGTTTTGGACCCCTTTGTCCAAATGTTGTTGTTGTGTTATTTACACAAAAACAGTTGAAACGTTACTCAAAATAAATGACTGAAAAATGCTGAAAAATGACTAGTGGGAAGTCACTCCCATAAGGGAGCACTTCAGATAAATGCCATAAATGTTATAAAGGTTAGAGGAAATCTATACCTACCAACAATATACTTTTGGGGGAAAAAAGCAGCAGGGAGAAGTCTGCATTTAGTGGTTTTCAATGTCAAGGCTACAAATGTTTAGAATTTCAAGGCAGGAATTATACAAACCTTGCAATGTATATAAAGATCAAAATGAAAGAGACATGGGATCCATAATGTGAGTGAGTGGTTACTGAAGGCCTCCTCTGTATGTGGTGTGGTTGGGGGGTCCTGGTCTGCCCCAGTCACCCTTCAGCCGAGCGTAAGAAGGCCCCCCAGGCACACAGGGCCCGTGTCTATTTACTCAGCTGGGGCCAGAGGCTGTGTGTGGCACTAGGCCAAACAGGCTTTACTCTTACTGCCTCTGTCCCACTCAGACATATGCACATACACACCCCCACATGCAAGACATGACTTTGTTTATTTTAGTAACAGGCTATGGCAGTGAAGTTATTTTACAACAGTATTCGGTAACAACTACTTCACATTTACCTAATTTCAAGCTTCAAGCTTCAAGCAATTCATGTCATTCTGGCTATAAACACCAACAACTTCCTTTCTAAGGTGGGACATGTCAAACCTGAGCTACATGACAATACAATAACCAGAAACTTCCTTATCAAAATAGGCTGAGCATTACATGAACTCAAAAAAACATTTTGTTGAATGTAATTGACATGTTTACAACATATTTGCAATGATTTTCCGGCGATACATAACTGAACAACATTGCAAATATCTGGATGATTTTAATGAGCTTTTTATTTGGCAATTAAGCATCATTAGACTTGTATTGCAATCCCTCTGTCTCAACTTGTAAGTATGAGAGCGTTAAGGTTTAAAGGGGTCATATGATGCGATTTCAATTTTTCCTTTTTCTTTGAAGTGTTACAAGCTCTTGGTGCATAAAGAAGATCTGTAAAGTTGCAAAGACTAAAGTCTCAAATCCAAAGAGATATTCTTTATAAAAGTTAAGAGTCAGCCAC
>NW_015544168.1:311803-316162 GCF_001515605.1 Sinocyclocheilus anshuiensis
AATTTCAAGCTGAACTCCTCAAGTTATATAGTCATTCTGACTATAAACACCAACATCTTCCTTTCTAAAGCCACGTTCACACCGCCAGCCAGTGACATTGTAGCTGTATGTCACTAGACTCTGTACTGTGAAGCAGGGGCGATTCCAGGATTTTCATTTTAGTAGGCTCAGCCCCCAATGAGACTATAATATATATATATATATATATATATATATATATGTATGTATGTATATATGTATGTATATATATGTATGTATATATATTCAAATGAAAATGGAAACATCGTTTTATAAAGCATATGCATTCATATGTGCTTCATTTTCACTGGAGGAAACCTGTGGTATGATGAGGGGTGAACGCAGCGAAAACTTAGGCTACAGTAGATGGGGAACCGATTGCTCCCCCATGATATTTTGAAAACTGTATTTATGACAAAGAACTGCACAGATGCCGATATTATAACAATCTATCAATAAACACACACCTTGTCCTCTGTTTCTCGCTTTGTGCCGCTGCAGTCTGCGAATTGAAAAAGAACGCGCTGAAAGACGGGGAGGAGCCGATTGAAGTCTGCCGCCGTTTTCATATGAAATTAAAAGGGGACTGAGGTGATCACGAATTCGTGTACAGTTTATGGAACTAATCGCAACATTTTAGGGGGGCTATAGCCCCCTAAAAATGGCCTAGTGACGCCCATGCTGTGAAGACACTTGTGGGCGTTCCTAGTGCTGTCGCTCTAATGTTATTGGTAGACTATACGTCTGGAGATATCTTGGGGCAGTCGTGGCCTAATGGTTAGAGAGTCAGACTTGTAACCCGAAGGTTGTGGGTTCGAGTCTCAGGTCTGGCAGGAATTGTCAGAATTGTTAATCTTAACTTTTGTCATGTGACTCGCGTCGCTTCACACGACCTACATTCTGTCACCAACGGTCACTGTCGCTCTTGTCACCGGAAGTCGCTATGTTGCTTTATCGCTGCGTGTCTCTGGCAGTGTGAATGGGGCATAAAGGGATAGTTCATCCAAAAATGATTTCAAACGTGCTTTCACATGGAGCAGCATTTACTACACAAAGCCATTGCTCATTGTTCACATTCATATATGATCGTGGTTTTGCGCAGCTTGTCAGTTAACAACGGCTCCGTGTAGTAAATGCTGCTCCATGTGAAAGCACGCACGTGGAGATTTACCGCTGATTACAGAACCAACTTTACTGACAAGATGCGCATTAAATATTGCATGCAATTTATTGTGCAGCCCTATTTGCAAGTTTGATTCATTTCATGTGATTCACATTCTCTTCTTCCATGGATCAATTTATAACCCGATTCTCAATCAATTCAAAATCTATATATTTTCACACACTATAAATACACACACACAAAACACACACACACACACACACACACACACAGACCAAAATATATATAAGAAAAATATAAATAGGTAAATATTGACATTTATTCCCATGCATAGTTACATTGGCGTGTAAAAATTATTGTACTTAAAATGTTTGGAAGGTGGACTATATATATATATATATATATATATATATATATGTGTGTGTGTGTGTGTGTGTGTGTGTGTAATATTAATATTACTTTATTACTTATTTATTAATATTCCTTTATTTATAAAATATTCCTTTATTTATTAAAAAAAACTTGCACACGTAGTCCTACATAGATATACAGTTGGTCAAACATTATTAAGATTTGAAATCTGAAAATATTTTCATAAAGTGGCGGTCTCTAATCATCTGTGTTTTTAAACTGAACGTTTATTGTTACAAATTTACAGAGTTTGGTAACTCTATTACAAACACTTCAAAGGTTAACTATGCCACTTCACTCTAGAACTCTAACAAACACGTGAGAAGAAAGACTACCTTAAATTTTTCCCCCTCTCTCTGTGGTTCACAAGTGTGTCCGGATTGAAATGTCTAATAGTTGTCTGCAATGTGGGTGGTTTCTCCAGCCCCTAAACACCTCCTCTACACAAACACCAGCCAGCACATTCGGCCCACTGTTCTTGGAGCGCAAAGGCCAGGCCGGATTTGCTCTGTTTGCCGTCCTCCTGCACCTCACCCCTTAGTCAAAAAGAAAAGAAATACTCCAGCTTTCTGTCTCAGATGACATAAATCAATCGTTTATAGGGGCTCTCATTTTCCCCTCTCTTCACTAGACCCAAGAAAAATATTTGTTTTGCACGAGGCAGCTGAGGACAGGTTTTCCCATTATCTCAGACAGTGACACAAGCAGGACGTGGAGTCGGTGTGCCTGGGGCAGGTGGCTTTCAGAGACGCTGATGCATTGGGCCGGAGCCTCTTGGACCATGACGCCTCATTACCCCGCTATGTGGATCTGAGCCTTCAGCTGCAAGCCCAATTTGCTTAATGAAGAAATGCATGCAAAATGCATGATTTATAGAGTGCTAATAAAGAACTAGGAAAAGAAGCAGAACAGCACTGTTCAAATTACAGTTTTGCAGTCCTCCTGAGAATGATAAACATGCTGTAGTGCCACATCATGGTTCTGTGGATCTGAAACGTTGAGTTCAAACGTGATTCACAAGATAAAATGGGCTTACATGACTACAGTTAGGACAAGTGTGACAACTTTAAAAATGAAGGGAGTAATTTATTTGCCACTAGCAACACCAAACAGAATTGGAAAATTACTGTCTGTATAGACAGGTAGTTCCATTTCCAAACTCGCTGCTTAAAACAGACTGCAGTTTAGTTTGGTACTTCTAGTGGGACAGAAATCAACATGTAAACAAAGAAGCTTTATCTTTCTAGCTGAGTGTGATAGGGCTTTTCTTTAGCTCTGAATGATAGCACAGGCAGACTACATGTAAACATGATAGCAGAAAATTAGATTCACACAACCAGTCAGAAATTAAGTGATGTTTCCCAAGCCTTAGTACTTGCTTCACTTCAATAAGGACATCACTGAAAAGAGCGATAACTTGCAGTTTAGTAAGGGAGTCATACGTTGATTCAGTAATGAATCCAGTGAGTTATTCATCAGACTGATTCAAATCAGTAACGTGAGTGAAACCGATTCATTAAAAGAAGCTGCTCAAATGAACCATTTGTTCATCAATCGAACTACACTGGCATTGCATTTGTTTTTGCATGCATTCAAATCAGACTGCAAAATTACATTCAAAAATCTGGTAAATATGATTTTTTATGCTGGAGAGTCATAGAAACTGGCAAACGCTGAGATTAACTGCGACAGAAACAATACTTGAAAATAAAATTTTTATCAGTTTATTGTTTAAACTTGTATATCACTCGCCCCTAGTTTGCATTCATTAACCTTTTTTGATTAGTCTTCAGTGGGGAAGGGACTGTCTACCTGATCACTTAAAAGTAACAATTATCATTAAAAAAAAAGTGTTACTTTTTGATTGGTTACAATAGCATATTGGGTTGTAACACTGATTGGCTAAAGCCAGTGCATTGGCTGGACACTTTCAAAATATTTCACTTATGATTTAAAACTATTTTAACTTGACATGTTAAAAAATGCTGTTGCATTTATCGGTTGAAGACACAAAAAGCAGTAAAAATTTGTGGCTTCAATGGTCTATTTTAGACAGCTTGCTACTGGTCTAAAACTCCATGGTGGGTCTTTGGGTCCAATACTGACTCATAAGGGTAAAGATTAATTGTTTAGCAACGTTTAGGGGTTTCCTCCTTGGGGAAAACATGGGCCTCATCCAGCAACATCATAAAAATAGCTGGGATGAAGTGAAGTGCAGAGAGGCTGAGTCGTGTACACAGGATGGAAGGGTCAGTTTGGCCCCGTGGGGGTCATTGCTGAGATCACCGTCCTGTACTTGCGTGCTAAGCGGATCACCACAGAACCACAGTGTATGACAGTTCGGCTTATGAGAACCAGACAGCAATAGGACTGAAATGAAACGCAACCAATTACGCTATCAGACTTCAGAGACCTGTACCGTGGTATTTCCCCGTAACCTCCAGGGTCATTCCACAGAGATGTCAATTGTCTCTGGGTGAGGGCAAAATGTTGAGGAATGCAACGAGAGTTATTTCCTTTACATTTCCAACAAAAAGGTAGATGTTTACAAAGACACAGGCCTGAAGAGATGACTATTTATTTTCCTGCCTGTTCTGCAGTGCGAGCTGGCATGGCGTTCACTCAACAGCCATCCATTTGTGTGCCATGGGGTTTATTTATACATTGCAAACCATCATCAGGCTAATTTGATGGTGCAAAAGAGGGAAAAGGAAGGAGGGAAAAATGCTTATGAAAACGCAGCTGCTGTCAGGGGCCAATACTCTCAAAAAAAAAAAAAAAAAAAAAAAAACCCCCCAACAAAAAAT
>NW_015544168.1:316263-317753 GCF_001515605.1 Sinocyclocheilus anshuiensis
CGCAATAACAAAAAAAAAAAAAAAAAAAAAAAAAAAAAGACGCCCTACAAGAAGTATCTTAGAATAATATACACGTGATCTGGAAGTTCACAACAAAGGTCAGCTGCAAAATGTACGGCAAATTCTTCAGGAAAATGCACTGTGATGGTGAAACGGTCCTTCGTAATATTGCATCTGGCCGGTTCTTTCAGTCAAATGAAACAATAACGGCCTAGCAGATTTTAATAAATGAAGTTCTGTCGACCCTAGCGAGGTAAATCTTCACTTATGAAGTGGAACGGAAAGCTCAAGCTAATAAAGCCACAGAATGACTCATTGGCTCAGTTTCACCTTTGGAATTATTAAATGGTCAAAACTCTAAATTCTGTGGTCGTTCCAAAGAGATTAAGTCATACGTACTTGATGTGGGGATCTCCGTAAACTCAAAATCCTTTTTGAGATTTGAGAGCGAAAGCTCATATTTGTAGAATGAGTTATGAGCGCTGTAACTTCAAACCTGTCGGGGAGGACATGGAAGCTCAATATTTACATTTTTAACCCTGGATGTTACACCGTGATTACAGGAGAGCAGCCACTTTATTGCGCTGACCTTCACCCCCCTTTCAAGTCAGGAAGGAAGTCATTACAGATTTTTTTTTTTCAATACATCTGACTAGACAGGAGAGGTGCGGTGTGCCGGTTAACATGTACTGCCCCGAAAACACATGCCCATTTCATACACCGCAATTAAGATGGAGAATTTAGAGCTGATGAGGCTAAATTAAGTCTATTAGGAGAGCGCGGCCAGCAGCGCTCAGATTCCAGCCCAGAGTTGGCTTGCGTTTGATGAGGGAAATCTAATTTGATTATTTGGGATTGAAAGGAAATCCAGTCTGATTGTTTTGAAATCAAGAACACAGGAGGGAGAAGCGCTGGCTGTAAGGGCCAGCTGGGAGTAGCTCACTGTATGAGGCTGAGGCTGAACACCAAATGGGATCGTGCCAGTGGCGAAGCACGCAGAGCTCATGCCTTCTATGAAAAAATATTGTAACTGAATGAACTAAATTAAACTTTTGTGAACATTTACTCACCCTTATGTCATTCCAAATCGGTATAATTTTCTTTCTTCCATGCAACACATGAGGAGAAAAGTTGATGAACTGATTAACCACTCTTTTCCATATAAAGAAATGTAATGGGGACTCAATCACGCTCCAAAAAGATGTGCCACTTCAGTTTTGCCATCAAACCTACTTGACATTGCTCATTTACTTTCATTTTATGACAAATTGACAAAAAGTCAAAAGTATGAAATAAAATTGTTCTTACTGCTTCAGAATTACTAAAAAAAAATCATTCAACGAATCATTAACGAACCAGAATTGTTATATGAAATTGGCAACAGAGTCAATATTCCTTACAATTCCCATCTTTATTTCTCCCCACTGCTGACTCACTCTTTGAGCATATGACTAAGGAGGGAAGTCGAGGTGGGGGGGGGGGGGGGGGGG
>NW_015544168.1:317947-319116 GCF_001515605.1 Sinocyclocheilus anshuiensis
GACCACCACCAAACACTGCATCCATCAGGCCTACAGCCAATGACGGACAGATAGACCCAGTGCAGATGGCCCCTTCCACCAGGGCATTGACAGGATGCCTTCAAAACTCGAATCACATCGTTCTCATATTCACTGGCTCACAAACAGCCCAATTCAAGCTAAAAATATGGAAAGACATTGATAAAGTGTCACTTATTAACAATCATGTTCCAGCAGTCCTGAAAAATCATTCCACAAATTTTATGGCCAGAGAAGAAAAGTACATTGCCTGAGCCACACTGAAACTGTGCCCAAAGAGTGAAATTGGTTTTATTGCTTTTTGGAAATGAAATACTATCTTGTTTTGCCCTAATTATGTAAGCTCCGTTGAAGAAAATAACACTTCAGTGGCTCTGAGGGACCGCAATTACATATCTCCACTCCATTTGCAAAGTTACTTTCTTTAGTAAACTGACGGTGCACTGGGTCAGGCGTCCCTGAGGTATTGTAGAGCACAAAAAAATGTTGATTCCCTTGATGAAGAGATTTTGAAATGCCTTTACTCATGTTACTGGAATTTTGTTGTGAAAAACAAAACTTGGACCGTGTTAGATGGAATCGCACTGCCACCTAGTGGTATTAATGGGAACAAAAGATAGAATCATACCTGTTCTTTAGACTTTGTGGATGGAGATGATTCATAGACTTTCTTTGTCTCTAGGATTTTTTTCACAAGTCCACCTATGAACAAATGAAAACCATTCAGTTATTTCTGATCTTAAGACCCAATCCCAATTCTACCCCTACCCCTCCGTTTCGCGCGTTCACGTGAAGGGGTAGGGGTGTCTCAATTCTATTTTGGTTGGAGGGGTAGGGGAAGGGCCAGACAGCTCTTCAAACGAAGATTTTTCGGGACCACACTTCAAAAGAAGGGGTATGAATTATCTCAGCGTAAACCGGCTTCAGGGGCAACATGGCTGCCCGAGCGAACAAAAAGACACATAAATGTAAGAATTTTTGGTATTAATAAAGATTTTAACGAAAAGTAATAATTTGTTTTATGTTACATTCAATCGTGAGTTCATATTTACGGTCATGTTACTCAAAGAAATGTTTGCAAAAAATCGCTATATTTGCTAACTAACGTCATATCATTATAGACTGCACGATAGTGCCACAACATATTTTCA
>NW_015544168.1:319348-333530 GCF_001515605.1 Sinocyclocheilus anshuiensis
AGGGGTATAAAATAGAATTGGGATTGGGCCTAAGTGTGCCTTTAAAGGGTTAATTCACATAATTCATTTATGGCAGAATTTTATTTCAGGATGAATTCTTTTTGCACATGGCTCACCGTGTTTGTCATCCTCTTGCAGCTCAAGTGAATTACGCTGTAACGAAACAAGTCAATTAGTCCAAATCATGATGTTTTTTTTACTAGATACTACATACGCATATAGAGCACCTACACTACCTCAATTTCAGGTATGTCAGGAGGAGGCGCAGCTGCCTCCTCCACCACAAACTGCCCATCTTCATCATCCTCATCTTCAGAGAGCTTCTTGCCATCCAAAATGATAGTCGCAGGAGTCTTTCCACTGCCCAGCCTTAGAAAAAACCCAGTCATGTTTAAATACAGCATTTTTTTTTACTTTTTACTGATCAATGATATCTTTTATCATAAGTTCCAATTCAAAAGTTTGGAGTCAGTATAACTTTTATAAAAAATAAATCAATATTTTTATTTAGCAAGGATGCAGCAAAGTGACAGTAAAGGCATTTAAAATATTATATAATATTCCTATTTCAAATAAATGCTGTTCTTTTGAACTTTCTCTGTTCATGAAACCCCCTACCTAAAGTAAAATCACTGTAACACAGCCAGCTTGTGGCTTACTTCTTTAATATAAAGTGAGAAACCGAGAGCCTGATGACCGTGATCTCTCACCTCTCTGCTGGGGTCACATCAGCGTAGCTCTCCTGTCGTTTGACGCGGGGGGCTGCCGGTCGTGCGCTGCTAGGTCGCGGTAATCGTCTACTTGCATAAACAAAAGAAGAACAAACAAAAGAAAAATAAGTTCACACAGGAAATCCACAAGCACTTTTTGTAAAGTATGCATGCGACTTTATGCGTGGGGAGTTTAAGAAAGTTCCTATATGGCTAAATGCTTACAAAAACAGTCCTGAGAACCAAGAGTAATGATCTGCACATTATCACACTGGCTTACTTTGTTATCATCGGACGGAAATATAGTAATTTTTTTATCTTTAAATCAACACACTTATGGGAACATTACCACTAATTAAGAAAGAAAAAAAGAAAGAAAGAACAAACCTATGTGCTGTTTCAGGTGGCACAGAATTTGTTGTGTCTCCATTCTCAATAGGCACTGGTTTCTCTGCTGAAGGGGCTTTCCCTTCTGAATGAAAAAAAAAAATTAGAATAGATGTTTACAGAAAAGGTATATATTTTTTGAATCAAGGAAATTCTGAATTGGCAATTGGTATTTCGTTTTTTTTTTTTTTTTTTCTGCCAACAGCACAGTGTTACTGTAATGTCAGCCGCTACATCTTTAGCCATTGTTTGAAACACAACTGAGACCAACACAGTAACAGGCAGGGCAAATAAAATTAACACTCGGCAAGCACCAAATGCAAGGAAAAATAGCATTGGTGAATATATGAAATGCATGCATGCAATGCAATGCATGATTGTGAGAGCACGATATGGCTTAAGTGTGATTATCAAATCGCAAAGGCTGGGATTTAAATATATAAATATATAATCTGCACTGTGTTCATTTACACATGAGTGGTGTGATCCAGTGTCTCGGAGCAGCTCTGTAGGTAGAAAGTGCTGCAAATTTAGCCATGTATTTCAAAACGCAACATGCACCATCAGCCTTCAAAAATTTGTAATTTCTTGTATTTTTTAGAATTTGAAAAAAAAAAAAAAAGTTTTACTTAAATAATTTTAATGTAGTTTATTTCATTTGATTTTTTAAAATCAATTTAATAATCTATTTTTATTCATTGCTATTTCTATTATTGTACAGCCATATTAAAATGGGTTCTATAAAACAACAGTGTGAATATGGCCTGAGACAACTAAAGTGGAGAGAGATTTTATGAACTATATTATGACAACAACAACAAAAAAAAACTAAATATGACAAAATAATCACAATATGGTTTTAAGGTTAAATCATTAACCTAAATTGTGATTGCAATTTCTATTAGAGAGGACAAAACCCCCAATTAGATTTATCTGTTTCATTTGTTAAATACAGTTTCCTGGCTGGTAAAATTCTTAATATAAATAATAGTCACCAGCCACTGGCAGGTATATTAAAAAGTTAGATTTAGACCCTAGTAAGAGGTGTTCACTAAAGAAAACAACACTCACCTCCTTCACTCTCAGTCTCATCTGAAACAGAGATACACAATCAATCACATTAAACAATATCTGCTGTGCTGCTAGAAACATCTAAACAGATCAGCTGGACATGCAACAAAGCATTAATGTACTGTACATCAATAATTAATAGGGTCTGTTAAGAAAGACATGTTCAGTACCTTGACCTCCTGTTTTGGGCCACCGCTGCTGTCCTTTAGCTGATGAGGGCCTTAGGATCCGGGAAGGACTCTCAGCCTGAAAGGAATGATTAAAGACATTAGTTTCCATGCATTTTCACTAGCGTTCCTCTCCTGTGGAGCACTTAAACAGACATTAGCCAAGAAACACGTGAGTCCGCTTTCATTACAAACCCTACAATCTTCTTGGCTGTTGTTGCACACGTGAAATATCACAGACAAATAGTCGGACAATGAGAAAATGTAGGAGGAAACCGATTTCACTTGGGACAAACAGAAATTACCTGGATTTCAGAGAGATCTGTAGGCTGAATGAAGACAAAACAAAACCCAACAAAGAGCCTTAAGACTTTAACATTCATGTTTATAGTACACTTATAGCCACTAGCCAAATAAAAAAGCTCACTGCTCCAAATGAGAAACTACTGAAGCTGCAAAGACACATGGAGCGACAAAACTATATAATAGCGATGGAGCGACAAAACTAAATAATACATGAAAATACAAAATAGGCTTGCCGCGATAGACGGTGTTGACGGTGATACCGGTGTTAAGCCGCAACACCGGTTACGTCACTTGCCCACCGCGTCACCGACCCCCACCGTCGATCAGTCAGTCAGAGGGTATGTAAGGGCACTTGCTAAAGCAAAACACTTAGGTTTAGGGATTTGAACAGACCCTTAAAACAGACACTACCAAAAAAAAAAAAAAAAAAAAGATGTTCACTGACTTCGAAAAAAATTGCAGGATTATTGAACTTTAAAAAAAACTTGTTTTTAAAAGAACTGTCAATTTTCATTTAAAATATACTTGCTTCTCATATACACTACCATTCAGTTTGGAGTTTGGAGTCAGTAAAAAACACTATTTTTATTCAACAAGAATGTATTACACTGTTCAAAAGTGACAGTAAAGACTAACACTCTTACAAAAAAAAATACTAAACTTTCTATTCATCAAAGAATACTTAAAAAGTGCATCAAGGTCCACAAAAATATTAAGCAGCACAACTGTTTACAACATTGATAATAGTAAGAAATACTTCATAAGCACCAAATCAGCATATTAAAATGATTTCTGAAGGATCATGTAACACTGAAGAACGGAGTACTGACCCCAAACTTTGGAACAGAAGTGTACAGTATATTGACACTTTTAAGACTTTTTAAAATGAAAAAATATTTAATTTTGCCTCAGGATCAGAGAAAATGTCACCACGGCAGGTAAAATTCTTAACTAATGTCTCAACCTGGGCGTCAGAAAGAAATCCTAATTTTTGAGGCCTGATAAGTCAACCTCCACCATCAAGACTGTCCTTGCGCAATGCTAAATATGCAAACACCCATTATTCTACAGCGAAGCAAAGCAGGCACTGACATCACAACAGACTCGTACCTCCAGTTCACCGCCCTCAGCCTCCAATTCAGAGGAACAAAGACAAGAACAATAAGCTATGAGGAACATTACGTCAACACTCAAAAAGCCTTGATGATGGCACATACCTACAGAACAAACGTAAAGTGAATAAACAGAGGTTGTGAAAGAAATCAATCTTACCTCATCTGCTTCAGCTTCATGTGTTTTACTCACAACGTCTGGGTGAGGCTTTGGCTTGCTGATCTCCTCTGCTGCCTTGATCTATAGAAGAAGACAAGCTGTTATTGAGTATTGAAAGCTGAGAAAGACTTTTAAAAGACTTTTATTTTAAATGTTACAGAAATTTGCTTTAAGGTTTTCTTAAAAATGTCTCCATTTTTGTTTGTATTAAAATTTTCACAATTCTAAAACTTTATTTCTAGGTTTAAATGGGATTTTAAATGCAAGAGAGTTGGAAAAAAGGCTGGTAAAACTGGTCAATCATCTGTCATTGTGACTGGTGAGCAAAAAAGCTACAGTATCATAAAATCGTGAGCAAACCTTTCTATCGCCTCTGTCCTTTAGCTTCTCGTCTGTCTCTCTGTGTCGTTCTTTATCTTTTTCTCTCTCCCGTCGTTTCTCACGCTCGCGATCTCTCTCCTTGTCTCGTTCTCGGTCTCTGTCTCTGTCTTTGTGAGATTCCCGTTCCCTTTTCTTATCCCTCTCTTTATCTCGTTCTCTCTCCTTGTCCCTGTTACGGTCCTTCTCCTTCTCACGCTCCTTCTCTCTGGTCTTGTCTTTCTCCCGATCCCGGCTCTTGTCTTTGTCTTTGTCTCTGTCTTTTGTCCGGTCTCTTTCGCGTCCCTTGTCAGATCTCTCGGCATCTCGCCGGCGGTCCTTGTCATCCCTCTTGCTCTCTTGATCTTTCGGTTGATCTGGATCTTTCTGCTCTCGGCTCCCGCTGCTCTCCTTGATGCCTTTCCTCTCCTGGACAACAGCCAGAGACTACATCAAATTTTCACTTTCATAACAATAAACCTAACAGCTCTATCAGAATCAGAATCAGAATCAGAATTAGCTTTATTCGCCAGGTGTGCAAACACACAAGGAATTTGTTGTGGTTTTTTAAGGTGCTCCTGGTACATACATACATGCATACATACACATCTGACATGAGAACAGAAAAAAAAAAAACATTTAAATAGTAAAACTTAACAATAAATGTGTATGAATCCGGAACAGTAGATTTATGTACAGATTTGTGCATCATTTACTCTATATAGAACTGTATAAATAAAGAGATATGCATATGTATTTACATAATACTTGAGAAAGAGGCAATAATTAAGGATGTAGAATGAATTACGGAAATTAATTACAGAACGCAGGTAATGATTCATATGTTAGCTGTTTAAGCTGGAGATGGCATGGGGGAAAAAACTGTTTTTATGCCTAGATGTTCTAGTGCACAGAGATCTGTAGCGTCTGCCTGAGGGGAGAAGTGCAAACAGGTTGTGTCCGGGGTGAGAGGGGTCTTTGATGATGTTTCCTGCCCGTTTCTTCACTCTGGAGTTGTACAAGTCCCGAAGACTGGGCAGGTGCACACCAATGATTCTTTCTGCTGTCCTAACAGTCCGTTGCAGTCTTCTTAAATCTGATTTGCTGGCTGACCCAAACCAGACAGTTATAGAAGAGCACAGAACCGACTCAATAATAGCTGAGTATCAATAATCAGCCCCCAAAAGTAGTAAAAAAAGCCCAAGAGGGACAAGGAATGAATAATGATTTAAGACAACAGAAAAATCTGGCTTGGCTGAAAATATCACTGGGTCAAAGGCTAAAACAGGTCTCACCTCTCGGTCTTGGTGGCGTTCCCTGCCCTCTCTGTTCTCCTTGTCCTGGGACCTGGAGGTGCTGGGCTTCCCTTTCTGATCCAGCTTGTCTCCTGCTAACACCCGCCTAACAGCCTCGTCACTGGAGAGCTGGAACAAGGACAGGACACACTGTTTAACAGCTTAATATCATGAACACAAGTTCCAAGCAACCCTCAGTATGCTCCCAGACTAGGGCTGTGCGATATTGAAGAAAAATGCGATATGCGATACGATAATGCTTAAAGTGCCACATGCTCGGATTAAACAGTTTTACTCAGCTGTTACTGAGTCAGTTCTGTGATCTTCTATAACTATCTTGTGTCATATATATATGGTTATTTGTATGTATGTATGTATCAAGAGCTCCTGTAAAACCACAACAAATTCCTTGCGTTTGTGCACACTTAAGTGGTGAATAAAGCTCATTTTGATTCTGATTCTAATAAGAAAGCACCCCTACAACAATTTCTGAAAGTGAAGGGTGGTGTTTTACTCTAGCATTACATAAAAATGTCATTTTAACATTAGTGTAATCATTTTAACATGAGTTTAGGAACTGAATAATAAAAAGGAAAAATACAACACTGCTTAGTATTTACTCTATGAATTCAATATGCACTGATTCTTATTTAAGCTACAAAAGTTATTTAGGTAAGAGCAGTGAGTGATTTTCTCTTTGTATTTTGTTCATGGCCCCAAATATTGCAAGCCGTAGCGATATGCATATTGCGATATGTACATTTGCGATATTTCGATATATTGCACAGCCCTATCCTAGACCAAACAAAACTGGATTCAGAAACAGATGGGGTAGCATGGTGGTTAATGATATGGGCTGGTGACCAAAAAAATGTAGGTTGATAATGCAATCCATGAACAATCCATGGGGATTCTCCCTGGAATAAATGGACTATGAGTCACTCTGGATAAAAGCATCAGCTAAATATGTATGCACAGAATATGACTTTCTGTAAAGCTGCTTTGAAATGATGTGTATTGTGAAAAGCACTATACAAATATATTTGACTTGACTAGTTGACAATTTACTAACAACATTTTTACATTTTCTGAAGAAAACATGTGGTGGGGCTTGATACAAAACTCACTGTTACCAATAGAGTATTGTGGGTGATCTATATGTTGTAATGTGTTATTTTAGCATTATTTAGTTATTTTATTATTTCACTATTATATTATTAATATTTTAATCAGCTTTTATTTTTACATTTTTAGTTTTCATTTTCATTTTACTTTGTTTTAATAATTTTGATGTAAAAAGTTTTTTAAATATTTACATTTAACTTTAATTTAGTTTAAGTTTTATTAGTTTTAGTACTTCAGTACTTTAGTACTTGTTTTTCTGAACGTGTTGATTTACAGTTGCTAGGGTGTTGCTTATTGGCACACAAATCAAATTAAGTCAAATGCAAGTCAATGGGATTTTTTTTTTGTTGCCCAATTTTATTTTATTGGAAAGATTGCCAGTGAAAAATGACTTCCGGTCTGTTCTTCATAGAAAGCTATCATTTGACTTCTGAAGACTTGGAATACAGTCATATGGACTATTTTATGATCATTTAAATTTTTATGGTATTTTTTATCCTTTTTGGAGCTTGACAGCCCCTTGTCATTATGTAGGACAAGTGCAACAACAACATTTTTCAAAATACATTCTTTTGCATTCCACAAAAGAAAGAAAGTGGTGCTACATTCAAAGCTACAGATGTTTTACAAGGTCAGATGTTTTGCTCAAAGACTCAAGGGTGACAGAGCAGGATTGTCAATTTTCCATTTGCTGGGTCACCCCTATAATCTCTGAATTTAACCATCCAGCAACTTTCACCACTGTGGCGCTCTCATGTCTTTTTCTCTTGCAACCTATAAAATATTACCAGTGTGCTGTAAAGCAGCAGAGCTGTCATTCAGCTCAATGTTTCACACATGCTCTTTGTCTTGCAGGCATCAGTGGGTTCCCCTGATAATGCTGCTGGCGATGTTCCATCGCTCCTTAAACTTCAGAAAAGCTCAAGGGTGCAATTAAATGAATAGTCTATAAATTACCCCGTGCTTGGACATCATTAGTCTTGAGTCATTCACTAGTTAAATGGCTTTGAGCGAATCCTGCAATATAGAAGCTGAGTGATCTTTAATCGCAGGACTGACCTTATTGAGACAGCACTTAGCAATGACCTGCAGCAGCTCGTTGGTTTTCTCTGGTTCGTGTCCGGCTACGATTCGAGCAGGTTTAGCGGCCAAGGGCTCTCCGCTAACCAGCATCACCACATCGATGGCCTTCTGAAGGAATGTTATTTTTGAGTCTTTGTCCTGAATGTTACATGATGAGAAAAGAGTAGTTGAAACAGAATTGCAAGCATAATGTCTGTTTTCAAACAAGGTTCAAACACTGTCCCAGTCTGTTATTGTTCATATAAACAGGGAGTCCAGCACGAAACACACACCACTGGATAAGCCAAGGTTGTTACTGCTAGCACAGTTGGGCCACTTCAACAAACAGATTGGAATTCTGCTTGGAGCCACTAGGGATGCAGAAAACAACCATTGGGCAAATGTTAAGGCAGGGATTTCCAACCTTCAGCCCAAAATTCGAGCAGTAGTGCATATCTTTCTCCTGGGTTTGAAAAGAGTGCACAAAACCACTTGAGACTCCAATAATCAATGCTGACAGTGATGCTGCTTTGTGAAAGCTTAGACAAACACAACAGAACAAGTACACACTTTATAGTAACACAATTGAACAATCAAGATGATATGTAACTTTATCTTATGTGAATCATTTGTGGTGTCAGTCTCACTCTCTTCTTAAAACATGTGAGGCACTTGGGTGTGTTTAGAACTTTCTGACGGAATATCAGTATCAGATTTCCTGATTAAATGTTGCATAAATATGTTACGTCAAGAAAACAATATATACTGTATATATAGATATAGCTCAGTTATTTTAGTTTTAGGCTTAATTGCACTATACACAAAGAACCTAAAGTTGATGCTTTGAACACAACAGTACATACATTATCACTAGCAGCTTGATGCGCCCACTCCTTTAAACCCTCTTTTTCTGTATTTCTGCTTTGCTGGTTATGATGAAGTGCAACTGTCCATATTGTCATGTAATGCTTTCATACTTCATGAGGTTCCTAATGAGGTCCCAGCGGCAGAACAACCTGTATGCTGATGTGATCTGTTATGATTTTACACACTCAGCAGTGTTAAATATTCAACTACTGGCTACACAATATCCATGCAATAAGAATGTTTTATGAAGCTAATCACTAAAGGCGAATTTCATGAAAACATGTTCATGTCATATACATTGCAACACAAAATAAAGAAATATATTTTGCATAAAATGAAGCCCGTTTTTAGGACCATTAGAATTTTATGCAATATTACATTATGACAATTAAGCATGTTTTACAGTAAAACCTGTAATATTGTGAAATATTATTACAATTTAATATACATTTTAAAATGTAATTTATTCCTGTGACAGCAAAATGACATTTTCAGCATCATTACTCCAGTTTTCAGTGTCACACGATCCTTCAGAAATCATTCTAACATGCAAATTTCATGAAAACACATTCATGTCATATTCATTTCAACACACAAAAAAAAGAAATATATTTTGCATAAAATTAAGCACATTTTAGATCATTAAGATTTTATGCCTTATGACATTAAAGCAAGTTTTCCCTCCATACTTTCTTTAGCATAATGGGTCCAGACTCTGAATATTTTGAGTATTTAATTCCCATTATTCTCAATGGTGAAATTCATTAATGCAATACAATATAATTCACAATAATTTTTTTTATTTTAAATCAGCATAAATCAGAATCAGAAAGGCAATACAAAAGTGCAAAAATTATAATATAATACAATATAATATAATATAATATAATATAATAACTCACTCACATGAAAATGTCCCAATGCAATGCAAAAAAATCTAACTGGTGTAAATTGGTGTATGGCAAATTTATGTAATTTTTTTGGCATCAAAATGCTTCCTTCTGTCCCAGTTATTATGTATAGACATCTATAAGTAAGCTATCTGTAGGTAGATTCCCCTGAAAAGTGTTAAAACTGTGGCGCTATCAAAATATTATGTCATGGTATACCGTCAGACCGTCCTGCTTCGCACAGGTGTGGGGAGGTCATTTATTATGCATGCTGGGACATCAAAGGCCAGAGCTCTTTCAGACTGCCCCACGTTTGGAGAAGGATCAGACGTGAACTCCTCACTTTGCACACAGAGTGCTGTGGTGAGCTAGTAACCTGCATCTCTAACAGGGTCACTGACACTGATCCAAGTAATTCTAGTAAAAGGCACGAAGCTTTTAACAGGGAGATTTATCACACCTCATGACTCAATACGTGGGACTTTGGCACGCTAATTAAATGGAGAGTCTTGAGTTACACTTAGTTATCTGATCAATGTCAACACCTTAACAGCAAAAAACACAGCAGAGTGGAAGTCTGAGATACTGTGGCTAATGGCTATAGAATCCAAGAACACTTAATGAGGCAGAAGATCAGGTAGATACAAGAGGTCAACTGTAACATGATGTATCACTGCCAAATAGGTGGATTAATTGGCGAGGAACATAAAACTGTCATATGATTGTGAGGTAGTACTGCAATAAGCAAGAAATAAGTGTCTGGTTTGCACATTTACTTATGCACACATATATAGCCAAAATTTTCTCTTAAAGGTGCACTCAGTTATTTTCCCCCCTATTAAAATAAGTTTTTACACATATAAATTTAAGTGCGTAAATTTGTGTTAAACTACTGTTAAAATATTTGGGATTTTAAGATTTTTTTAATGTAAAGAAGTATCTTATGCTCACCAAGGATGCATTTATTTAATCAAAAATACAGTAAAAACAGTAATATTGTGAAATATTATTACAATTTAATTTATTTTAATATTGCTATTTTAATTTGCTCAGTGTGTGTTTTTTCAAAATTAACTGTTGGATACTGGTGTTTGTTGGCAATTGTTGCCGTTTATTGGGGGAATATACTCCTACTTACAAAATCAAAAGCACAAGAAGTTGCCATACAATTTGTATAATTTTTTTCTCGATAGTCTGCCATTACATTGAGAAGTATATCTCTATTTTATCCCATGAAAATGTCAAGATCATCTACATGGACACCTAGATTGCAAACCCTCGAGTTTTGTTTGCATAACCATGTGGAGCTATGCCTAGTAACCAGGTAAACAGCTCAACAAGAGCTCTGAATGCAATGACAGTAAAAACCCAGACAGAAGAAAGATGATATTGCTGACAGTGTTTTAACAGTTATTGTATTAGTAATATATTAGCTTGCTCGCCACCATCAAAACACCAACTTCATCTAAACCATGAAAGCAAAGCTCCGGCCATTCAAATATTAAAGCTAATATGAGATATTTACACATCAGGCAAACATATATTGACATTTAAGTTATCTGTCATATTTTGAAGACTATGCGCAAGCTACATTAGCCAGCTAACGTTAGCGTTTTGAGATCTATAAACTGGATTTGAAGCGTATAAAGGTAAATATGTAGACGGTGAGCGAAATAAAACAGCACTTATGTCATAAAAAGAATGTTTTCACTAACTCACCTCACCGAAGACATCGTGCAGGTATCGAAACGGCGGTTTGCTGAGCAGTTTTTCTGTCAGAGGAGGCTTTTTGATCACTTTTCCCAGAGTCTCCTGGGTCTTTTTGGCTACAGATTCGTTCATGGCAACAAACTAAAACGGTATTTAGTGTAAAATATGTTTCTTTGATAATTAATCGCCCTTACTGTTCTGCTAGCAGCAGATTTCCGCTCGCTAAACTCTGCTTGTTGCCCTGGCGATAGCTTTCTGTCCCACAATCCTCCGCTGTGTGGATTCTGCGCTTGCGCGGAACCTAGGCGGTCGTCAAGGGCTAGAGGTGTCCATGACAACAACAAACAACAGTAGAACACTGTAGCTCTCCAAACTTATGTCAGTCTTTCTTCATGTTCAGACCAACTGAGACAAATATCATTCTTACCTGCACAAACCGACCAGATGAAACAAAAGAAAAAGAACAAAGAAACAATGACATGATAATAATAAAAAAAAAAACTTAAAGATACAGATTAGATTACAGAATCCAGATTATATTATTTTTAAGTATGCATTCATCAATATTTTTTTATGCATTAGTTAAAAATAAATGAAATACAATTAAATAATAATAATAATTTTTAAAATAAACACTTTGTAAAAATAAAGAAATAATTAAAAATAATATTTAAATTAACATTTTTTTTGTTTTAATTTAAATTAATAAAAAAAAAAGCAAATACATGATACAACAAATAACTAAAATAAAAAGATATACAGACTATATTACAGAATACATATTATATTATTTTTAAATAATTATTTATTAATACATTAGTTAAAATAACAATATGAAAATATAATAATAACAATAATAATTTTAAAAATAAACACATTTGTAAAAATAAATAAAGAAATAATTAAAAATAAGTTTTAAATTACTTAGAAATTTAAATTTAATTATTTTTAAATAATTAGTTATTAATACATTAGTTAAAATAACAATATGAAAATATAATAATAACAATAATAATTTTAAAAATAAACACATTTGTATAAATAAATAATTAAAAATAAGTTTTAAATTACTTAGAAATTTAAATTTAATTATTGTTAAATAATTATTTATGAATACATTAGTTAAAATAACAATATGAAAAGAGAATAATAATAATAATAATAATTTATACATTTATAAATAAAACAAATTGTAAAAAATAAACACTTTTCTGACTTGTTTTAATTTGCTCACAGTAGGGCAGGGGTTTTCAAACTGGTGGCCAAAAGAGAGTTCTAGGGGGTCCATAAAAAAGTTTAGAGAAAAACGGTGTAAAAATCGCAAAACAAAACAAAAACAAACAAACAAATAAAATTAAAATAGATAAATAACTAAATAAAATAGATTTTAAAAAATAAATAAAAATAAAAAATAAAAACATATACCTTTTTACCCAGCTACTCTTTTCAGCTGGGTGATCTTTAGATAGAGAGATCAAAACTACTTTTAAAACTTTTCAGTAGATTCGGTCTGATACCACTGGGCCTCCATTATTAATATCCTCACATCACAAAAATACAGATACAATGATTAAGCATGCAGCCCTCCACCTAAAAATGTCAGGTTGCTGAGCTTGTTGCATGACCGTGTGCATATGTGATTTCAAAGCTCATTCCTGGAATAGTAAAACAGCATGTGGCAAAGAATATTTTCTACAATGAAATTACTTAAGAAAGCACAGAGATCTTCAGCTGAAAAAAGGCAAAACTGAATTTTCAGCAGCCATTATGCCAATCTTCAGTGTCACATGATCTTCAGAAATCATTCTGTTGATTTACTGCTCAATAAACATTTTTTATTATTATTATTATTATTAGCAGTTTTGCTGTTTAATATGTTTGAAAACCATGACATGTTTTTTTTCTGTATTCTTTGATGAATAGTTCAAGTTCAAAAGAACAACATTTATTTGAAATAGCAATCTTTTCTAACATTATAAACATCTTTACTTTTGATCAATTTAATGAATCCTTGATGAATAAAAAAAAATATCTTACTGATCCCATACTTTTGAATGGTAGTGTATGTCAAGCACAAGACCACTGGGATGAAGAAGAGCCAGCCAAATATAACTTAGAAAAACTGTGCACCTGATCATTCCTCTAAAAGTGGACACATTTTTACTGGTGATTTACCTTCACATTATCTGCCTTCATCTCTGCTTCTCCATAAAGTCCTTTCATAAAGCCTGTGGTACGTATTACCTAAAAAAATGGGAAAAGTTTTTACAACCAAATTTTTAATCCAAAAATATAAAGACATAGACTCTGTTACAAAGTTAGCGCTGCCTTGTTGTCCACTGCCTTCTAAGGGCATACAAACTGAAACAGAACCTCAGAAGTGATTGATTAGGAACACTCTACACAGGCAAAAACAGTTATCATCACTTTTGTAAACTGTTCACATTAATGACAACATATAATGACGGAAAAAATAATTTACAAAATATTCAGTATGAAAACAAAATGTGATTTAACACAACATTACACTACGACAAGCAATGACATAACTCAAGAGGTGCAGACAGTATGCATACAGTGGACAGCCGGTGTGATTCGATCTCTCTAGCTAATCTTAGCTGAGCTTACAACCCTTGGGCCTATCTCTGGATACAAACACACCCACTTCATCCTTAACTGTCCTCTTCCTTTACCTAATACCGTCTATAACCAACTCACCTGTACAGAGCTACAACTGTACGACCAAAAGTTTGGACACACCTGACTAAATTCATGTTTCTCATGATCTTGACACCTTGATTTTTCATTAAATGCTAGATATTTATTTTGTTGACAAATATAAATTGTGCATGCATAGGGTGACCATACATGCCATTTTCCCAGGACGCGTCCTCGCTAGGATTTCTATATTGCCTAAAATATCTAGGTTTTGGCTTTGTTTGCGTGTGCAGACCGATCGGTGT
>NW_015544168.1:333615-333800 GCF_001515605.1 Sinocyclocheilus anshuiensis
ACAAAGCCAAAACCTAGATATTTTAGGCAATATAGAAATCCTGGCCAGGACGCGTCCTGGGAAAATGGCATGTATGGTCACCCTATGCATGCATATGAATTTCAGCACAAAACTACAATCTTAATTCATTATTTCTTGAAATGGATGAGTAGGGAAAGCAGACAGTGAGTGTCCAGCATACATGT
>NW_015544168.1:333818-338305 GCF_001515605.1 Sinocyclocheilus anshuiensis
AAAACCCAGACAGAAGAAAGATGATATTGCTGACAGTGTTTTAACAGTTATTGTATTAGTAATATATTAGCTTGCTCGCCACCATCAAAACACCAACTTCATCTAAACCATGAAAGCAAAGCTCCGGCCATTCAAATATTAAAGCTAATATGAGATATTTACACATCAGGCAAACATATATTGACATTTAAGTTATCTGTCATATTTTGAAGACTATGCGCAAGCTACATTAGCCAGCTAACGTTAGCGTTTTGAGATCTATAAACTGGATTTGAAGCGTATAAAGGTAAATATGTAGACGGTGAGCGAAATAAAACAGCACTTATGTCATAAAAAGAATGTTTTCACTAACTCACCTCACCGAAGACATCGTGCAGGTATCGAAACGGCGGTTTGCTGAGCAGTTTTTCTGTCAGAGGAGGCTTTTTGATCACTTTTCCCAGAGTCTCCTGGGTCTTTTTGGCTACAGATTCGTTCATGGCAACAAACTAAAACGGTATTTAGTGTAAAATATGTTTCTTTGATAATTAATCGCCCTTACTGTTCTGCTAGCAGCAGATTTCCGCTCGCTAAACTCTGCTTGTTGCCCTGGCGATAGCTTTCTGTCCCACAATCCTCCGCTGTGTGGATTCTGCGCTTGCGCGGAACCTAGGCGGTCGTCAAGGGCTAGAGGTGTCCATGACAACAACAAACAACAGTAGAACACTGTAGCTCTCCAAACTTATGTCAGTCTTTCTTCATGTTCAGACCAACTGAGACAAATATCATTCTTACCTGCACAAACCGACCAGATGAAACAAAAGAAAAAGAACAAAGAAACAATGACATGATAATAATAAAAAAAAAAACTTAAAGATACAGATTAGATTACAGAATCCAGATTATATTATTTTTAAGTATGCATTCATCAATATTTTTTTATGCATTAGTTAAAAATAAATGAAATACAATTAAATAATAATAATAATTTTTAAAATAAACACTTTGTAAAAATAAAGAAATAATTAAAAATAATATTTAAATTAACATTTTTTTTGTTTTAATTTAAATTAATAAAAAAAAAAGCAAATACATGATACAACAAATAACTAAAATAAAAAGATATACAGACTATATTACAGAATACATATTATATTATTTTTAAATAATTATTTATTAATTCATTAGTTAAAATAACAATATGAAAATATAATAATAACAATAATAATTTTAAAAATAAACACATTTGTAAAAATAAATAAAGAAATAATTAAAAATAAGTTTTAAATTACTTAGAAATTTAAATTTAATTATTTTTAAATAATTAGTTATTAATACATTAGTTAAAATAACAATATGAAAATATAATAATAACAATAATAATTTTAAAAATAAACACATTTGTAAAAATAAATAAAGAAATAATTAAAAATAAGTTTTAAATTACTTAGAAATTTAAATTTAATTATTTTTAAATAATTAGTTATTAATACATTAGTTAAAATAACAATATGAAAATATAATAATAACAATAATAATTTTAAAAATAAACACATTTGTATAAATAAATAATTAAAAATAAGTTTTAAATTACTTAGAAATTTAAATTTAATTATTGTTAAATAATTATTTATGAATACATTAGTTAAAATAACAATATGAAAAGAGAATAATAATAATAATAATAATTTATACATTTATAAATAAAACAAATTGTAAAAAATAAACACTTTTCTGACTTGTTTTAATTTGCTCACAGTAGGGCAGGGGTTTTCAAACTGGTGGCCAAAAGAGAGTTCTAGGGGGTCCATAAAAAAGTTTAGAGAAAAACGGTGTAAAAATCGCAAAACAAAACAAAAACAAACAAACAAATAAAATTAAAATAGATAAATAACTAAATAAAATAGATTTTAAAAAATAAATAAAAATAAAAAATAAAAACATATACCTTTTTACCCAGCTACTCTTTTCAGCTGGGTGATCTTTAGATAGAGAGATCAAAACTACTTTTAAAACTTTTCAGTAGATTCGGTCTGATACCACTGGGCCTCCATTATTAATATCCTCACATCACAAAAATACAGATACAATGATTAAGCATGCAGCCCTCCACCTAAAAATGTCAGGTTGCTGAGCTTGTTGCATGACCGTGTGCATATGTGATTTCAAAGCTCATTCCTGGAATAGTAAAACAGCATGTGGCAAAGAATATTTTCTACAATGAAATTACTTAAGAAAGCACAGAGATCTTCAGCTGAAAAAAATCTGTTTGCATACTACATACTATACAAAATATGTCCATTGAGCTTCTGTGATTGGCTAAATAAACGTGAGAGGAATTCTGTATTGCCTGCATGCAAAACCTGTTTGGGAGGTTACACATAGTGAGACTATAAAAATGCCTGACATACAATGTAGTAGTTGCTGTCGGCTTGGAGAGAGGGACAGTAAATTTAGTTCACCTGTTTCATTCCCGGTAGGCTCTCTTTTACTTGCTATTTTCTTACTTTCTTGGAATTATTTAAGAATCGATCTGAATCTGAATTTATTATCCACATATAAAGGCTGGTTTGTTTTTTGGAGCACTGAGAACTATCTTGGTTTCACATTACTCTCATTTGACATGCTTGAGTTTCTTTTGCATTTCATTCCAAACTTGCCAGCACGAAAAGTGTGAAAAATGTAGTTCTTATTAGAATATCAAGGGAAAATGTTACTTTCAATTTGTAATTGCATTTGATACAGGACAAGGTATGCGTAAATTATTTGTTGGTGAAATTATTAGTTGTCATTAATATCAAGTTAAATGATAAAAGATTAAAATGAAAATGCTTCTGTAATAGTCAAGTGAACATTTGTTATTCGTCGCTGTCAGAACAAAGTTTCACAAGCACGTTTGTCCAGTTTAACAGCTCTTGTCATCTATTTAAGAGTATGTCATGCAATTTCATTAGGTGGACCCAACCTTAAAAACAGTCGAATAAAATTAGTCATTAGACATTAGTCACGTTTGACTTTCATTTTTATTCTCTCTTTTTTCCTCAGGACACATAGCACATACTATAATCATGCAGCACTGGACGGTCTGCGTATTACTTTTATTTCTTGTGTTCTGTGATGTCTCTACTCAAAGGAAAAAAAAGACAGTCCAAACTCTCTCAAGAGGTATCAGTGAATTGCATACGCATAAAAAGAAGTCCATTTTCTGGGTCTTATACTATGGTAAACTGATCATAGAAAAATGTCTACATTTCTTTCAGGTTGGGGCGATGACATCACCTGGGTTCAGACTTATGAAGAAGGACTGTCTAAAGCTGTCGAAAGGTACCTACAATCACATTAAACACCACTCTCACTTGTGCTTTATGTATAATCAGATTTGAAATATCTGTTTTATCGTAGTAAGAAGCCGCTGATGATCATTCATCATTTGGAGGATTGTCCGCACAGTAAAGGTTTGCATCTTTTGGATTCTGCATCAAACAGTTTACATGATCTTTAATGAAATAAAAATGTATAGATGTAACAGAGACGCTGGAGTTTGGTTAGAATCCATGAGCGGAAGTTTATTAAAGGACAAGGCTTTAAACAGATGTCGATAATCAGGCAGAGGGTCAAAGTCAGAGAAGCAAGCAGATCGTTCGTCATACACAGGGGCAGAGGCAGAGACAATAGTGGAAAGGCAGGCAATGAGTCCAAACACAAACATCAGTCCAATCAGGCGTCAGAGCAAAAGGGGCAGAGTACAAATACAGTGAGTCAAGAAGTCAGGCAGAATCATACACAGGAATCAATCAGGAACAGAGGAACTAGAACGCTTGGTAAGGCAGATAACTGGCAATACTTCGCAATCAGCCCATGGACTGGTCTCAGTTTATATGAGAGTCAAACAGGAAATGGAAGTAGAGGAAGCGGAGGGAGTGGAGCACGGTCAGTACTCGGGCGAGGGCTCCCTCTGCTGGCTTGGCGTTACACCAGGATGACCGGAGCTGAGAGACGTGTGAACCCATTGCATAATTCGGAGTCGCAACGTTTGGGGTACATAATGCTTTCTTGGGGGTGTGTTTGTGGGCGCGGGGTCTTGTTGTTGTGCTTCTCTAAGTTCTTCCATGATATCCCAGGAGACTGGAGCTAGGATGATCGAACTGGGTAGAATGGGACCGTGGATGGATGGCTGTGTGGGAGGTCATATTGTCGGGAAAGTGCGTCTGCTTTTTCATTCTTGCTGCCAGGCCGATAAGTGACAGAAAAATTGAATCGTGTGAAGAAATAGATTAATTCTTTGTGTCATAGATCCTTGTAAGAGTGCTTAAACAAAATAGTTCACCCAAAAATAACAATTCCAAACACGTAAAGTAACAGGTACATTGTTCCTTCAAATCAGGGGTTTTCAATCTTTTAGATGCCATTGACCCCCGAATATCATCATCCTCGAGTGAGGATCCCATCATCAAATTTCAAAAGGAAACTATATATTTTCTTGTAAAAAAAAAAAAAAAAAAATATAT
>NW_015544168.1:338536-352623 GCF_001515605.1 Sinocyclocheilus anshuiensis
TTATTATGAAAATCTGGCCAATTACTACTCCCATTATTACACTTCCTTTTTCAACATGGGCTTGGGCATGGGCTTATAAAACTTTTAATATATGGGCAAATCGTGGCCTAATGGTTAGAGAGTCGGACTCGTAACCCAAAGGATGGTGTGTGTGTGTTCACTGCTATGTGTGTGCACTTTGGATGCTTGGATGCCACTTTGGTCACCATACTTGGCCACATGTCACTTTCACTTTCATATGCAACTTAGATACAGTGTATAGATAACATTGTGCTTAATGGGAAAACCAGTTTATGGAATTTTTACACTTCGAACCCCAGTTTGAAAGCCCCTGGTTTAAATCGCAATCTGAAAGTAACAAGTGTTTGTCTTTGCTTGCAGTTTGTATAAAATGCTATTGCA
The DNA here is from genome assembly GCF_001515605.1 of Sinocyclocheilus anshuiensis. NCBI lineage: Eukaryota > Metazoa > Chordata > Actinopteri > Cypriniformes > Cyprinidae > Sinocyclocheilus > Sinocyclocheilus anshuiensis. The sequence continues at coordinate 338,939 of NW_015544168.1, forward strand.
TGTTGATGTTTTAATCTCTTTCTGTACTCTATTTGCTTCCTTTTAGCTCTGAAAAAGGCTTTTGCTGAACATCAAACCATTCAAAGGCTAGCCAAATCAGATTTCATCATGCTCAATTTAGTGGTAAAGTACTTACTGTCAAATGTTCAACAGATATTGAAGTGAGAAATGCATTTAAAACTGCAAGAATAAGTTAATGATTGTGATTTTCAGCATGAAACCACCGATGCCAACTTGGCTCCTGATGGCTTTTATGTCCCCAGGATCTTGTTTGTTGGTGAGTTTTCACATTATTTCCTATTAAACAGTTCAGTGTGATGACTTGTCAAGTTGGGATTACCTGATAATATTGTATAATCGTAACTCTGTAATTAATGGGATTTCAATAGCAGAAGCAATTAATATTAGGTAATTATGTCAGTGTGCAGTCTCTGGTGGAGTAAAAACAATGCACACTGGCAGTCAAAAGTTTGAAATAATTCAGATTTTTTTATTGTTTTTGAAGGAAGACTATCATGTTCACCAAAGCTGCATTTATTTGATCAAAAATATAGAAGACAGAAATATTGCTACATATTATTACAATTTAAAATAGCTGTTTTTTTATTATAAATAATTTTAAAATGTAATTTATTCCTATGATGGCCAAACTGAATTTTCATCATCCATTACTCCAGTCTTCAGTGTCAAATGAAAGAAATCAATATTTTTGATTAAACAAGAACACATTAAATTGATCCAAAGTGGCAGAAAGGACATTTACAATGTTGGAAAAGATTTGGTAACACTTTACAATAAGGTTACATTTGTTAACTATATTTAATGCATTAGCTAACATTAACTAACAATGAGCAATACATTGTTAAGAGTATTTAATCATCTTTGTTAACGTTAGTTAATAAAATACAACTGTTCATTGTTAGTTCATATTAGCTCAGGTCAATTAAATAACATTAATAGATACAACTTTTGCTTTTAATAATGTATTAGTAAATGTTGGAATCAACAATAACTAAAATTAATAAATGCTTTAGAGGTGAAGTATCTTTCACTGTTAGGTAATGTTAACTAATGTAGTTAACCAAATGGAACCTTATTGTAAAGTGTTATATATTTTTACTTATAAATGCTTAAGTTTATATTCATCAATGAATCCTGAATTATTCTTTTTTTTAATATTATTAAATATTAAATATTATTTTTGCTTTGATTTGCATTGCATTGATAACATTGATTAAATGTTGTGACACTGAAGACTGGAGTAATGATGCTAAAAATTCAGCTTTGCATAGGAATAGATTACATTTTAAAATATATTCAAAACAAAAAACAGCTCTTTTAAACTGTAATAATATTTCACAATTTTACTGTTTTTTTTCTGTATTTTTGATCAAATAAACGCAGCCTTGGTGAAGAGACTTCTTTCAAAAAAAAAAAAATCTTAATTATGCCAAACTTTTGACCGCCAGTGTAACTAGTATAATATTGTGATATTAGGAACATATTTGTATATTATATTACATTACATTATATTATATTACATTACATTATATCTAATGTTTAACATTTTAAGTATTTACATACCATATTAGTAGGCCTATTTGTTGCACTGCCTTTAAAATCTGGTGGCCCTGGGTTCATATTCTTTATGTAAAATATCATTTGAATTATTTTTGGCTTTGATATTGAGGTGACTTATGTTTTCATGAGATTCACTCTTCTCCGTCTTCTCTCCTCCTCCACCCAGATCCCACACTGACTGTGCGAGCTGACATTGCTGGAAAATACGCCAACCGAATGTACACATACGAGCTGAGCGACATGGACTTATGTGAGTGTCTTTCTGCTGTCTAATGAGCTCCACTGAGAGGCAAAAGCTCTATATTGTCAAGTGCTTTCTGACTCCCAACAGCAGAACCAAGCTGTTCATTGTTTATTCACGCTCATCCATACCACATTCTCTGCTACTTTATGTGCTTGTGAATGTGCTAATGTTGAAAATTAATATTTGTAATTAGTTAATCAGGCATTAATCATATCCCATGCCTATATCTTTGTTTGTGTGCAGTGGCAGAGAACATGATGAAAGCCAAGATCCTGCTCAAGAATGAACACGGGAAACATGATGATCTGTGATGGATAGACGACAGCTTACTCTCTTTCAAGACTTGAACACAATATACAGGTTTCTTTGTGCAACTAACAATATTCAGTTTTGAATAAAGTCTGTTATAGTAATGTTTCTGTGTCTATTCTTTTAACAGCAAGGAATAATACAAAGGTATGAAGGAGGAGGGAAACTATGAGAAACAGTCAGGGTTTATTTTGCCTCTGGTTTCACTTCACCTATAGGCAACATCAGGTAAAACATAGTGATCTACGTGACTAAGATCAGCAGGAATAAACAGTTGCTTCAATTCAAAGTCCATTAACTAGTAAGTGAGACAAAGCCGTCCTCCATTGTACACGGATTAAGAGGCATGACTTGTCTGTAATTTGTAAAAAGGATCAAGGAAGCAAAATAAGAATCAATGTGTGAGTCACAATGAGGAAGAATGCAAGCATCTTCTATTATGCAGTGACACAGAGTAAACACTAGATGGCAGAACACACTGTGCACAGAAGTCAGTGTCATAACCATCAATTTAATGCTCTAAATAAATGAGCATAAGCTCCCAGTAAATTACAAGTACAATATCAATTTATTCATTAATATTAACACATTAATTAAAAGGTAGACTTCAGCAGGTAAATATTAAATGACTGCCAACATTTTTTTGCAATGTCCAATTCCCCAAGTAAACATATGAGTTATGAAATAATCACTTTTGGATTAACAAAAATTCTAATTGCAAAAGCGATTTCCAAAATTGCTTATTTCTGGAGATATTGTTCCTAAACCAACTAGCAAACACACTATAACCACTGATTTTAAAGCAAAGCAAAGTAAAGTAAATAGACAAAAGTACTTTTTGATGAGTTAAGGAACTCATAACATGAATTATTATAAATGATTATGAAAATTCTAATTGCAATTGCTGTGCTTTTCAGCTTTCTTATTTCTGGAGATATTTTTCCTAAACCAACTAGCAAACACACTATAACCACTAATTTTAAAGCAAAGCAAAGCAAAGCAAAGTAAAGTAAAGTAAAGCAAAGCAAAGCAAAGCAAAGCAAAGCAAAGCAAAGCAAAGTAAAGTAAAGTAAAGTAAAGTAAATAGACAAAAGTACTTTTTGATGAGTTAAGGAACTCATAACATGAATTATTATAAATGATTATGAAAATTCTAATTGCAATTGCTGTGCTTTTCAGCTTTCTTATTTCTGGAAGAATTTTTCCTAAATCAACTAGCAAGCACACTAGTTAAAAATTAAATTAAAAAAATAAATAAATTAGACAAAGGTGCTTTTTATGAGTTAATGAACTCGTACTATGAAGCATTATGAATGATGTAACTGAATTATAAACAATTATACAATATACTTTAATTATTTCATAAGATACCACATTTTAAGTGTATTGCCAAAACATTCAAACAAACAGACATATATAAGCTGCTTACAAGAGCAGAGAGACTTTTGCACCGCTTTATGGGAGTGAGTGGTCACAGGTTTTTGTGACATATGCTCTTTTCCGGTTATAACGACTTTTCTGATTCTTGTTTCTAGATCTGCAAAAAGCGGATCTTGTTCCTAGATCTGCAAAAAGCGTCTGCTAAATGCATTAATGTAAATGAACTGTGTTCTTATAGAAAGTATGTCTGCGAGAGCTTTTGCTAAAGAGGTGGGCCTGAAGCTCAGAAAACGCTAGAAAAATGTCAACAGGATTTGAAAAAGCAGCTTTATGACTATGAGTCAGGAGTTGCTGAGTGTGCTGAATGAAGGGGAGGGGAGGTGACAGACTTAAATCCTGCGGCCATCCTCCTCCGGCCCAGGGTCACAGAGAGTAATGGAGCGGAGCAGGATGGTCATTCCTCTGCCGACAGAGTGAATTAATGCTGTACGCCTGGTTACGGCTCTGACTGACAGCCGCACACTGGTCACACAGGTGCGGGAACAGTCTTATTAACGCCACAGATGAGCACACCCTCTCATCTCACCAATAAGAGCTCTAGAGCCACTGTCAATACACACACACACACACACACACACACACAGTAAGCCCTTGACAAAGGACAGCAAGGATGGTCACAGTCAAACCAAAGAAATCTGTACAAATAATAAATGTGTTTAATGCATTTTTTGAAGTGACTCACTCGTGAAAAAACAAGAGAGGCTGATATATATATGTACACACACACACACACACACACACACACATATACACTATACATTACCATTCAAAAGTTTGGGGACATTAAGGACAATTTTTTATTTATTTATTTTCAGGAGGGACACATTTTATTTACCAAAAAGTGACATTAAAGACATTTATAATATTATAAAATATTTCAAGTAAACGCTTTTTTTTAAATTGCACTTTTTGAAACCTGAAAAAAAAAATGTATCATGGTTTATTAAAAATAATAATATTATTTAAGATAATAAATAATCAATATTATGCAGCACAAAAATATTAAGCAGCACAACTATTTTCAACATTGATAATAATAAGAAATGAAAATTGAGCTTTGACATCAAAGGAATAAATTACATTTTAATATAGACAAATACAAAACAGTTCTTTTAAACTGTAATGTTTCACAATATTACTGTTTTACTATAGTTTTCAACAAATAAATGCAGCATTGGTGACTATTTGAGATGTCTTTCAAATAAATCATACCAAGCCCAAACTTTTAAACTGTAGTGTGTATGTTATATTTATGTGCGTCAAAATATTTGTATTTCCCTTTATAAAAAATGCAGACATTTTAAGAAAATCCAGGACTTGGATGAGACATTTTACAGGCGTAAATACTATATAACTCTTTTTCTTTTGTATAAAATGTTTAATGTTATTTTAACACAATATTACATGTGACACTTCTGCAGTGAGAGACTAGAGAGTAATGGAGCGGAGCAGGATGGTCATTCCTCTGCCGACAGAGTGAATTAATGCTGTACGCCTGGTTACGGCTCTGACTGACAGCCGCACGCTGGTCACACAGGTGCGGGAACAGTCTTATTAACGCCACAGATGAGCACACCCTCTCATCTCACCAATAAGAGCTCTAGAGCCACTGTCAATACACACACACACACACACACACACACACAGTAAGCCCTTGACAAAGGACAGCAAGGATGGTCACAGTCAAACCAAAGAAATCTGTACAAATAATAAATGTGTTTAATGCATTTTTTGAAGTGACTCACTCGTGAAAAAACAAGAGAGGCTGATATATATATGTACACACACACACACACACACACACACATATACACTATACATTACCATTCAAAAGTTTGGGGACATTAAGGACAATTTTTTATTTATTTATTTTCAGGAGGGACACATTTTATTTACCAAAAAGTGACATTAAAGACATTTATAATATTATAAAAGATTTTTATTTTAAATAAATGCTGTTCTTTTGTAACTTTTTAGTCATCAAAGAATCCTGAAAAAAGCAGCACAACTGTTTTCAACATTGATAATAATAATAAATGTTGCATATTAGAATGATTTCTGAAGGATCATGTGACACTGAAGACTTTGCATCACAGGAATAAATTACATTTTAAAATATATTAAAATAGAAAACAGTTGTTTTAAATTGCAACAATTTTTCACAATATCACTGTTGGTATTTTGCTGTAAATCCAAAAAAAAACGTATTCTTATTAGACAAAAATGTGAGTAAATCATGAATATTTTTAGTCTGTTATACACACAGGAAAAAAAGGGGGTTAAAATTGTACCTTTCGGGGTACAACAGCTTGTCCCTGGAGCAGTACCCTTAAAAGGACATTTTTCTACCTTTTTTTACCCCTAATAGGTACATCGTAGTAATACGTACACTTAATGTACTAATATGTACCTATTAGGGGTAAAAAAGGTACAAATATGTCCTTTTAAGGGTACTGCTCCAGGGACAAGCTGTTGTACCCCAAAAGGTACAATTCTGGCCCCTTATTTTTCTGTGTGTACCAGAAGACGGTACATTTTAAATGTCTTAATTTAGCAAACCTCAAAGCTGAAAGGCATGCATTCAAAGCCATAAAACTGCTATTTTGATGATCTCAAGAGGTATTTAATATTCCCTGATATTTACAGGTTTTCTTTTAATGTACAAACACCACATTTGTTCCTTAGAGCATCCTGAATGAGCATGAAAAAAAAATGAGCAAGTGAAACAATAAAGAGTCAGACAGAGAAAAACCACGTTCAGCAAGTCTGCCCGTCTTAAAGCACATCCTCACAGAAATATGATTCATGTTCTCAGTGCCTGATACATAACGCACAGGCTCTTGTGACCTGCTGTATGCATCACAACAGAAAGCCGCTCTTCAAAAATGAATGTCTCAAACAACACCACATCCTGCACAACAGTTCAAGACCAATCCCATTCGTCATATTCTCTGGCAGATGCTCTCACTCGGCTCTGCAGTACAGCACCAGTCAGAAAAACGGTTGTATCTACTGTAGAAAGTGTATTCTTCCTGAAGGCCATATCATATGATCCATTATCTGCTGTAAACCACTCATTTCACAGTGAGAAACTAGTATTTGCACTGAGAAGAATCAATACCACTCGGTTATCTAAGTTATTTTATTGGTCGAATGCAGCGATGGTCGTGGATTCTGGAGGATGTTTTTGAAAGCTCTACTGTTACTCAAGGACAGATGTGAGACGGTCATGCATACAATCAGAAGGCCAATTTAATATTTCAAAGGCTGAGGGTTTCAAGAGCTTTACACGTACTCAAGGTAAACTTTGACTACAATTTTAGTTATTAACGGTGATCAGAATTATGAGATGTATGGAAATTAAAAATATAAATACTACAAATAAAATGAAATAAAATATTTATATTCAAATAAATTAATAACAACAAATGAAGCTAATGATAATATAATTGAGGCTAATGGTGAAAAAATTCTGAGATGGTGTAAAAATATAAAAGGGAAGGAAAAATCCTATTTGCACCCCAGTATAAACACAAAAATAAAGTAACAAAATAAAATATGTATATTATATAAATAATAAAAGCAAATAATAAAGTAATGAATTGAATACTTAAAATAATACATAAATCTAAATATTATAAATTATAAATATCATAAATTACAATAAAATCTATATATTTACAAGAAACACACATATATTTCACACAGAAATTGCTAGTACATTCACAACTTAAAAAGAAATGTATTTCTTAGTATTTTCCTGTAAAACTTGTGCCAATAATCTTTTATTTAACTGCAAAATCTTTTTTTTTTTTTTTTACAGTGTACATTACTATAACATTTTGAGTTTACAATTAAGTTCGTAATTGTGTGTTTTTCTTGTGCACTTGCATGTTATTTTCACACTGCTACTATAGGGGCATGTTGTCACAAATCATTGTGTGTGTTCAATCAAATTTTATTTCCTGCAATAACAGTGTAAATATTCAACAGCCATCAAAGCTTCTATCTACACATTGATTAAATTTAAAACATAAACCCACCCCATGTTTGCTGAAGTAAAAATTATGACAACTAGCCCCCAGTCTTATCTATATACTGCATTTATAGAGTAGGGTCCAAAAGCATTTCCTATAGGCCTATTATATACAGTATTACATTGCGTACGATTATAATAGGCTAGTAGCATATAACATTTGAATTTCTGAGAATTGCAATATTAGGTAGGTAGGTATGAGGAAGCTGCAATAGTTACACATTTAACGGTGAAATTCTGCACTCCTTTTTTGACTTGCTGAAATCTGACAAGGACAAAGACCCATTAGCTGCCATTCCAGCTGCGCACAGACAATTTAGATATTCAAATATGCCCTCGCTTTGTGGAAACGTTTGCAATGAGAAGCTGAATAGGTAATGTGACATTAATCTCTCTCTCTCTCTCCCCATTTGTCCCATAACGCACCTTTGCCAAAGCGAGGTCTATGATGTCTCTTTGAGTCCACCGTGTGCCCTGGAAAGAAAGGGGCATCCGTGCCATTGAAATAGGAAGGTCAAAATGATAATTCACTCTCATTCTTCCTCCACGTCTCCCACTCCCATCAATAGAGACCGGTCGATGTTTTTAATTATTCTGTCAGCTTCAAAGAATTCCTAGTCAGAATTCCGCGGTGCTTGCGAAGGCCTGAGCTCTCAGATAAATGTTATCCATTCCTGAGATGATGTCTCTTTGCGGACTCTCAGGTCGTACCTCAAGAGTAATTACTATAGATCAATATGCTCAGGGTTGGCAGAGGGAACAGGGCCAATTAACTCTCAGGACATTAGCTAAATGCTCATGTGAAGTGAATGGGCGTGTAGTGTTTTATTTGACATCAGGAAACAATGTAATAATCACAGGTCAGCTCAATCTAGCGCAAACAAACAACAACACATCTCTATTGTGAGGTGAGGGCTCTGTTCTCAGCATAGATGCAGGAAAACTCACACGACTGTCAGTTGCAATGCAAAAGTCCACAATAGCAAAACATGACAAAGATTTCCTAAAGATCTGAATTTGCATGTTAGTACAACACATTAGACTATTACGTGTTCTGAAGAAAATGTGAGTGGTTGTCCATGCAAAACTCACTGCCAATGCTATGGTGTTATTGGGGTTGTCAGGGCATTGCTATACGGTTGCTAAGGTGTTCCAAGTGGTTTTAACTTGACGCTATGATGATGCTAGATTGTTAGTTAAAAGCTAAAAGAGTCAAACAAGCCAAGAAGTTTCTATGATAAGGTCTGTCTATCAATGTTTTTTTTTTAAGTCCATGTTATCATCTGCCAGGCTAAATATCTTGCTCACTTAAAAAAAAAAATTTTAAAAAATGAACACTTCTCAACAAGCTGCATAATTAGAAGTCTTATGCACGTCTGCAACATAAACCAAAATAATAGTAATAATACATAAAAAAAAACATTTGTTCAAAACCATATCCCTTATGAAAATTATGAGCAACAATAGGCTATTACAAGGGTTTTCAATCCTATTTCAATCCCATTCTAAAATGTAAATGCATCTATAAAGTTTCTTGTATAAAGACCCAATGTATACTGTGAAAAATGAATGTTATAAATATGTCTAAATTATTACCATTATTTGGAAAATATTTAGTTTCTATAAGTTACATCAATACAGTAGGCTACTATTATTTACTTATTTTAATATACTTTTTTATTTAATGTTAGTTTTATTAATTAATAATCTTTATTTTTTACTTATTTCACATTTATTATATATTTTGTTTTAATTATTTAAATCTATTTTTTTACTTGTTTCAATCTAATTTTTATTTATTTAATTATTATAATCTGTTTTTATTTATCTTTTTATTATTTATTTTTTTTCATTTATTTATATACTTATTTGTTTTATTCAAATTTTTTATTTATTTCAAATTATTTTACATGTATTTTAACCTAAGCATTACTTATTTTAATCTGTTTCTATTTTTTTTTATATATATATATATTTAATTATGGTTATTATTCATTCTGTACTTTATTCAATTTTTTTAATCTAAGTTTTTATTTAATCAAATTTTTAAAATTTACTTTAATCTTTATTGATTGATTGATTATTTTTCTCTAAACTTTTCCACGGACCCCCAAGCACTCCACAGCGACAATGACAACAACCAATAACATCGATAAGCACAAAAACAACTACATATTGTTTCATCTCATCTTCATGCATCAATACATTCAAGAGGCAGAAAAGCGCAGAGACATATCTTCATCCATCCCTGCTATCTTCTCCAGGAGAGAGTGAAAGTAAAGTTTAACCAAAATGGGGCCCAGATGCAGGGTCCAGACCAAATTGAAGTATGCTGGATTCAGATAAGTGTAATGGTTTGCGGCCCGTCTCATTGCGCGGCGCTTCTCTTTGCTCTCGGTGACAGCAGGTGTGGCTTCAAGGCGTGCGGGGAGACAAGGTCACCGGGAATCCAGGCTAATAAATGGTGTGAAGATGGAACGGGGCCGGTGAGAGCGAGGCTGTGGAGCGATTCGCCACATACATCAACTCCACTGAGCAGAAAATTGAAATGGAAATCTGGGCCTTGAATGAGTGCAGATCCCATTGTCCCCAGAATGCAATCTGATGATGTATGATATCTTTTAAGGCGGCCGGTCCCGCTCGCCGCTTCATTTTGAACCACAACTGGACAGGTGAGCTCATGTGAAACTTTGCAGGCGCGTCTGAATGAGGTTCCCCAGACAGAGTTTGATGACTCCTCAGTGAAAAGTGAGTGGATATATAAGCACATTATGGATTCATGAAGATCAAGATGGATGTCTAAACGTGATGTGATAAACACTTGAGGTTCAAGAGCTATGATGGGAAAAGTAATAAAAGCACTTAAAAGCACATACATAAATCACAGACTCATCTGACACAGCAAATTTCAACACGAGACTTAACATTTAAGTGTAAACCAGTGTACACCTTCAGCGCCACAGGAAAATAAATAATTTCTGAGCTGTGAATGTGAGTTGTTGATGTAATGCAATGCAAGACTTTAAATGCAAATCTTTTTGTTGAATTCTCAATGAGAGCTGCACATAAAAACGAACACAAAACACGGCCAGTGTAGCGCTATTCCCGAACGATGATTCTAATGAGTCGGGTCTTTTTAATGAATCAAAATAATCCAGCGGCGCGAACAGTAGCCTATAGTTTCATTCCAGAACGAATGACTCTTCTGAGCAGATTCCTTTTAGTGAATCTAAAACATACAGCGCAGCCAACGTTGTCTGATTACCGAACAAACGACTCTTCTGAGCAGATTCCTTTTAGTGGATCAAAAAATACAGCGCAGCCCAACGTTGTCTGATTACCGAACAAACGACTCTTCTGAGCAGATTCCTTTTAGTGAATCTAAAACATACAGCGCAGCCAACGTTGTCTGATTACCGAACAAACGACTCTTCTGAGCAGATTCCTTTTAGTGGATCAAAAAAATACAGCGCAGCCAACGTTGTCCGATTACCGAACAAGTGACTCCTCTGAGCAGGTTCTTTTGAGTGAATCAAAAAACAAAGCGTGACCAGATTAGTGATTCCCGAATAAATGACTCTCGATTCGTTTTTTTGGTGAACCAAAAACTTACAGCACAACCATGTGGTCTGATTTCTGAACAAAAGTCTCTTATAATCGATTAAAAAACATCTCTAGTAGTGTAGTCTGGTTACTGAATGACTGACTTTCTGTGCAGATTCTTTGAATGAATAGTTCATAAAACCGGTTTCTGGATTGAATCAGTTTGACTCCTTCGGGGAACTGAATGAGAAAGCGGTTAATAAATGCAACTATGCCTACTTAAAACGGCTCGTTCTAACACACACCCACATATCTACGTCACGATGTGGGAAGATTTGCATAACGCCGTCCAAATGTTCACGCAAAGAAAGAAGGCGTAACTTTTATTCTCGCTGTAGTATTGTTGTATCCATTTTGTCATGCCTAGAGCTGATCCGTGCTGGTCGCTATACATCAACTTCGCGCTGTGGATCGCCGGATCGGCTTTCACCGTGGACGAAGATGAATGCTGGCCACGCTTTTTTTGATTTACTAAAAAGAACCGGCTCAGAAGAGTCACTCGTTTCTAGAATCGGACTATACTGGTCGCGCTGTATGATTTTGATTCATTAAAAAGAACTGGCTCCTGAGAATCATTTGTTCGGGAATCGCGCTACACTAGCCGCATCGTGTGCTCTAGTGTTCACAGGTTTTAAAGATTTTCAGACAGATTAGGACAGCTTTCATGTTGACAGGGAAGCATGAAAGAAACATCCATAAACAAGTAACCTTTTCATCTTTAGGCAGGTGAAAGGCTCTTTGTTGGAAAATGATCTAACAAAACGGAGTCAGCAAAGGACAGAGTTCATCCTGAGGAGAGGTGTTCAAGACGGACGAGATGAGAGCCAGAAACTCCCCAGCTCATAAACTTCAACACAGCACTGCTGCCATTCCGAGGGAAGGTGCAGGTAATGATGCTTTCAGCTTTGAAAAGAACCACACACAGTTATCCACAGCATAAACCAAATCTACAGTCCTGCTAAACTTTTTGCATCATACAATAAAAGTAGTCTACTGATTGTTTTATCAAGTTCTGTTTCACCCCAAAATTCAAAAGAAATATATATTTCTATATATAATACTTACAACTGATTATATTATATTTAGTTTTTAAATTATTTTCATGACAGTCTCTCCCCAATTTTCATTACTGTAATTTGTAATTTTAAATAAAATAATATATATGCACAATATCTTTTATTCTTTAAATTGGGATGAAATGGGACCTGGACATATTTCCTTGAGATTTTCAAAACGGGTTTTATTATGCACCTGTAGTTTTTCTACACAGAGACAGGGCTGCTGCAGCAGGTGGAGGTGTTTAGAGGAGAATAACTCCATCTGTTGAAGAACACAGTGTCTGAACCAGCAGCTCCGGCTCCATTAAGCTGATCACTGAAGAAAATCAACGAGCCACCGCAGGGGGAATCAAACTAATGGCCAAGGTAACTTCATTATGTATGACAAACTCAGTGGTTCTCTTCAGAGAAGTGGAATGATCTTGAATCCAAATGTACTTCAATCACCATAAACAGACATCAAACCTTTAAAACTAATATCGGTTTCAGTGACACAGATCATGCTGTTGCATTATCCGTGCCTGCAGAGGAGAACAAGATTAACGCTGTTTCTGGAAATGAGTCTGGGTTCCCATACTTCCATGACTGATCCAATTATCATTAACAACTGGAAGCGTCATGGAAAAGATTTTTAGAAATTATTTTGAGATTGCTTTCACTCTTAAATAGCAAACTAAGCATAATTTTCATCATGAGACTATGCATTTACAGACCCATCATATGCACTGAAAACAAGATAGTAAAATCTACATAAACATCTAAGTTTTTATTAGATGTTAAAAATATTATTTAACATCACTGAACCAGTCTATAGACAATTTATACAGGCAAGGCAAGTTTTTATAGAAACAGAAATAGTAGAAATAGCTCTTTAAGGTATCGACTGCAGGTAACCACTTTTTATTTTGTCATTCAGTCATCTTGTTAACACTCCGTACTTGAACAAGAAATATTTGGAACTGTTGGTTTAGATTACATTCCAACTATATATTTTAAATAATTTTTTTCTTACATCGTACTACAATAAACTATTCTGAATATTCTCTGTCTGGTCTATGAAACTGAATGTTTCAGTATTAGTACCTATTAGATGTATATTTTCATTTGAAATGTAAAGCTTTCACATATTGCCAAATTTTTCAAAGAAAGAGGGCCAAGTTGTGTCATTGGACTACTTTCTGAAAAGTCTTCTTTCTATATCTGTTTTAGACATTTTTCTATTCCAGTTGATAGTCTTCCCGAGATATAATTTAGTTTTTTATATCTCTTGTTTCTGCTTAACTAGAGGATTTACATCATCTTTCTGTCATCATTTACTTCCCCATCATATATTGTTGCAAACCTGTATGACTTTTTTTCATCTGCAAAACACAAAAGAGGATATTTTGAAGAAAGTTGGGGTTCAAACAACAAT
>NW_015544168.1:353722-359722 GCF_001515605.1 Sinocyclocheilus anshuiensis
TTACGTCATCTTTCTGTCATCATTTACTTCCCCATCATATTTTGCAAACCTGTATGACTTCTTTTCATCTGCAGAACACGAAAGAAGATTTTGAAGAAAGTTGGGGTTCAAACAACACTGGATTTTATACACCTTTATTGTATGGACCAAAAAAGGTTTTAAAAATGTTAAAAATCTTTTTTGTTGTTCCACCGTAGAAAGTCATACAGGTTGAGAACAACACAAGAGGAAAAAACTATGGCAGATTTTTTCGGTTTTTGAATTTTGCCTTTGACATTATTCTCCAGAACAGTTTTTGAATTAATTTAAATCTACTGCACAAATGTCTTAAGACACTTAAAGGGGTCATATGATGTTGTTAAAAAGAACAGTATTTTGTGTATTTGGTGTAATGCAATGTGTTCAAAAAACATATTATTTTCCACATACTGTACATTATTGTTTCTCCTCTATGCCCCGCCTTCTGAAACGCGTCAATTTTTACAAAGCTCATCGGTCTGAAAAGCGAGGTGTACGCTGATTGGGCAGCGTAAACATAAAACCATGTCTGCATTTGTGATCGGAGAAATGACAAACAACAAGTGCTACTCTTCACTGCTCAAACTCGCGTTTGAATCATTAGTGGCAAATTCTTTAAATATAAAAAAAATGTACTTACAGGCTGTGAGTCAGAAGCGCCAGACTGTCCTTGCAAAGTTGGAACTGACCCACTTTATAGAAAAAGCCTTTGTGTGTAGATGGCATTGTAGTCTACTCTCCCAGGTTCAGGAAACAGTCCTCTGTAAATTGCGCTGCACACATCTGAATATTTGGGTTGAATTGTTCTGGAACAGTGTTGAATATACAACTAAACCACTGATTTTGTTGTGTCCTCTTTTGGAAGACCAAACAAAGTAGTTTCGCTTTCCCACCAAGACACACAGCGTCTCCACGACATGGCGGCGGCAACAACAATACTACAGCGAGAATCAAAGTTACGCCTTTTTTCTTTGTGTAAACATTTGGGCGGCGTTATGCAAATCTTCCCACATCGTGACGTAGACATGTGGGGGCATGTTTAAACGAGGCATTTTAGGAGGGCGTGGACGAGTCTTAACTTTTATAAGGAATATCTCTTTGGGTTTGAGACTTTAGTCTTTGCAACTTTAGGGATCTTATCTATTCACGAACAGCTTGTAACACTTCAAAGAGAAAGGAAAACTTGAAATCGCATCATATGACCCCTTTAAAAGTTGCCTTGTGAGCAAGTTTAAACAATCACAAATATAAATATTTAGCCAATGAAATTAGGCAGTGCAATGATGCCAATTTGAAAATTCTCTGGCATTTCCAGGCTGAGCGTGGGAACCTTTTGCAGTGAATTTACCTCCTATTTTTCACTCCATATCAGCTGGTGAATAATTCCCTCTAATAATCCAGATGAAGGTGAAACACCCAGTACACATGGAAGGGAGGCATCAATCTCGATGTGCTTAAGATCTCAGCAAGCGCAGAAAACTTTAGGGCTTCCCTGGATGACTGCGACTTGAGAGGAAGGCCAACTCCCAGCTGAACATCATAAGGAGATCCCAGTGTTTTTGAGCATGTCTGTGCTACTGGTTACTGATTCATTATTAATAAGAGCACTATGCATCTGACAACTCAAACAGACTCAATCGGAGACACAGTTTTTATCAGACAGAGTAATTAAAGGGAAATAATAACATGATCAACACTCATACGGTTTGTTTGCATGCACCTAGTTTGATGACTGAAGTTGAATTCACAGTTAGTCCACTGGCCGAGGAAGCGCATCCAACCTTTCCGATCAGGAAGAAGTTTTGGTAGAAGTTCTCCAGCAGTGGTGTCCTGAAAGTACCTCACCAAACTTCACAGGGGCTTGTGGGAGTGACTGCGGAGGACTCCTAAACCTGACAGCAGCAGCAGCGGGGCCTGCTCAATTTCTGCCTGTGCCGAGAAATAAAAAGCAAACAGACTTTGTGCATGGCAGTGCCTAGATCTGTAACAAGAGCAAGTGTCAACACAGCACTGATCGCAGGAGAATCACTTTGAGTTGTTTTACAGTGTACAGGGACATTTCAATGCCCCACACACATACACAAACACAAACTCTGTTCCAAAACCTCCACTGTGTTCCAGATGGCATAAATGGTGCCTTCACAGGGCACTTCAAAGGGAGAAAAGTCACCTCAGTTATGGGTTGTTCCAAACAGAAGAATATTTTTCAAGTAATGTTAAAAAAAAAAACGTTACTAACCCTCATGTTGTTTTTTGGTCATTTTAACCCAGAGATGGTTATCTTTTTCCCAGAAAGGCCAGTTAATGTTACTAACTTTGCTCACACAGCATATAAGAACTTACCAAAAAATTTTAAATAACCGGTCTAAAATATTGCTTATAAATTTCTTATGCTATATTGCTACCAAATACTGGATTCAATGTTTTTATCAACTTGTTTTCTTTCAATTAGCACAGGTGTTGTATTTCTTTTTGCAACTGATTGATGGTGGGGCCTCATTGATCAAAAACTGAGTTGCATAAGCATAATGAGGTGCATTATTTAAGATTTGGTGATAATATAGCATAATGGATTTACAAGCAATTTTTAAAAGGCCGGCAATTTTTGACCAGGACCACCAAATTAGGTAAAGGATTTTCAGCACAGCACAGGGTTAATTACAAGTGCATTATGACCAAATAATTTTTTATTATTTACATCACACATCACAATTTATATAGAACATCAATACTTTTATGTATATAATATATAACTGAGTTAAAAAGTAAATAACATTTTAGTCATTTTTTTCAGGAATCTTTGGTGAATAGAAAGTTCAAAAGAACAGCATTTATTTGAAATATAATTTTTTTTTAAACAATGTACGGTCACGTTTGATCAATCTAATGTACCCTTGTTGAATAAAAATATTAAAATATAGCATATAATGCATTATTATGCTGTACATGCTAAATTTCATCAGTAAATGCATATTGTTTGTAATGGGTTATGCTGCCTTCTAAGAGAACTACTTTTAGAATCAATTTAAAAATGGAAAAATCTCGCTCTAGTTCAACCTAATTAAAAATGGACTAGTTTACATAATGAGACATATTTTAATGCTTAGATTATCAAGTTGTTAGCTTAACAACAAGCCAAACTCTACTGAAATTAATGATGAGTCTCCCATGACAGCTCACTAGGTTTTGGAACAGAGCCACAGAGATATATCATACTTCAGCTAGTTTTCTGTGAAGTGCGCGCGCACACACACACACACACAATCAGAAAGTAAGGAGAAAAAAATGACACCAACATGCAAAGGTAAACTAAGATTTTTTTTTATTCCTTTCTTTTTTTTTTCTTATGTATATATAGATCTATTTTTTTTTTTTGTTCCTTTTTCTACATACAAGTCCTTATGTCGTCATGCTGGGTGCAGCTTCGGTGAAGTAGCTCATGCAGGTGACCCATGTGGATATTACGAAGGACAGGCAAAAGACGGGGTGGACCGAGATCGAGTCCAGATCGAGCTGGACCACCTCCGGACTCCACTGTACAGTCACCAAATCACAAGACGTTTAGAAACGGGCTGACCAGGACCAGGAGGACGAAAGTCAGGACTCTTCGCTAAAACTCGGCTCAGATTCCCAAAAGAACAAATAAACAAGAAAAGATCGTGACATCATCAACTGGCGTCTCACGCCATCAAAATCCTCCGTAACAGAAGACGGCAGCAGAAGAGAAGGCGAAGATGAAATTAGGATGTTGCAAAAGAAAGAATTTTTTTTTTTTTTTTGTAGAAAAAAAAAAAATCCCACAAGTCTCCTGTCCTTGAAAAGTGTCACCAGCAGAAAGAGCTACTTTTTGCTGAGCCACATTTATGTAGAACCGTCTGTGCTCATTAATTTCATTCCGCAATCGTTTCCATTAGAGCAAAAGGAGTCAAAGTGTACAGTCATTAATCATTACAGTACTGCAGATCCCCATACACTCACATGAGTCCATCAGAAATACATTACGGCACAAACCACGGCCGCCCTGGCATTTAGAGTAAAGACCTTAAAACGAAAATGCATGTTGATTTTTGTGTGAAAAATTAAAATTAGTAATACATATGCAAGGAGTCTACTGTAACGGCATCGGAGAGGGTCACAATATATTTACAGCAGTACATCCACTGTGTACCAGAACACTGAGAATGACGAGCGCATCCCAAAGCCAGTCCTGATCCAACTCAAACGCACACATTAAAAAAAAAAATACATTAGTGAATGAACGAAACAAAACTCAAACAAGGCAGAACTGTAAAATGCTGAACAATCTTTGCACCAATAACCTTCTTGTCTTTTAAAAAATAGTCTCAGTTGGTTTATAATCTTCAAAAGGAAAATAAATTGACATCTTTGGTGAAGATTCCACAGCAATCTCTCAGTCTTGTTGCCATGATGTCTCTGCAGAATGCCAACTGGGCTCAGCAGCAGGTGCACAAACGAACACACTCAAACAGAAGGACGGACGGATAAACGCGCATACTGCTGGTTACTTTAAAAGTTTTCAAATCAACAACAATCCCGCTGGAGAAACCTGATGCCATCGAGGGGAAAATGGAATGACCGTTGTGAGGATGAAGCAGGTCTGATTTCACTGAAGAACAGGCTCTGCGAACATCAGTACTTTTAACAATTTTGAAGATTTAAAGAAATAGTTGACCTTCCTAAAATCACCATTCCAAACCTGTATGCTGTTATCTTTTCCTATTAGAGCCTTTGAACAATCTTAACCACCCAAAAAAAGGACCATAAACCCATTAAACCACCTTTAAAGTAGTCAATATTTAATGATTGTAAATCTTTCCTTCTGCTGCAACTCTTAGATGTTGTTATTTTACATACTGTACAATACTGTTCAAAAGTTTGAGAAAAAAAAATACATGAATTCATCAAGTATGCATTACATTGCTCAAAAGTGACATTAAAGACATTTACATTGTTAAAAAATATTTCTATTTCAAATAAATGTTGTTCTAATTCATCAAGTATGCATTACATTGCTCAAAAGTGACATTAAAGTGACATTTACATTGTTAAAAAATATTTCTATTTCAAATAAATGTTGTTCTTTTGAACGGTTTTCAACATTGATAATACTAAATGTTGTATTAGCACCAAATCAGCATATTAGAAGGATTTCTGAAGGATCGTGTGACACTGAAGACTGGAATAATGGCTGTTGAAAATTCAGCTTTGACATCACAGGGATAAATTACATTTTAAAATATATGAAAATAGAAATCAGTTATTTTAAATTGTAATAATATTTCACAATTTTTATGGGATTTTTGATTAAATAAACACAGCCCTAACTTTTGAACGATAGTGTACAGCATATAGTAGTGAATAATTTTCCTACATTTCGGTCAATTTCTCACAGAGTCATATAGAGTAATGTCATGCTGATTTTACATTGATGTTTTGTCCTTTTAGAGCTTGACTTACAGCATACATTTACATTTATGCATTTAGCAGACGCTTTTATCCAAAGCGACTTACAGTGCATTCAGGCTGTTTTTGTTTTTTTATCAGTATGCATCAAGCGGCAACCTCCAGCTCTCTCTGGTGAAGCCAACAAGGAAGTGACTTAAACTGTAATTCATCAACTGGCCGCTAGAGGCTGGCTGCAAAAGGGAGTCAATCCCATAGACTCCCCATGTTAAAATGGCCAACTTTACAGCAGAAAAAAACGTTTATAGCCTGGTTCAAAAAATTATTTTGGTCTATATAGCTAATTTTGCCCTTCATGACAACTGTGAGGGGGGTGAACTTTTTTATAACTCATCCGTTTAAATTATATTAAGCCTTAAAGTTCTGCATAATTAAGGGCGTGGCCACTTGAATGACAGGTGGATTGCCGCTGCTGTCACCACCGTCAAGCTAGGTGGGCGTGGTTTCAGCAACCAGCTCCCGCCTCTTTGCCCATTTTCGATTATCCGGGAGTGACGC
>NW_015544168.1:360549-362979 GCF_001515605.1 Sinocyclocheilus anshuiensis
CCTGAGCGGTGAACTAATTTTCGGCAGCCGAAATTTCGGTGCATCTCTAATTATTGGCAACATCAGAAATGGATATTATATAATAGATGCTTTTTTGAACATTTTAGCAATTTAAAAATATAAAAAAATGATTTTTTACACGGCACCCCTGCTCTCGACAGACGGCACCCCAGTTGGGAAACACTGGTCTATGGTATGCATACATGTTTGAGGGCGAGTAAATCACACAATTTTCATTTTTGGGTCACCAATTCCTTTAAATACTAATGCAACCGTGTATCTTTCGTTTTAAGTGTCAAATTATATGACTATAAACCCCACCAGGAGTTTATATTAAACAGCAATGCTTCTGGAATCTGAAAACCACCAAAGCCCAATTTTCTGCACATGAATGATCGGTGGAGAAAATACTTCTGCTTCCCAGCTCTCTATAACCTTACCAGTCAAACATGCTGCACTGGATAAGTCATAAATCAAAGAGCACCTGAGCTCCTGGCTCAGACCTTCCTACAGCACAAGTCTGCAGAGGGGAAACCTCATCCTCAAGGACACAGCTGAATTCAGTCTTACAGAAGCGTCTCTGAGGAGGAATGTAGGCATTCAGGTCTATGCAGGAAATAAAAAAATCCTCAAACAAGACGCAAGGATAAAGTAAAAGTCAGAGTCGCCTCTGCAAACTCTTGCTTCCGCATGCAGAGATGACTTTTGTCAATAATAAACGTGCATTTTTCAGACCATTCTGCCATCTTGAAGAACTCCCATGATGCCCTGCTCTCAAACCTGCAGTGACTAAATGCAGCTTGAATGTTGAAGGAAGAGTTCAACCAGAAATAGACTCACCAACATTCAAATTCATAATGATTCTGGGTTTGGTCTCTTCCTCATGCGAAGCTTTAGACAATTTGGAAGTCCTATGGAGCTTGGAACAAAATAAGGGTGAATTTTCATATTTGGATGAACTATTCCTTTTACATAACTCGATCACATTAGCAGATCAGGTTCACTGGGAAATCTGCCATTTGGTTTGAGTGATCCAATGGACTCCATGCAGCTTAAAGTCAATATAGTGCAGACACCTAAAAAGTAGGGCTTCTAAAATGCTGCATTATAGGCCAGTAAAGTATTTAACCCAGAATAAAGGGCATTCTTTGTGAGCCTTATGTAATTCGCACATGCATTTAAGACCTCTGAGAAATTTAAACAGCCACGACACATTGTTTAATAACGTCAATGCACTTTGGTTGCATCCATGAAACTACTCCATCTTCCAATTAAAATAACCGTTTGGGAATACAGCTTACATAGCTCTCAAGGAACCATTTGCAAAAATTAAAGTTTCCCTCTGAGGTTAAATTCAAATCTGAAATCTATTTTGACTAGAAAGACGGCATACGCTAATTCTACACTAAAGTCCTGACAAAATAAGTTTGTCTATCTAAAGGGACCATGCTGTATAGTTATGATCTATGTGATAGAATTTCTTCCCCTTCTAAAATCTGGAGGCAATGGAATAAAAAATATAAATATGCTTATGTTTTGCATATCAAGGAGAACCATGCTCAAAAAGGTGAGCCAGCATTTTGGTAGGCTGGACCAGGAAACCTTCAGACCCGTGCGCACAGCGGTGTGGTCGACCTGAAGCCACGTAACATGCACGTTTACGGCATCAAGGCTTTGTCGGAACAACCCTCTCTCACAAAAAAAGAAATAATAAAAAGAAAATTTTTCCAGTTACAAATGACATTACGTCCTGTTATCTGCTAAAGGCTAATGCCGCTAACTAAAAACAAACATACGTTAGATGACAGTCTGCTTCTACATTACAAATTAAAAAGGCAGTGTCATGATTCACACAAAGAGAGCAAAATGACAGACAGTAAAGGGCTCTTGGTTTGTCTGAGAACAAACAGCATCACACACACACACACACACACACACACACACACACACACACACACACACACACATCCCCTCACATCAAGTGAAGTATTAACAGCTGGTTGTTGTCATGTCCTGGTCTTTTTATGTTCCCTTTTCAAGAGTTCAGCGAGAACTGGTCCTGTTCTATGGGTTTTTTCACCCAGGCGCCCAAGCCCGCTTTGTGAAAGGCCTTGATGAGCGTTTGCTTGGCCGTATGGTACTCCAACACTGCTTGTTTGGCTTCGTGGTACGAGCTGGGCTTGGGCACTTTGATTAGCAGAGTTGATGAAAGCTGCAGAGAGAGAGAAAAAAAATAGTTTGTGTTTGCACTATTTTGTAATATAATACAATACAAATTAAACAATATGTAGACTATAACATGAACAATACTGCATGCTTCACATTTCAAAGGTTGAAAGTACAATATATGATAGTTATAATAATACAACACGAAATATAATAATAATTATATATATATATATATATATATATATATATATATATGCTTCA
>NW_015544168.1:363057-394871 GCF_001515605.1 Sinocyclocheilus anshuiensis
CACATTTCAAAAGATTGGAAATCATTTAAAAAATAAATATTAATAAATAAAATAATATTACAATAATTAAACATACTATCTATTTTTTAACATATATACCATATTTTCTGGAATGTAAGTCATAGATTTTTTTAATAATTTGAAACATGCTGTGACTTCTATTCCAAAGCAACTTCTATAATGCAATTAATGTCAAACACACAAAAGTGCACACGTTTGGTACATGAGTTAAAGTTTATTTGCATATTCCACATACTGATAGTTTCAGCTTTCCTTTAAAGGGGTCCTATTATGTGTTTTCACTTTTTTAATTTTAGTCAAAACATTTGTTTAAGCTTACCGTTTATAATAAATTTTGTTTATAATGAACAGCACTATAATTTATATACTTAGATTTTTTTCATGTTCTGTTCTGAATATTGTTAAAGTTAAAGGATTTTTTTGTGGAGTCAGGGGAACTAAAATACATGTTAATAGCATTTATAATGTTTGTAAATGTTTTATATTTTTTGTAAACATTTTTTGTACCAGTATTTGACTTTTTTCTTAACGTAATAATGAAATGGGACTTACACCATATGCAACATATTTGTGTTTTTTGGTAACACTTTATTTTAAGGTGCCCTTGTTACACGTTTCATGTACTTACTATTATAATAACAATTAATTATGCATAATTACATACAAGTAACCCTAAGCAAAACCCTAATCCTAAACCTAATCATATAGTAAGTACATGCAGTTAATTAATATTACTCAGTGCTTAAATGTATAATTACACTGTAACAAGGACACCTTAAAATAAAGTGTAACCGTTTTTTTTTTTCTGTCAACAATGCAATGCTACACACACACACACACACACACACACACACACACTTTACTAGTGAACAACAATATAACATGCTTTTGAAACATAAATGTTAAAGGTGACATCATGAAAATCTGACTTTTCCAGGTTTTAAGTGCTATAATCAGGTTTCTGTTGCATCTACCAACCAAGGAAACGTAAAAAAGATTAACCCAGTAACTTTGTTTAGGTAAGTCTTTTTCTGAAAACGTCTGAGAAAACGAGCGCGTCTGATTTCGCTCCCTTGGTGACGTGGCAAAGGGATCTCATTATAATATTACCGCCCCTTAATCTGTAAGTTTCCACCCACGGCGCCATCATTGTGTTTTCACAAGCAACAACGGTGTACTAGTTCTAATGGCATGGCGAAAGTTTGAGCAAAACATGCTAACTGTTCTGCCTTTGTCTGCACAGACGAGCACAGAACACTATTTAGATCTAAAATAAACATGCAATTTATTTCCCAGCAGTTTACCTTCACAGACATAACCGACTGTTTTTGTAACTCGTGTGCTTTTAACGTAAACTTGTGTGTGAATGAGAACTCACATGCTGTGTGGTGGCCGCTTTCTGTCCGTGTGCTTCGTATGTGTGCACTCCGAAAACGTATATCAGAAGTTTAAACTCATATGGTTTAAACCGCATGATTTCAGCGCGTTAAACATGATAATCAGAACCAAAACAGATGTTTTTAGCAGGTCCGAGCTGTAATGGCGCAGCTCTATTCTGGAAAAGGGGGCGGGGAGCAGCAGCTCATTTGCATTTAAAGAGACCGGCATAAAAACAGCGTGTTTCTGCTTCTACTCAAAATAGGCATTTTCAAAATGATATAATAAATGATCTGTGGAGTATTTTGAGCTGAAACTTCAGACACATTCTGGGGACGCCAGCGACTTATATTACATATTGTAAAAAGGGGCATAATATGTCTCCTTTAACATCTTCTTTACTATTAAACCAAGTCTTGCAGTAAGTTTGAAAATGAATCTGTGATAGCGGTACCTTAGAGTGTAGTCGAACCCAGCGGCTGTATAGGGCGTGCTTACAGAGACGTGAGGCTCTGCCCATGTCATCCTTGCCTGTGGTGGCGTTAATGACTTCTAGAGCCTGATCTCCCACCGTCCAGTTCACACTGAAGTTAGGAGCCTTTCCCGGCTGCCGGGCCTCAGCGTTACTGATTCCTGCAAACACACAAATAGACTAATCATAGTCGAAAATCACGCCCAGAAACGGCCTTGGTGCATTTTCTTTTCTGCACTAATAAAAACATCCAGACTTGATGTAAAGACATTTCTTGAACAATTAAGATGAAATATGTTTCTGTTTTTAGTGAAAGAACACAGACAAAACAATGTGCTCAAGGTTGTTTATTCGGTAAATGTGTTAGCTTTAGGATTCCCACACTATTCCCACACACAATATTGTTTAATAAATTTAAGCAATCATACTTATGAGTGTAAAGGTGTCTCCAATAAGACCCTCAGCAGTAAGTCTGATGACATTGCACATGAACTCAAAAAGAGCAATTAAAAATGTACATACTAAACCAGAAACTACTACATTTATATTAACTGAATGACTACTTGAAAAACCCTGTAGCAATGGAAATTAATTGAAAAACACTTGAAGGCTGCATGCCATTATTATATAAATCTTTTATTCATTCATATTTATATTCTTAAGTTCATATTAATATTAAAATCTATTAAATAATAATATTATGTAATATTTCAAGAATATTTCCGTAAAGAATAAATGGCTCAATGCACTATGCATTACAGACTAAGACGACAGGAACAAAACGGTCATTCTTTGAGCTCGGGTCGAGTATGCTATGCCTCAACCTCCCACAACACCTCATCAAATGGAGATTTTCAGCAGTGAGCCTGTTTTAAAAGCTAGTTTTGCTGGGAATCTGATGTAACCCAGTGCAAAAGCAGTGTTGGGTGTTTCTCTTGAGGCACAAAAAGTGAGAAAGGATATGTACTCAATTCATCGTATATACTTCTCCAAAAGCAGCCAACATCTCCCTGATGACAAGCGAGTCTTTAATATTAGAGTGTTTTGTTAGAGTTAGGCAAACTACTAGTAGTTTTTCTAACTACTTTAGAATACAATTAATACTCCGTAATATTATCCAGCTGACTGCATAAATGATTAATTTTGCAGCACTGACCATTATTGAAATGAACTGAATCAACATTGAACGGAGTTTGAGGGCTAGAATAAAGGGCTGGGTATCGTTCAAAAATTTTTGATACCGATACCTTGACTTCGATACCGGTTCCTGAACGATACTTTTTCCGATACCAATATTAATAAATGTTTTTAACAAGATTACATTATCTCAAAAAAACTTTTTGGTTTTATTTTTTCAGCTTATTTATATTTTTACAGACTCATCTCCTGAGCCACTGCACAGGAACAAAAGAACACAAAGGAACAAAATGTAACCAACACAGTAAATCAGTGTAAATGGTTTTAATAAAGTTCAAATAGTTTTCAGTTTCCACATATTTTAGGCTACGTTTTCACTAGTGCGTTTCGTTTTAAAACGCATAGCTTAGACAGAATCATCATTTCTATTAATTTTCCACTGATTTACTGATGAGCATTAGCTGCTTCCAGCGCTGTCTGTTTTCTCTTCCGTGATCGCTGTTCTGACTCAGAGGAAGCTCATTCGCTGCTCAACTGTCAATCATATTACGCATTCATAACCCACCCTGTCTTCAATGACGAACGCCCATTACACTTCCGCGTTCAGTTCTGTACATAAGAAACCCAGAAAAACATTTCCATGGATAAAACATGAAGCTAATAAACACGCGATTACGACAGTATGTGATTTTCACGAGATTCTGCCTATTTTCATAACAATACAGGTTGTTTACATGAGAAATGCAAAGCAGGTGTAGCAATTAGCTTAATATAAGAGGCTACAAATAACATATTTCAGCAACATTATATGACCAAACCCCTCATTAGATCGCAATTGTAAGTTATTACAAACACTCGATGGTGGTTTAAAGTCAGTTTTGAGTAAAAGCGTAGTATAAATCTTATGAATTGTCTTATGAAGCGTGATGCTACAGTGTGCATGAATGGTCACGTAACATGTGTTTTTGGTCGTGTAGCGTGGATGAAGAACTTTTCTGAAACGCAGTGGAAACGCCAATATGGACGAGGATCATTTATTTTAAAATGCCGTTTTAAAATGAAAACGCACTACTGTAGTGTAAACGTAGCCTTACATCTATGGGGGTCTTACACACTACAGCCTCACGTTTGAGTGACGTCTCTGGGAGGAACCGGTGTAAACTAGTGTTTTTCCTGGATGCCTCGCCAGAGCCAATCACTAGCACTTGATTTAGGCACATCAAGCATGCTGCTCACTAACGTTGACCAGATTAGCCCCTTTGGTATCGAAATTTGGTACTGAACGACAAGACATCTTTCGATACTCGATAGTATCGAGGCAATTCGGTCGGTGCCTAAAAAGTATCGAGCTCGATACCCAGCCCTAATAATTACAGTATTGTCTTTGTCTCATATTTGATGATGTTTGCATCATTGATTCTGTTACTTTCCTGTTTATTACAGTGAAGCTGCTTTGCTTATAAAAAGCACTATATAATAATGGTTATTTGATGTAACTACTTGACCAAAAAAGCAGCTTGACTGTAGTTTAACCACTTTAAATTTTGACAAGCGTTTCCCTACCCTGCTATAGGTTGTATATAGGATTATTTTCTAGCTTTCTCTTTATAAAAAATAAAAAAAGTGTGAGAGAGAATGAGAGAAATCAGCAGGGGAATCTGGGATTTCAGGCACGGTATGAATTACTGAAACAGGCCGGTAGTGGAGAGCAGGCCCATCTAAATTCCAGTAATTCCTCAAACCACGAGGAAATTGAAGGCGAGTGTGGGGAAACTGTCCGTCTAGTAAATGGTAATACAATTTGACATGGGTGCCATTTTCAATGATTTGGGAGAGGAAATGCGAGCCTGTGTGATGTTGTCTTACCGCTGAGCAGAGGGCGGTTGAGGGAGAATTGCTGGGGCAGGTCTTCGATGTCAGCGATCCGCTGGTACATGGCTCTGGAGAGATGATCAGCGTGATACAGGCTGCCCAGGATGATGCTGGAGAAGTAGATGGGCTCAGTGAAGTAGCTCATCAGAGAGCCCTGGATGCCCACCACGTTCCACCTGCAGGAACAAACACACACACCTCACATTAGTGTCCAGATTTTATATTGGGCACCAAGCGGCAACCTTACACAGACTGTTAAAAAGAATGTAACAATAATCAGCATTGTCATTTATTAATATTGCTATAAACTGCATAGACCCAACAGTACTGTATGCAGATAAATTCCACGTTCCACCTGCAGGAACAAGCCCACACACCTCACATCAGTGTCCAGATTTTATATTGGGCATCAAGCGGCAAACTAACACAGGCTGTTAAAAAAAAGTAACTATAATTAATATTGTAATTTATTCATATTACTATGAACTGCATAGACCCAACATTATGCAGATAAAGTTAGAATGAAAATGGATGATGGAAAATGGAGTTAGATTGGACACGCAACAATAAAAGATATGAGAAGCAAAGTTGATAAGCCTATTTATTTTGTGCAGTTATTATTCTTATTATATTAACTTATAATTTTCTTATTATTGAATTCAATTACAATATAAATATTTTATACATTTTTACATGCATTTATTAACCCCTGCTGTACGCAACCCCATCAAAACAGATCCACAACCCATTTTTATTATAATAAATTATAATTCATTTAATTATTATACATTTTTTATAATATAATTATTTTATCATTTCATATTATTGGGATTTTGCATTGATTTCCCCCTGCCATAAGTAACCCCACCAGAACAGACCCGTGGCCCATTTTTAATATAATTATGATTAATTTAATTTAATTATTATTACATTTTATTATAATATATTGTATCATTTTATTATTGCCATTTTGCATTGTTTTTCCCCCTGTTATACGCAGTCTTATCAAAACAGACCTGCAACCCATTTTTATTGTAATTAATTATTACTAAATTTAATTATAATGAATTAACTTTTTTTATTGACATTTTGCATTGTTTCATCAGTTTCATGATTGACATTTTGCATCATTTTCCCCCTACATTCACAACAGACCCACAGACCCACCCAATTTGATTTAATTATATAACTGATTATAATTAATATTGAATTTAAATATAATTATTTTACACTATTTTTCTTCTGTTGTATGGAAATCCATCAAAACAGACAGGCCCACCACTAGACACACTGACTGCACCGTTATTGCACTGACTCGCCTTTACAATAATACATTATTCTTTCGTTTGTTAATAGCCTGAAGTTTTTCCAGCAGTTTGACATAATGAAACACCTCTGGAATTCCTAATCTCACTCCATCTAAAGCGCTGTAAAAAATTCCATGTACAGGCAGATGGAACATAAGTCAATCATGAACTACAAAAAAAAACAAAAAAAAAAACTGAAATCTGGCCAGAAGCCCAGATGTGAATGATTTTCAGCAACAGTGGAAGAATTGTTCAATTAGTGCTGTTCTTCCAAACCACCTCATTTACGTCTTCACAGGTCCCAGACTCACCCACTGGGTCTCCCCTCCTCTGCCGTACACAATCAAAAGGCCTAATCAAGCTCAAATCTGCTCCCCAAAACAACACCTGCTGTATGCAGCTGAGAAGAACGCAGACTCAAGTGATTGGAGTCGTTCTCTTCAGTCTGACCAATCAACAGCCTCAGACGCCAATGAGACACAGTCCAACTTTTGCTACTGTTAATAAGACTACTTTGTTAGCGATGCACTTCTCTCCTGTAACCAGAAAACTCTGCAGCTTATTCAGTTTCTGAAGGAGGATATCTAGCCTACTTGCTAATTTACAGAATTGATGACAGTAACCTGGAAACCGTGACAAATCCAGTGATGATTTCATCCCTAAAAGTGTTCATTGCATTCATTTGTTTTGCAGAAGCCAGCAAATCAAACAGGAAGTGATTTTCACATAGTACTTGTGAGTTTTTGTGTGTAATATGCGGCCAGTGAATGTACTTCGGGTGGTTGTCTGAGACTAGCCCAGTACAAGAACATTTGATTCTGGCCGTAAGACAAGAGCTCTAATCAAAAGAACTGTGATGCATAAAAAGCCAGACATTACATATCAGAGTAAGAACAAGCAACCTTTAAGATAAAAATCCAGTGGAACAATTCAGACTAATGATATAGATTATTTAGCAAAGATGCATTAAATTAATCAAAAGTGACAGTAAAGATTTTTACTGATGATTTCTGAAGGATCATGTGACACCTAAGACTGAAATAATGGCTGCTGAAATGCCATCACAGAAATAAATTCTATTTTAAAATATATTAAAATAGAACAGTTATTAATAATATTTCACTATATATATATATATATTTTTTTTTAATAATTTCTTTTTTAAATATTCAACTATATTCAAAAACATAATTATATATTATTTACTAATAATTATAATTATAATATTAAATGTGAATAATTCAATAATGTCTTTGCCTTTAATAAATGTTAACGACAATAAATGTCTTTAATTCTTTAACTCTAAATTTTTAATTTATAATTATTATTAGAATGATAATTTAATAAATTAAAGTCAAAAGTTAAAAATAATTAAAAAAATACATTTGCAGTTATTTATTTCAGGGTTTTTCTACATTTAATTTGGTTCTAAATTAGTGTAAGATAACAACAGGAGAGTAGTGACCAGGAAGAGGGTTTAAACACAAACAGTAGTGTTGTTTGGTTCAGTGAAATCTGTCTGTCTATTACAGCTACTGTTATCCTTATCATCATTCAGACACGGGTGGCTCAGCACCTCCCATGAAAAATTCACAGGAACACCCTCCACCTGCCGTGTCCCTGTTTGAGATCTACATCTGGTCATGTTACTAGCAGAGCAGGTACAGACTGACGGATGAGACACAGAGTTCTATCAACACCACACACTCATTCATCTCAGCAGATGGGCTGCTTTTCCTTGAGTGTGAGCTCTGAACATCACTTCTGCTGTGTATGATTGTGTCAGACTGTCCCTGAGCAACACATAAACCAGCCCAGCCCTGACTAAACACCGTTTTACTATGAAAATCAGAGCGATAAACGGAAACAATCTGATATAAAACAGACACTGGAAACGCTCACTGTCTGTCACAATTCATCAACTGACACTTCTCTATATAGATGCTAATACATACAGTAAATATGTATTAAAGAGATAGTTCACCCAAAAATAAAAATTCTAGTATTTTTTCCCCCCACACTATAGAAGTCAATGGCTACCGTCAATTGTTTTGTTAACAACATTACTCAAAATATCTTCTTTTGTGTTCAACAGAAGAAAGAAACTCATACATTTACTCAGAACTTGAAGGTGAGTAAATGATGCAGGATTTAATTTTTTTGGGTGAACTATCCCTTTAAGCACTGTTATCTTAGTTTAACTGAGATATCGTTTTTTATTGTTTTTATTAATATTTTGAATCAGTATTTATTTAGCTAAAGTTTTAGCAATTTTGTTGTGCGTTTTTTGTCGTCATTTTTAATCATTTTTAAATATATATCTATATAGTTTTTGTTCATTTTTATTTCAGTTTTAGTTTTTGATATTTTAGTATATCAAGCTAAACTAAAATGAGGAATGTTGCCTTGGCTAGCTGAAATAAAAACAAAATGTATTTTATACGAGACAGGACCTGTGCTCTCCGGTCACAGCTGTCTCTGACACATCCTTATCTGTCCGCTCACAGCTGCTGGGTGGCAGGAGATGCCACACTGACCCCACAGGATGAATGAATGCTCCCTCCTATACTGCTAATGCACTCTTCTTTTAACTAGGGTTATAGTAATGCTGAACCCATGCATTTCTTTCCCTGTCAATTATAAAGTCTGGTAAGAGCCAATGGGCAATTCAATTCATAAAGCCCTTGTTCTCTTCCCAGCAGTGACAGGCACAGCTTCCACCTAGTGCAGAGAGATTAACCAGAAGGTTCTAGACTAATGCTTTTGCTGAGCTGTCCGTTATTCTAATAAAGAGGGCTGACAATAGCTCCGCTCCAAGGGTAAGGGAGCTGCCTAACTAGACAGCATTTTTAGAAGTAAAGGTAGGAAGAACATTATGCTCATTATAACTGTAAATATATCATTACAATCGAAGAAAGCATTGCGATGAGCTCAGCAAAGAGAATTTGAATGTATACTTATTTCATGAAATAGCAACAAGTAGCATTTTTTAAATCTAAATTAGATTTTTAGCAAATTGTGTCATTATCTTAGTAACATGCTAATGGCAATCAGTTCAGGGCTCAAAATAAATAAAAATTGCCAACTAATATTAAACATTTAATAATATTTTATATATTACATATATACATATTTCACACACACACACACACACACACACACACACACACCATATATATATAAAAACAACATTTTTATTTATTGTTTTCTTAGATTGTATTTATATATATATATATATATACAGTAGTGGTCGACCGATATTGTTTTTTTGACAGCCGATGCCAATGCTGATATCTTGGAAATCACGGTGGCCGATGGCCGATATAAATGTATTTATTTTAATTAATATTTAAGAAATTTGAAATCATTTGAAAATGAATAAAAAAATAAATTTGTAAAATAAACATACTTATAGGCTATAAACATATTTTTATGTTATAGGCTACGCGCCGTCAAAATAAAAGTCCCGACTCGAACGCATCGGCCAAACAGAAAAACTTATCGGCCGATGCCGATATTTGAAAAATGCCAAATATCGGCCGATATATCGGTCGACCACTAATATACT
Source organism: Sinocyclocheilus anshuiensis (assembly GCF_001515605.1). Lineage (NCBI taxonomy): Eukaryota > Metazoa > Chordata > Actinopteri > Cypriniformes > Cyprinidae > Sinocyclocheilus > Sinocyclocheilus anshuiensis. The sequence goes on from NW_015544168.1 coordinate 372,812, forward strand.
GTATATATACAGATATAATTATATTTAATACAAATATTTTTTTATAAATATAAAAAAATCTATATTATAAATGCATACAAATACAAAATACAAATGTATATATTTAATATTCATATTTAATATTTATTTTTTAAATTATTGTGTGTATATATAATTTATTAAAGGTCAATTAAATATATTAAACACAATTAAAATATTAAAGCTTTGTATACATTTATAATAATTGTAATAATTTTATTACACTATTTAAATTAATTCGTTATTTTTTTGGAAAAAATTTAACATTTACAAACAAATAATACATATAAATGTAATATTTTTTAATAATTAGCTATAATGCAACAGCTACTAACAGCTATAAACCTCAAACAGTTTGTCTGGAAAAAGAGGACATAAGTGTCGGGCCATTACTGGCCCTGGGACATCCTTAAGGCTGAGCTGTGTAACTGATATTGTTGCTGATACATGAGCATTCAGGCGCATTTACATTTATGCATTCGGCAGACGCTTTTATCCAAAGTGACTTTGACTACATTCAAGATTCATGTTTATATTTGATCTGTTCACATTTTTTTTTCAGTTAGGATGTCTATGTTGATATGTACATGCTACCAAACTACCTTGCGATTTTGTCACTGCATGACATCGTAAGCAGCCTCTCGCCCTGCAGAACTCCGTCCCACGTCTGTATGGTGTTACTAGAGCGCACCGGGATGGTTCCCTCTCCAGACTCGATCTTGGTCCTCAGTTGACCCCTTGCCTTCCTGTTTGGGTGTCTGTCTCCTTGGTCTGAACAGAAAAAAAAAAACCCAGAAAGAATTAAACAGTGAAATAAACATTTAAAAACAATGAGCGGCACTTACAGGCAATGTTTCTAAAATTATTAATCTACTTCAACAAACCAAGAGATTTTATCAACCAATAACACTAACTTAAAAACAGTAACTGTGTGTGTTTTTTTTTTTTGCTTCAACAGCTGAATAATTGTATGATATATAAAGTCAAGCAAAATAATTTAAATACAACACTCGAGAGCAGAATTAATCAGGCCACAAGGGGAGTCGACAACGCCAGCTAATTAAAAACACTGATGAAATGTATTTTTGAAATGCAGTCAGACACTTGAGTGAAATTATAATGAAATGCGACCTGATCATAAGAGGACCCATCCTGATCTTAATTGAATACAACTATTCAGTTTTGATCATTAATTTCAAACAAGTGTTTGAGTAAAATAACATCCTCACACACCTCCCGCTAGAGCTTGGCTTATTAAAGACTCAGTCTCACCCTCTACACCCGCCTCGTGTGGAGAGAAGATCCGGGCGTCTCCGCAAGGCGATGTGCTGATGTAAAGATGAAACTGGACATTGTCTTTCAGCCGGTAGCCACGTTTGTCACACTGCGTGAATATGGACTTTTGATGCTCCTCTTTATTGTTACTAAGTTTAGAGACAAACAACAGAAAAATTCTTCTCAATTATTGTCATGAACAGATACAAAACTGTATGACTATAATTATTTTGACTGCAATTTGAACTTCAAGAAGAAGAAGAATTATTATAGATTATAGAATTTGTTTAACTTAATTTTCATAAATATTTCAATAGATCACAGCCTTTGGTGGTTTAATAAATTGCAAAAGGCTAGCTGACGATTAATCTATATCACGCATACATTCTGAGTATAAATATTACATATCTCACATGTACACTGTTTTTGGAACAACTTGGATTACATATAACTTAAAAAAATAAAAAATGTAGACTTAAAAAATATATCTAGATATATTCTTTATTCTAGATTTAATATTATAATTATTTATTACAGAATACATTTTGCATCTATCTATCTATCTATCTATCTATCTATCTATCTATCTATCCGAGATGAATTATTTATATATATATATATATCATTAAACCACAACATTGGTGATTTAATAAAAAAGCTATATCACAATTAATCATATCTAAATGCTGAGTGTGTGTGTATATATTTTGTTGTTTGTGTGTGTATATATTTTGTGGTATTTTGTTGTTTGTTATTAATTTTTCTGTATGATTATTTTAAATATTTCCATATATATTAAATTCAATCACAACATTTGGTATTTTAATAAATTGGAAAATGCTGATTCATCTCTTTTAATTGTGCATCTCTATTTAAACTGTATACAATAACACAAAATATTAAATTAAAAACTGTTTATGACTTTAATTTCCGTTCCTGCTAGGCTAAACATCCATCATGCTATGGTGACATATGAGACGTACACAGACACGCAGGGCAGTAAAGGCAGTGTCTCACCTTAAGAAGTGCTCCAGCTGCATGTAGAGATACCTAATCAGGGAGCGACGAGCAATGATTTCAGCGTGACAGTCGTTGAGCGCCAGGCCACGGTCGCTCATATACTCGCCGTTTATACACTTGGTTCCCGTGGAGACGCAGATGACCTGAGCGTCCTTGACATCAGTGCCTGAGTTAACAGCAGGAGGAAACATACCAACAGAAATCACACGACATTCTCTCACACCTGAAAACTACTGTACTGAAGTCTAGGAATACCTAGACTTAGGAATCATAAGAAATGTATAGATTTAGGTTCTGATTCTGATTGCTTGATTTCATTATCGATTTGATTTCATTATCTTTTAATTCTTTTAATAGTAAAAGCATTCTTCATTTCAAGTACATGAAACAAGTCTCATCAGTCCAGTCAGTGAGTGATTCATTAGGCTGATTCATCTTTTTGACTGATTCACAGGCTCAGAGCCATTTGGCAGGAGAATGCAGATGTTTGTTGTTGCGGGTTTTTTTTTTTAATGGAAACATTTCTGAATAAGATGTTCTCAGTTCTAAATCCGGTGCAGGACTCTACCTGTTGTCATGACAACACCAGCCAGAACTTTCCGTCGTGCGTGTGGAGACGTGAAGTTGTCAGTGAGCTCGCTGAATTTGTCCACTACCAGACGAGAAACAGCATCTGCAAGGACCTGGTAAAGAGCATACAGATGTCAGACTTCACACAGACTGCACTGCTAACATCAGTAAAACATCAGTACATCCATGACTCTGCTTTAAGCAGGCATGGAATATTCAGAACAGTATAGACATCATGGCTAAATTGCACATCAAGTCAGAAAAACATGCTCCTTGTCTTATTGTTCAAGACTCATGGGTATGGAAGGACATTTCATCCATGGGATTCTGACCCACAATTGCGTGCTTTAAACGTGCAATTCTGAGGGAAAAAAGGCAAAATTATGAGATATAAATTCAGAATTCTGACCTTTTTTCTCAGAATTTTGAGTTTATACCTCGCAATTCTGCCGTTTTTCTCTGAATTATCTTGCAATTCTGTGTTTGTTTTGTCTGTGTCATGGAATAAAAATATATAAAAGGTAAATGTAACATGTAAACTCCTACTGTGAGAACAAAAGTCAAGTTTTATGAGACTGTAAAAGTCATTAACTCGCAATTCTGAGTTTATATCTGGCTATTCTAGAGAATTTTGAGATATAATCTCAGAATTGCAAGAAAAAAATCCAGTTTTTTATTATTTTTTTCATCCCCTGGCAGAAACAAGCTTCCATAGATGGGCCCATATATGGGTTTTTATCCTCTCCCCTTCAACAAACTTGCTTCAATATGTAATATCCACTTCTCATAATTCAATCAATTCCCGATGGATAAAAATCCAGTCAAGGCTCTACATTTTTTTCTTTTTGAATATGCAATTCCACTAATTGAGCTAAGTAAAAGTTTAATACAGAGTTTTAACATAATATACTGATTTTTAATGGAACAAACACAAATGAAATTCAACTGAACCTGCCCCTCTATGGATGACTGTAAAGCAAAATTTACCGCAGACCTCAGATTCACCTTCTGCTGCTGCAATATAACATCAATCTTTCATCGAAACCCTTCAGGCACCTCGGTGAATCCTTTCCGCTAACAGTGCCCTCCACTTCACATTCCTTAAGCTCCCTGTTAATATGCTGGAAAATGATTATACCAGGGAAAAATCAATGGCCGAATGGGCAAGAATTAGAGACATTAGTCTAACATTACTTCCCAAATACTTCGGAGTCACTCGGTCGGAGACGGCTAATGGGAGATTTAAGCGGAGCGCACTCTCGATATATTATCAGGAGACAGTGAAATCTCCCACCGAACAGAAGGCTGCGTTTTACGCTCATGATAAAACACACTAGTTTCCACCATCATCTTTATTTGCTTTCATTTCCCATAAGCGCCTGGGGACAGATGACAGGAAATTCACTGGCCAACTAGACTCTGACAGATTTCACAGGAGAGCAGCCTAGAAAACCAAGAAAGTGGAAAAAGGAGGCTACCGCAGACATAAAAATCATTTCAAAGACAAATAACATTCTTGAGATTATATAATACATTTTATATTAATAACAGCATAAGTAATTTTATATATTTTTTTACAGTCTAATCATTAAACATTTACTATGGTAATATTATATAATAAAATTAATAAAATTGTATAAATAATTTATAATTTTAAATGGCAATTACAGTTTAAGTAATTTTCTAAGTAATGGTATATATCAAAATATAATGTCATTTTATGATTATCTTATAAATATTAGATAATTTTATTATTAGCTATTACGTGCTTTTAAATATAAATATAAATGTCAATTTTTTATATAATCCAATGATTACATATTTATTAGTTATTATATAAAAAATAATATTTAACTATATACAGGATTTATTACATTATATGATCCATTTAAAATAGGCATTACCATAAGGTTATTAAAATGTGGCATTATCTGTTACATTTACAGCAAAAACTTATACTGTGACATAAAACACTACTTTACTAATCACAGTACTCAGACCCTTCTATACGATTTTTCATATCGCCCACTGCTATATCATTCAACCTTCCATTCTGGACATGAGGTCAGTCTGTATTGCCACACTCAAGTGCAGGAAAAACATGCCTGAAGCGTGACGAGAGCCTATTTAACCTCTCACCATCTGGTTAAAACAAATACACCTATCCACCTCAGGTCTCATATTGACATCATCAGATTCGGGATGGATAATGGGGGTTTGCATTCATGGCGCTGTATCTGTCACGCAGACAGACAGCCCAAGAGCCATCAGCATCAGAGACAAAACATGCCGCTGACAGGACTGCTCTTTAGTGGACAGGTAGTGGGCAGGCTGAAACTAAATGTTCTTGTTTTGACACGGTTCAGAGGAAGATGTTAATTAAGATTGGGTCGCTTCCAGACCTGGCCTTATCGCAAAAGCAGGATTAACAGAGGATTTTAGAAATGTGTAAATAGACGTCTTCTCACACAAACGCCAGTCGTTGGTCATTTCAGCTCACTGTGTTGCTTCACTGGCAGGAGTGAGCAATATATTGAATATGCATGACATATATCCAATGCTTTGCTAGTGACAAGACATTAAGCAACATGGTGAACACCATAGTGATTTTTATTTAGCCATCAAAATTTCCTAAAGACAAGTTTCAAGGTCTTTCTTTGTCTCACAACTTGCAAAAACACTAAAAGAGACTCAAGTCATGATTGGTAAGTTTGATTAATTTGAAACAAATTAATCAGTTCAGGCCAATGAAGCAAATCAATTTAGAATTTCAACAATTTGTCTGAATCACTCAAAAATGCTCAGTCTCAACATGAGAAGTTTTATATATAAATTAAAACATTTTAGTAAAAATGTATGAAGATTAATTAATAAGTGCATTTATGCTGATATATATAATGAAAATGATTAAATCCTCAAAAACAATATAAAAAAAGAATGAAATATGTCAAAACGTCAATTTGACGATACGGCAAATAAATAAAATGTGACCCTGGAGCACAAAAGCAGTCTTAAGTCGCTGGGGTATATTTGTAGCAATAGCCAAAAATACATTGTATGGGTCAAAATTATTGATCTTTCTTTTATGCCAAAAATCATTAGGATATTAAGTAAAGATCATGTTCCATGAAGATATTTTGTAAATTCCATACTGTAAATATATCAAAAGTGAATTTTTGATTAGTAATATGCATTGATAAGAACTTCATTTGGACAACTTTAAAAGGCGATTTATTTTGAATATTTAGATTTTTTGCACCCTCAGATTCCAGATTTTCAAATAGTTGTATCTCTGCCAAATATTGTCCTAACAAACCATACATCAATGGAAAGCTTATTTATTCAGCTTTCAGATGATGTATAAAATCTCAATTTCGAAAAATGTACCCTTATGAATGGTTTTGTGGTCCAGGGTCACAAATATATAAATGAAGATTATCATCAAATGGAATAAAAAAAATAGAGAAAAATGTTTAAGCTATATCACTCAATCCATCCCAATATTTTAACAGAGCTCATCTTCATTTCCATTAGGCTTTGTTCCTAATGAAGACGGCCATTTGTGCCGGTTTTGCGCATCACGTTATAAAGGCTTAGATTATGATCTCTGATAAACTTAAACGGATCAGAAACTTCAATTAAACACTATGAGATGTAAAGGACCGATTTCTTATAGTCATCAGATTGTTACAGATCTGATACAATCAGACTTTATCTGCCAGTCTGGTGTGTGTGCTAAAGGAAGTCGCAGTTTTTAAAGTTTTTAAGTTTTTAAAGGTTGAAATGAGGTTCAATATTAAAGTCTGAGTTCGTGAAAATATCCACTTTTATTAATCTATAACTGTAATGCAATCTTCTATAGCATTTCTTTACCAATTGAGGCCTGCATATCTCTAGGGTATAAATAAACCATTAATATTTACTGCTACACAGCTGTTAATAATTAAGGTTAAAGGCCATTTAAGATGCATGGGAATTGATGTGTCTATGTTGTGTTATGTCTAGCTGTTTAAGATCTATTTGGCTTTCGCATTGTGTCTCAATGGTTAACTTCATAGTTCATCTAGTGGTTTTTGAACATGCTTGGTGTGAATGAACTCTTAAAGGGAAATTCTGTCATCATTTACTCACAATCATGTTTTTCCAAACCCATGAGACTTTGATTAATCTTTGAAACACAATTTAAGATATTTTTAATAAAAGATTTGATTTCTGTACCTCCACTGAAAGTCCAGGTGCTAGAACAAACCTCATTGCTTCATCGTTTAGATTTAAATAAAAACCTAAATTAATCATATAAAGTTTCGGACAAACCATTGCCTTTGGCCAAAATACGAGTCCATAATCCATAATAACGCTTTCTTCAATGAAAAAGTCCATTACCTGTTGTTCTCTCACATCAAAATCCACTGATATATTTGTAGAACTGTTTTCGCTTGTAAACCGTCTGTGCATATTTCTCTCCTGATTCAGGCTGAGATGACTTTTTCACTGGAGAAAGCAATATTATGGATAGAGGACTAGTCTTTTAGCCGAAAGCAACAGTTTCAAGTTAAAAACCGCCTTGATGATGGATGTGACGAGTGGGGGCGGGGCCGAGAGCCGTGGGAACGGAGCGAGGCCGGTGGAGTAATTGATAATGAGCGACACCTGCACCACTCACCGGTCTCGAGTCTCACGGAGGAGCTCCGGAAGGATAAAAGGGAGGAGTGACGACCGTGTTGGACGAGAGAGGACCAGGCCTGGACTTTATTTTGTTTTTTATTTGTGCGGCAGTCGTCCGCGAGGGGCTGCCGCTTTACTTTCGTTTTGTGTTTGTTTATTTTATTAAATCTTCTTTAAATGCTCGCCAGTTCCCGCCTCCTTCTTCCCGAACTACGAACTTTGTTACAATGGATTTGTTTATTATAAACATGCAGCTTTTTGACTCACAAGACATTAACTGATGGACTAGAGTCGTGTGGATTACTATTGGATTATTGCAATGTTTTTTGCTGTCTGGACTCTCATTCTGACGGCACCCATTCACTGCAGAGGATCCATTGGTGAGCAAGTAATGTGATACTAAATTTCACCAAATCTATTTCAATGAAGAAACATATCCACTGAACATAAACAGTGTATGCTATTCTGTGTCAGCTGCATCACATACATTTTCTACGTTGTTTACGCTTTGATTTAAACAAAAACAACGTATCCGCGTGACGCAGCTGACACAGAATAGCATACGCTGTTTACGTTCAGTGGATACTCTCCAAAATGGCACCAGGAGACGAATTGTTGAATAAAGTCGTTATTTTTGTTTTCTTTGCATGCAAAAAGTATTCTCGTAGCTTTGTAAAATTACGGTTGAACCCCTGATGTCACATGGATTATTTTACCGATCTCCTTGCTACGTTTCTGGACCTTGATTGTGGTAATTACATTGCCGTCTATGGGAGGGTCAGAGAGCTCGCAGAATTCATCAAAAATATCTTAATTTGTGTTCCGAAGATGAACAGAGGTCTTACGGTTTTAGAATGACATGAGGGTGAGTAATTAATGACAGAATTTTTTTGGTGTATTTTTGGGTGAACTAACCCTTGAAGGGAAGTGAATTTTCAGCAAATTTTCATTTCGGGCGAACAATTCCTTTACTAAACTTTTTGGATGTTTTGGTTACCTGGACTTTCATTGAAGGGACAGAAAATTACCACAGAATTTTCATTTTAGGGTAAACTATACATTAGTCATTATGTGTAGCCTAGTTTTCAGGCCAATATGAAAGACTTTGTAGAGTCTGAGGTGTAGATCTCTTACTTGAGGCAGGTGCAGCTGTAGCCCCTCTCTCGGGATGGGTTGGCGTGATGGGGTCTGGTCCAGTTGCATGTTGAAGAGCGCTGACAGAGCGGCTTGGGCAGCCCGAGCTTTAGCAAGTTTCTTATTTCGGCCTGAGCCCTCAAACGTCTGCGAGTCCACGGTCACCGACATCACAAAGTTCTTAGCGTGGCTCTCCCCGCTCTCCGACACAAACTCGTATTTGAGGCCCGGCCGCAGCTCGTTGAGAATCATGACAGGGTTTTTGCCGCTGGTCGAGGAGGTGAAGGAGGAGGGCGGCGGCAATGGCGCCTGCATAAGGCTGTTCGCACCTAGCGCCTGGGGCACGGGATACTCTCCCAGCGGTTTTAAGGAGCCGTTGCTGTTGGAGCCCAGAAAAAACGTTTCCTCGGACGATGCCGGCGTCTCAAACCCGTTGAAGAGCATGTCAGGGAAGTCAGCCTGGTCGGAGGTGAAATCCGTGTTGACGGTGAGCGTACGGCCCATGGCCAGGTGCGCCTCGGACGCGTTTGGGAACTGCACAAAGGAGCGCAGCGCCTTCTCGGCGGCGTTCAACTTGGCCTTTTTCTTCGTAGGCCCCGAGCCCTCGAACAACTGACCGTTAACCTCAACGGTCATGACGAAGACCGGCGCATGGACCGGGCCGGTCTGCGAGAGCAGCTTGTACTGCAAACCCGGTTTGATCTCATTCAGCTGCATCAGGGCGTTCTTGGGCAGAACCGGCCCTAGTGTTTTCTTACGTTTCTTGGGTCTGAATTTGGAGTGTGCGTGACCATTGTTGCCCTCCTCCAGGGGCCGCTTGCGACCCCCTCCTCCACTACCATTAGGGAGCTGCTCCACCAGGCCAGCTCCCTCCTTAGAAGAGACGTTGTCCAGGTTGCGGTTTTCCTTTACGTCGGTGCTGCATGAACCTGCGGTGCCCAGAAAGAGTAACTTACAACGCCTTCGTTGCAGGATCTTGTAAATGTAAAATTTATAGATTCCTTTATCTTTCTTTGTAACCGAACAAGTGATGTGTGTTCCTTTTGTTGTGTGTGCCGAGGGAATCTAGCATGACACATTTTTAGACTAATCTTGTGAAAAATCATTATGAGAGAAATTTCAGAGATGACACTGAACAAAAAAAATATTTCAAGTAAAAAACCCCCCGATTAATTAACATAATTAAGGAAGACCATGAGGTATAAAATCTAAATTATCATAATCATCAGTTTAATTTAAAGTACAGTTTCAGTTTTGCAGGCAATGGCCCGTGCAGAGTCAATCAATCATCTCGTTGGAGATAAAATATGTATTAATGGAGAACAAAAGCAAAGCTTTAAAAAGACTAATAGCTACTTAAAAAGGCTCTTTTTGAGGGATGCCAAATGCACTTTTTCAGGTCCTTTCATATAAATAGAGGTTATGAAAAGAAAAAACTGGGTTCACAAAAAAAGTTAAATATTTGTAAAGTTTTTAGTATGGCGTTTTGTGAATATTTCTCTATCAACCTATCAAGCATCACATTTCGACCCAAAATCAAATTAAATAAATGAATAAATACTGCAGTCAGTTCCTTTAAAATACGAAAAAAAATAAATAAATAAATAAACAAACACAGACAAGCCTACATGCAATTATTAGGTTTGGCACTTTGTGTGGATGCCATTTTATATTTATGTAACAGTGCTTTTCACTCCTTAAGGTTTTAGAAATCAAATTAAATAAACACTGTAACAGTATAAAAATATAAATGTATAAAAAATAAGGCAACATATTAAATTGCATGCATTAATGTGTTAACTGTAACAGTCAAAACAATTACAAATAAAATAAAATAAAAGCTGGCCTTAAAATTATGTTGGGTTTAATTAATATTATTTTATTTTGATGTTTGGGTGAAATAGAACCTGGACAATTCTTTTCATGAGACTTATCTCATGTGTTTATATTTACAGGTCACAACTGTTTTGCCGTAATAAGCAGATGAAACACACATCATCATGTCCTGTTCACAAAGCTGATGGAACTTTGGCTAAATTTTCATTTATAACATCCTTCAGCAAAAGCTCGCTAGGTTACTGCTTTCAGTGCTCTGGTAGAGAGAGAATAGCATCCGTGAACAGTAGGGGAACAGAGTAAGAGCTCTCTGCAAACAGTAGGAACAAGAGAGTGGATAAGGGAGTGGGTGCAAGGCAGGAGGAGAAATAAAATGAAGACATCTGAGAAGAGAGAAAGCCGTGTGAGAGAAAACATGGCGGGGACAAGAGAGAAAACATGGAGGAGAAAGAACCAAAGAGAGATAAAAAGGGAGAGAGAGAAATATACAAAACAGTCTGGAGCAGAATCTGAATAATCAAAACCCTTCTTATACGTGTGAATGCACATATCCACGTTATACACACACACACACACACACACACACACACACACACTCTTGTACTCTTCAGCTCGTGTAATCAATTTGACCACATGCGATCAATTCCGGCCTAAATGATGGAAAGCACACTCTTGATAAAACAACAGCTTTGTTCCAAAACCTAGTGAGCTGCCTACTTAGGTGGCATTTTAAAGCATCATATGCCACCCAAAAGGTACTGTGTGCATATTCAATCTCATAATTCACTGCGACAAACTGTATCAGCTCTTATAATACATTCAGAAACAAAAAGTATCAACAAAACATGCCATCTAATTAAAATGGACTATTTTACACAATATTTGTGTTTGTTATGCATTTCTATGCTTATAAGAGTAATGTCAAATAATTCATTCAAATCTGTGCTTTGTGTGAGGATCCCTACTTGTATGATGCACCCCATCTAGAATGTTACAAAAGTGAGGTTCGATTTCAATTAAGATGTGACCATAGAAGTAGACAGCAAGGCAGGTCGCTAGGTTTCAGAATAAAGCCAATGTTACACGAAAAACAAAGAAACCCCAAAAGATTTGTGCAATGCAACTTAACTTTAACAGCCCAGGACAAACAAAAACAGCTTAGAGATGTTCAAGCTCTCAGTTTAGAGAGCTGCCCACCTTCAGCTGAAAGTAAAATCAATCGCACATGCTGAAAAAGCATAAAACTTACAGTTCTTACAGTTGGCAGTTAAAAACATTGCCTCACTACGTGCTATACATTTCTCAAAGTTCTAAATAAAACCGAATATTAGAGTGAGTTTTACAAGAAAATACTATAATTTTAGTCTTTCTACTTCAAAAATGTTCATTGAATTCATTGTTACTTGCTGATTCTTTGCAATTATTTGTGAAATTTACTAGCAATTTCTGAGTGAAAATCATTCCTACTCCAATTTTTTCCCAGTGCATGTAAACGCAAACACGCGCAGAGGCACCGGCAGTTTAAATCACATAGAAACAGGATTTTTTTCCTCTTGAGCCATGAACTTTAAATGTATATGTCCAGTAACAGTGAGGTGCACTGGCTACTTTTGTGTGGCCACCATGTTGATTCACAAGCTTTCTGAATTTCCTATGGAGGAAATCAATGGAGAAATACTGGCTGCTAAAAAAGTGGGCCAAAAAAACAACTTTAAAAAAAAAAAAAATGTATTAGTCATCGGGGTGGAAAATCTGGTGCTGAATGAGTGCATATAGCCATCGCTCCTGCCAAGCAATGAATTGCTGTGCATAATCCTATAGTTTCCTGCTCCTAAAATCTATACCTGATAGAGAAATATGCACTGTCACAGGTAGAAAGCTTTTGAATATCAAGTAACGCTTATCTGCAGAAAATCTAAATAAGAAAGCGTCCGCTTCACTACAGACCAGTAATAAATGACGGGACCCTCCATTGTCAGTGGCTCTGAACAGAAGCGGCTGAGTGACGGGACAATAGAGGGTTACATTTCCTTTGGGTTAACAACTCTTCCCAGAACCTTCTATTCACAGCACTGCTGAATGAAGAGGAACGGGACTCAAGAGACACGGAAAGAACGCTGTTTCTTGAATCCGATCAGTCTTCTTTGATCACATTAAAGTAAAGTCCAATGGATTAGGGAATGTAGCATTTTTATGATATACTCACAGTTTGATGGTTGTATTTCTTTTTTGTCACCTTGTTTTAAAACACTGTTGACAATTTTTTTGTTATCTATAATGTGTTTTCAATTATTTAGCTACATTTAAAATGTGCAATGGCAAAAAAAAGTACATAAAAGATGCTTAAAGTCATAGTTAACCCAAAAAATAAAATCATCCCATCATTCACTCAATGTCATCTCATTTTTATGTCCTTAAAATAAAAGTTAATGGGGTCCAATGCAGTTATCAATTTTGGGTGAACCACCCCTTTAAACAAGTTTTAGGTAGTCATTTGAAATTATTTTCATTATGTTTTCTGGTCATATATTTTCAGGAGCATGCTGTGCTGTATGTGAATAAACCTTGCATACTGGATGTCTGATATATGGTCAAATTAACAAATATTTCAATATTTATATTCAAGGACATTATTGTCAACCAAAATTTGTTGTTTTTGTTATTTCATTGACTATTAAATGCCATTTCAGTCAGATGAAAACATACTACAATAATCAAAACGAAGAGTTATTTTCATCAAAAAAAAAATTTGGAATTGTGGTCTGCATGGATTTTTTGCTTGTTTTTTTTTTTTTCTTTTTAACTCCATGCCAGATTCTTTCGTCTGTTTTCATAGCAAAAAAAAACTAAACTTGATTTAAAAAATTTAAAATCAAAACTAAAGACATTTAAGACCCATTTTCCCCAAATATCCTAAAACTAAATTTGGATTAACTTGATAAAAAAAAATATATATATTAATGGTATCAACAGAATAAAACCATTCTCTCAGAGGAGTAGAAAATCCCAATCCAATAAAATATGTTTGTCAGAAAAAGAGCTCATATACGAGGCTTTCTGAATGGACTGAAGATTCTGGCCATGTTTAAACCCTCGTATCAGCTGGGATTGTTCGGCGTGAGGGGCGTAGAGAGGGACGGGAAGGCACATGAACTGTTCACTAAGTGACACATTAGTTAAGGGAAGTGTGCAGGACTCTGTGCTGGAATGGAGGGTTCGGGGTTCAGATAAGAGCACTCACTCATGTTCTCCTCCTCATCAACATCCATGGTGGTGAAACGCCTCGACTGGCCCTGCGCTTGCTGAGCCATGGCCACACCTGAAACACAGACACATCATCATTAGCGCTGTTTGCTAAAGTAAGCTAAATAACTATAATCACAGTTACTTTAGCTTAACCTTGGGGTCAGGGATTTGTACAAGAAGCATTAAACACACCTACACCGTTTGCACTACAGACATAAATGTAGCCTCAGACCTTAAATCATGTGGCTTGTTGAGGAGAACTGTGCTATTACTTCAGATTTTTTTTACCTGGTGGATGGAAAATACGCCACAGACTTACATATGCTGTAAATATATGTATATATATCCCAGGGTTGGTAATACTTTCGAAAGAAGTCTCTTATGCTCACCAAGGTTGCAATTATTTGATCAGAAGTCCAGTAAAAACAGCAGTGTTGTGAAATATTATTACAATTTATATTTTAATATACTTTTAAAATGTAATTGATTCCTGTGATGAAAAGATGAATTTTCAGCATCATTACTCCAGTCTTCAGTGTCACAATCCTTCAGAAATCATTCTAATTGGATGCTCTAGAAACATTTCTTATTATTATCAATGTTGAAAACTACTGTACTGCTTAATATACTTGTGGAAACGTGAAACTTTTTTTTTTCAGGATTATTTTATGAACAGAAAGTTCAAAGAACAGCATTTATTTAAAACAGAAATCTTTCATAACATTAAAAATGTCTTTAATGTCACCTTTGATCAATTTTATTTATTTTTATTTATTTATTGAAAATCATTTCAAATTCAGACTGAACCCCAAATGGATGAATCAGAAAAATCATTCATACTGATTTGTGAACCAATTTGACTGATTCAAACTGATTCAACCGAAAAGAATCGACTCAAAAGAACAAATCATTCACACGTGTGGCATAAGTTTTATTCTACACATAAGCAAAAACTACAGCATTATGGAAAATGTACATGCCTTTTCCATGTCTAGAAAATACAATTTTAAAATTCCCTCATACTACCAAAACCATTCCCATGACCGTAGGAACAATGTGAATAGTAAAGTGACAAATTCAAGAAAACAAACACACTCTCCTCCAAATCATTAGTCTCACTGAAAATGACACTTTACCAAAAGATCTGGTGTTGCAAGTACCAAAGAGAGAGTACTGACAGTCATATAATGTCTCTAAATAATGGCATCATGCATCCCGAGCTGCTTTAATTAGACAGGCGAGTGGAGCAGTGTGAACAAGAGGAAAAGAAGAGGAGAAGAGAGGTGAGAAGAGGACAGAAATGAAAGACGAGAGCAGAGAATAGGACAGAAGAGGAATGAAACACCATTGACTGTGAGGTTAAGCCTACAGTAAGTGTATAAATATTCAGCAGGAGAAACTAATCTTGGAGAGAAAGGGCCGTGCTTGACAGGCCGCAATAGCAGGAGCAGTCTATTGTGACTTTAATATCCATTCGATTAGACCTCATCTTCAGCTGCCTCGGAGGAAAAATACAGTTATTGACATCAACGGGCTTTTAGTCCCATTGACACGGATGCCGCTTGAGCTCAGGTGAAAAATACAACACAAACACATGAGGAAAATTCAACATTCCATTAAAAAAGAGCTCATAATAGAGTGGAGATGCAGGGCTGCGTTGACTTGAGGCTATAGTGAAGCAGCTTTTATACAGCAATGTGACGCAGAGCCGATACGGAGAGCTTCTAGATGAACTGAAAGAAAAGACGCTGTCAAGGAAATAATGTCAGTATTTCTGCTTTCTCTTTCTTCATAGACACATTTTAAAGGGATAGTTCACGGGAAAAATGTAAATTCTGTCATTATTTACTCACGTCGTTCCAAAACTGTATGACTTTCTTTCGTCCGTGAAACACAAAAGGTAAATTTACAGTAAAAACATCTGAACTACAGTAAAAAAAAAAAAAAAACTGTTGATCAAATTCTTCACCCTCTATACAAGGATGCCTAAAAAAACGAAAAGGGGAAATCTATTAAAATTCTAATGAAGTTATATTGTGAATCTAATTAAGTTACAGTCGAGGTCAAAAGTTTACATACACCCTGCAAAATGTTAATTATTTTACCAAAATACAAGGGGTCATAAAAAATGCATGTTATTTTTTATTTAGTTTTGACCTGAATAAGATATTTCACATAAAAGACGTTTACATATAGTCCACAAGACAAAATAATAGTTTAATTTATAAAAATGACCCCTTTCAAAAGTTTACACATGCTAAAGGGGGGGGGTGAAAACTTTTTGAATTTGAAGATCAGAATACATTTTACTTATTTTGTCTTCTGGGAAAGACGTAAGTATCTTCTGTAGCTTCTGAAGGGCAGTACTAAATGACAATAATTATAAATGTAATTTATAAATCAAAAGTCACTGTCTGTAATAACTTAATACATCAGGGCCATAACAATAAACAAATAAAAAAGTATGATGTCATAGACCAAACCATTGAGCAACACGAGCAAGACGCTCTATGTGAGATGGAAATCCAATGAAAGCCATTACAAAGCACATAAAGCAGCCAATCACAGCTCTCTGCTTTCGCTCTGGCCCATTCTTCATGGGCGACACTTTCTTAAGCTATACTAAATGGCCTAATTAATCTGGTCTAATGGTGGGTGACATCAAATATGCTACCACAATTATTATCCTATTAAAGATTCATATTATATAAGAAAATTGAAAAGAGTCAGGGGAGTGGTGTTGTGGGAGTATTTGTCTGAGCAAAGCTGAAATTTCAGCAGGCGTCAAACGGCTCCTTGATTTTGCATCTCTCTGCTCTTTTCTGCTCTTGCTGGTCTGCTAATGGTCTATGGTGTAATGAGCGACTCAGAGACTCAGGCTCGTTTTGTGTGTGTCGCTTTTGATTTAGCTTCCTCTGCCGTTCTCATTTTACACATGAATCCATAAACAGCATTGAAATCAGCTTTAATCTACAAGTGGTAGACACAAAAGTGCAGGAAGGGTGCAGCTGAATGTGTCATCTGCATCAAGCACAGGTGACTGGAGGCCATGAAGGTCATTGTCTCAGCTTCACTTCATGCCTATACGGGAAGCGACTGATGCTGTGACTGATCACAGAACAAAAAACAGTAAGCTTGAAGCTCAACTTATAGAAATAAGAAATAACATGAAAATAAAACCTGGTAAAAACAGTAGTTAAAAAGACAGTAGTTTTGTTTAAATACAAAATGATGAAAAAACAATAGTAATATAAATAATTCTTTTTTAAATAATAACATATAATATAAAATAATATAAATTTTTTTAAATAAAACATTCATTTCTGTTAGGACCTTAGAAGCTCACCATGGGTTGGACCAGAGTCACAGACTCAAGAGTAACCACGAGAAAGGTGTTGACACTGGAACCCAAGCCATGTCACATTTGGCTTGTTTCTGTGGACTCTGAGGGCAGCGAGAGGAGATTACAGGATTTCCTGTTTGTACAGCTGTGTCATGTCCCTCCATCTCTGAGTACACACAGTCCAGAGACAGTTTAACTAGCAGCTGGACACACATCAGTTCATTAATGTTTCTAGCCAAACACACAAACAGAGACCAGCATCCGTTGTTTCAGAGGATCCCAAAGCCAGCTTAGGGCTTTTAAAATCCCAGCATGAATTTCTCAGAGTGCATCATATCAGGACACTGTGAGAGCAAGCGCTTCTGCAATAACAGAGAAACAGCAATCCAATATGAAATCAAAAATAACAAACCTCTGCTCATCTGGCTGATGCAAAAGTGCAGGACTGTGAAATACAGTTATCTGGGAGATGTACATGCACTCTCTGATTTGTTTTTCATTCATCTCGCATGGCTGTGTGGAGGAGATGTTCAATACATCTCTCTCGGTGTCTGGCTATAAGACCATAAAACTAGAAAAATAAATAAATTAGGGCTGGGCAAGTTAACGCGTTATTATCGCATTAACGCATTAATTGATTAACGCCGACAATAATTTTATCGCGCGTTAACGCAGTTTTTTTATTATTATGAAAGTCCGTTGCTCACTGGCCCTGAATACACATACAGACAAACCATGGGTCACAGGAGGGGTGGGATGTTGATCATTACTGGTTTGGGTTGGGTGTCATCACGCGTCTCAACCAATGAGAGCATTTGGGGTGGGCATAAGACAGCAGCTGCACTCACATGAAGCGCTAATGACTTCGGCCCTGTCCCAAATGGAACACTTCATGTGCACTTGCGGTCTTATGGACTTACAATGGCCACCGCGTGTGCGTGTCCGTTAAGTCCACGAGACCGTAGGCTGTCCCATTTGTCATTTTAGCATTCAGAAGGGTGCTCGCGAGCACCCCCTTTGCGGCCGTTATGCGCCCTCGATCCGCACTTCTACCAGACTTCCAGATCTATCACTTTTGGCGCTCAGAAATGTTCACGCAATCATGCAGCACATATCAGAAGTTCCGCGCTCCGGCGCAGTTAGCGCTCAAACTACATGCGTACCGCGCCCGAGCCCAACTGAACCGCGCTCTGGCCCACCTCTTCCAACCGAGCCAGGGACGGCTAAACTGCGGCACGGAGCGATCATACTAGTCAAACCAACCGGGCTTTGGTGGTGAAATGCGCTCGGGCATGGTTAAGATTTCCTAGTGTGAGTACACCCTTATTCTCCCGCATCCCGCACACACGAGTCTCTACCCGCCCGCACCCGCACTCGCCCATCAAGTGTTGTCCCGCGCTGCACTCTGTTGCGTTGGGTCCCGCGATAGTGCAGGTCTCTAAGGTGCCTGTTATAATGTTATGATCGAGGCTCTGGACTTGTTTTTGAAAACTTGTTTTTCTATATCAAACTATAAAATATTTTCTATAAAAACGTTAATGCCCTGGCAGTGGCAAATAGCTTTGGTTTTATATTTAATTTGATTACATTAATATCATAAGTTGAGATTTACAATAAATATTTTAACAGCTACTATGTAAAAGGAATACTGCTGTAAAAAAAGCACTTTATTTGTTTAAAGTCTTTGCAAACCAAATGTTATTGCACTTTTGTTCATATAGCAGTACTTTTAAATGAAAAAAGTGCACAATACACTACTTTTGAATTCATTATTGAATTTTGTGCATAACAATGTGATTAATCGCAGACAATCATGCGATTAAAAAAATGTTTTTTACCGTTGCCCAGCACTAAAATAAATGATGGATAAAAGGCATTTGCCAATGCATAAAAATCTATATGTAAAATATAGATAAGAGCCAATGGCATTATGAAAGGCAAAATTTTTAGTGAATGATGATTTCGTAATAACAGTCCATTCCCCACACAAAACACAAATATAACACTTTTGGATTCAAAACAACATGAGGGTGAGCAAATAATAATAATTTTGAAAAATCTTTAAATAATCTGGATTCAGGCAGATTTACTGAATAGAAACTGCTGTTTGTGTGCCTGTCACTGTATATGCAACTTGGACAGTTTTTGTAGTTTGCACCATTATTTTTAGGGCTGGCCCGAATACCATTTTTTGAGCTTCGAAGCTTCGGTAGTAATCAACACTGAATATTCGAAGCTTCGGAGGGAGGGGGCTGAACATATTCTTCTCTCTAATAAAGGCAGGAATCTCTGTGTGTCTGTCTGTCTGTTTGCAGTTTTATTATGTCGAGATTCCGTTCATCCAATCAACTTCACGCATGGCGGGTGTGCTGCTGTGGACCCAAGGGAGTGCGGTGTCGCATTTTGGTGCAATATGGAAATGCGACACATTCAGAATGAATAAACTTTTAATAAACTACAGAACAGCGTGAGCCGGAAGCGGCATGCCTCATGCGGGCAGGGCTTATATGCTCTGAGAACGGACACTGCACAAGTGATACAAAACACACAGGTCTATTAAGAGCAATACTTTTAATACAGAAATTATTATTAGGCTGTGCTACTGTACATTTTTTTATGACTACCGTATTCGCAAGTATTTTGCAAGCAAATTAAGTTCACGTTTTTATCATTTGTAAAATTACTGATTAACACGGCGGATAAAAGCAGCTCGTTTTTTACACCAACAATATACTATAGGCGTACTAACAGAACTTTTACAGATTTTTCAAACTTGATGTGCTGTTGTGGTAGGCCAGTTTCAAATCGCATATTTGGCACACTGCCTTTGTCTTGTCCTCACTCAATTTAAAGTGCTCCCACACAGCTGAGGTCTTCAGCATTTTTGTCTTCTCCTTCAGATGAACTGAATTATGACGTTCATGACGTTCACTCATGGATGATTCATATTCAAGCACGAATGAGAACTGTTTCGCGTGGGATGCCAGGTGTTCGAAAAAAAAAAAAAAAAAAAAAAAAAAATCATGACGTTCACTCATGGGTGATTCATATTCAAGTGTGAATGAGAACCGTTTCGTGGGGGATGCCAGGTGTTAAAAAAAAAAAAAAAAAAGAATATTCGAATCTCAAAATTGAAAATCGAATGCCAACCCACCAAACGAATATTCAAATAATCGAATATTCTGGTCCAGCCCTAATTATTTTATGATTATATTTCATATTATTTCTTCAGAAAAGCAAATTTTGCAAAAGACAGTATTGCCAAATAAGTTTAAAGTAGGGGTGGGCGATTGTGTTTTGTTGTGGGGGATAGTTCACATTCTGTCATCATTTACTCTCTCTCAAGTTGTTTTAAACCTGAATATG
This sequence comes from Sinocyclocheilus anshuiensis, assembly GCF_001515605.1. Taxonomy (NCBI): domain Eukaryota; kingdom Metazoa; phylum Chordata; class Actinopteri; order Cypriniformes; family Cyprinidae; genus Sinocyclocheilus; species Sinocyclocheilus anshuiensis. Next base: position 393,285 of record NW_015544168.1, read on the forward strand.
TTGCTTTCTTCTGTTGACCATACAAGTTATTTTGAAGAATGTGGGTAATCAAACAGTTGCTGGTTCCCAGTGATTTCCATAGTATTTTTTTTCCAATGGGGTCAATGGGGACCAGCAACTGTTGGTTACCCACATTCTTCAAAATATCTTCTTTTGTATTCAGCACAAGACATAAATTAATACAGGCTTGGGACAACCTGAGAGTGAGTAAATAATGACAGAATTTAAATTTTTGGGAGAACTATGCCTTTAATGACAAGCGGCAGCATGTTTAGTACTATTAGTCTGCTGTCACTTTAAGAGCTGCACGCATCTAATATACAGGCACACATCCGTTAGGGTTAGGGTTTTGATCGTCCATGATCAAAAAATGTGATATTGCACACCCCTAGTTTAAAGTGCTTTTTCGTAAATCCTACATGCAAATGCACTTCTGCTACACAACGCCACACTGCTTGCAGATGAAGTATGAATGCTGCAACACTGCCAATATGAGCACCAAAATGAATTTTCACCACACAAGCATGAGGAAAGAGGTGAAATCAAACTCACACAGGTGATATTTTCTGGTTTGCACACTGCTCCAGTGGAAACATGCATAAAGAGATGATTTGGCGGCATGTTTGGCATTGTAATTGCCAAAAGCATTCCCCGCTCTCAGTTCTTATCTTTCAAAGATGCGATTTAGAGCAGACTGATGTGCGTTTCGGAATGAAAGCATGTTTGACGAGCCATGGGCGGCTCTTAATGAAAGAGGAAGAAAAGAAAGAGGGGGCTATTCACCCCGAGAGTCTTTAATGCCATCAGCAGACTCACATTCAAATGAAGATGGATCTGCAAGAGTTCAGATCTCTGCGTGAGTGGCTTATAGGATACAGAAATCCATCCGCAGAGTCAACATCACAGCGAGATGAGGACGAGGGCATTCACTGTGATCTGCCACGTCAGAGCCCACTATGTAATTTCAGCAAAGTGGCCTGTGGTTCGTATTGACAGACAGACGAAGGGTAACACGCCCAGGGCACTTTGGCCCGAACACCTGAGAACATTCTATTGTGTCTTTAACTTTAACTGTGGCTGTCATGTGTCATGCTGTTAGAGAGAGGCAAAAATAAAAAGAGAGATGGTCCCGCATGCACATTAAATCACATCCATTTCCACTAAACTTCAAACTCAGGTTGTGACTAATTCTCAAGTACAGGGTGTTTTCCAGAATTTGAAAAGTCGGTCAGGGTAAAAAGAAGACTATCAAAAAAATGTTGTACTGTGCTCTTAAAGGCACAGAGAGCTGATATCGTATTGGAGAAGTATTTTCCACTTGCCTATCAAGCAGCTAGAAACTCTCTCTCTCTTTCTATTCACTTCTGCTGTAGCTTACACCTTAAAAATAACTTTTAATAAAAAGTAACAATAATAATATCAGGGTTCACAAAATCGCTAGCCCGACATCGTGGGGCTATTGTGTCTTCCAGATGGGCTACCAAAATGTATCACCGCCCTGCCCGTCGGGCTATCTTAAATAGGCTATAGTCAGTGGTGTACTGGTCCCTGGAGAAGTGGGTATACTCTTAATTTATGCCCCCAATT
>NW_015544168.1:394989-395861 GCF_001515605.1 Sinocyclocheilus anshuiensis
ACACACACACACACACACACACACACACACTGTATATTTTCTTTGTCCACCGTTTTAGAAGTTGACAAAACTAACAATCTACCTAAACTTACCCAATTTTTGGTTTTTGTATCCTAACCAGGGGTTCTTGGATTTAAATTCTTCTTTTTGTTTGGCTGTCCACAGGTCTGGCCAGTCATTATTGTGTAAAAAAAAAAAAAAAAAAAAAACTGTTTCTCCCATGACATACAATGACGGGCATGTGGTAATTTCGAGGCTGAGCCCTAACATGTTAACATAATTTACAAGGTCCTGTTATTAAAATGTGCTCACCTTGGTTAACGTCTTCAGCTGAAGAGGCAGCATCTCTGTCATTGTCGGCACCCTCTCTCAGGGCGGGGGACGAAGCGGGCGTGGGCGCTTGGCTGACGTTAGCTGTGGTGCTGTCTAACAGTACCGTTGTAGCATCGCTATCGTTAGCTGAGCTGCTGGCTAACAGCACCGGTGTAGCATTATGAGGTCGTTTGTATTTCTGAAAACTAATTTTTGTTTGAGTAATTCTCTTCATCTTTCTTAATAATTTCATTAATTGAAATGGCGTTGAACATTGCTAAAATGACAGGCAGCGAATCAGGTCATGATTGACAGTGCTCTGATCCAATGGCGCTGGGCATTGTGATGAAGGCACGGTTTGATCTTCGGCTGACCAATCAGCAGAAAGGGGCGTTTAATTCCCGCCCACATGTAGAAATCGAATATTCAAGCTGTTTATTCATTTTTCCACCCATTAACGAAAAACGTAAATTTAAGCTGAATTCTCGTTTTTTGGAAAAAAACGAAAAAGGAGCCGTTTTCTCATTTTTCTACTTTCAATATTAAATAAAAAAACGAAT
>NW_015544168.1:395951-437340 GCF_001515605.1 Sinocyclocheilus anshuiensis
CCGTGGTTTTCCCGCAGAATTGGGCTACTTTAACACTGTTGCCGCGGGTTGTTTTTCATGTCCGCGGGTTTAAGCGACCCCAATAACGTGATATTTATTCCCTAAAATGCAAATTTTACCAAGGGAACCCCACCAGAAACGTGTATTTTACCCCACCGGAATGCGATTTTTACTGGGGGATCCCCCTCGAAATGTGATTGGGCTAGTTTTGAGTAGCAATTGGGCGGGTTTTGTTGTGAAAACCTGGCAACCTTGATCATATATCAAGGGAAACACCGGCTCCTCAGTCCTGACCGCATCACTGTATTTACTGGGTGTTTTTAGGGAATATTTGCATTTATTCACAATTTGATTGGGCTACTCATGTGCTGATCTTTCATGATTTTCGCTAATGCAGGACAGTAATGAATGATGCGTATCAGAGGGGATTTAGAAGTGGGTATACGCAAAGCCGACTGAAAAAGAAGTGGGTATACGCCGTATACCTGCGTATACCCTCCACTACACCACTGGCTATAGTGTTCCCGCAACTGTCTAAAGAATAGTTTCAATGACATTTTCATTTCATCTTTCCTATAATGCCTGATAAAGCAGTGTTTATGAGCGCAGCGCTGCTTTGTGCACAGCCATTACTGGGGAAACCGCTATATTTCTGCTGTTTCAAAAGCCCCACCTAGTGGCAGAAAAAAAACAATTTGCATCACTGATTATTATACACGTCAGTGATTTACATTTTCAATAAGCCCCTCTGCTGTTTTTGTTCAGACCAATGCAAAAACCCACCCATAATTTTTCGCAGCAAACACGCAATGTTGTAAATGTGAAAGTAGTTAATGTGCCTTATAAAAAACTAAATTAAGACATTAAGATTTATGTTTGAAATGAATATAATTATTTATGTTCGACTCATCCCTGGTTTAAAGGCTGAAATGTGATGTTTATTATTTTATACAACATTTTTTTTGTGAAAACCTGTATCTGAACTGTACATCATGTCATTTTACTGTTTAAAATGTTACCATAGTCATTGCCCTACCCTGCTCATACGTTGTTAATTTTATTTGTGCAGGTCTTAAAAAGGGTCATACAAAGCCTTAAATTGATTTTTAAAAATCCGTCAAATACCTTGTAAATAGTGAAATAAAATTCCTTCCTTAATATTTATTGATATTTGTGTTTTGAAAATGTTTTGACTCCTTTCCAATGTTCTATATACAGTGGGTATAGAAAATACCCCCCCCACCCCCTTTAAAATAATCACATTTTGTTGCTTTGTAGCCTGAAATGAAGACGGACACAGTTTTTGTTTTATCCAGCTGTATTTACTCAGTGGAACTTATAACATCAAAGTGAAAGAGATAACACCAACATATCATAAAAAATTATAATAATAAAAAATCAATCAGGTGTAGCTAATCACCTACTCAATGGCACACAAAGCCATTTGACTTTCAACTGTGATCAGCTGTGGTCATTTTGATGAGCTCAGCATGGAAAGAGCTTTCCTGGAGCATTTCAGTCCTTGGTAGTGCAACTGAAGCAAACAATCAACTATGGGTGGCAAGGCACTGTCAAAAGATCTCTGGGATAAAGCTGGGGACAAGCACAAGTCAGGAGATGGATACAAAAAAAATTCAAATTACCTTTGTAATTACCTTTAAATAGCTTTATGAAAAAGGCCAACTCGGACATTCTACGTGACATGCTAATTTATGTATACTGAATACTGAAGGAAGGAAGAAAGGAAGGAAGGAAGAATATTGTCAAAAACACCAATGCACTTAAAATTCATAAACAGGTGTCTCTAAACCTTAACCACATTATTTACTTTTCAGCATGCACTATAACCGCACACATTTTCTGCACGTATAAAAGAGTATGGTCCTCTGTCACCGTGCGTCAAACACAAGCCCTCAGGACAAATAAATTCCACTCTCCAAATAAATTTAATACTGCTGCTGATATGAGTTCCTTCTCTCCGCCTGCCTGAACGCCAATTACTGTGCTCTAATAGAGCGCCGGGGGGCAGGGTGGCCAAGAGCCCAACATGTGTCAGCAGCTGATGGAACGCACTGCTACCACCAGACCAGAGACTTCAGCACCACGGACAGGGCTTCAGCCAGGAAACCCAGTTGTGTCTAGAAGGGATACAGCTACGGCCGGAAAATAACAATAAATTAAATTTGCAACCTATCACATTCTGTTTTATTAACGTCTACACCTACCCCAACCCTAAACCTAAGCCCTCAGGACAAATAAATTCCGCTCTCCAAATAAATTTAATACTGCTGCTGATATGAGTTCCTTCTCTCCGCCTGCCTGAACGCCAATTACTGTGCTCTAATAGAGCGCCGGGGGGCAGGGTGGCCAAGAGCCCAACATGTGTCAGCAGCTGATGGAACGCACTGCTACCACCAGACCAGAGACTTCAGCACCACGGACAGGGCTTCAGCCAGGAAACCCAGTTGTGTCTAGAAGGGATACAGCTACGGCCGGAAAATAACAATAAATTAAATTTGCAACCTATCACATTCTGTTTTATTAACGTCTACACCTACCCCAACCCTAAACCTTCCCTTTACAATAATGCAAATATAGTGATTATTTTAGCTCAGCATGACAAGAATGACGCAATATTGCTTGTCCAGTAAGCCCTAGTGGACATAGTTGTTTCCCTTCTAGCCTCAACCAGCAAACCCATGTAAAACCACAGACCAATGACCTCACTTTCTGTAGAAGACATACGGTGATATGAGCATTCTTTTGCCTTATTTTAAGTGCAGAATGTAGTACATAACACCTGCTTACCAGTTAATATAGGAAGTTTGTTCTGAAACACTTCTTTTTATAAAGAATCCTAAACTGTCTAAAAGTCTAAATCACACTCTTTAAATCAAAATGGATTGAAAGGGTTTTAAATCTGACAAGAGTATCAAATTCAGCCATAAATGATCAATTATTTTATCTTTTCACTTTATGATTACATTTCTACAGAAAAATAAGTATTGTGGTCATTAAATATAACCTTACTGAAACAAACTGTTTCTAGGTGTTATATATATACTGTATACACTTTTTTTTATGCTATATGTTTAGTCTGATAAACTTAGTCTTATGTCATATTTGCAATTCTTCTCAGTTCAGTCGGATAAAGACTGTCAGTTGTGACTTAATGACTCTGAATGATTCACTAGATTATGATTCAAACCACTCAAGTTTCAACAATTTTTTCACCTGAATGGTATAAAAAAAAAAAAACATTGGTGTTCACAGAACTAATGACACCTCACAACATGATTACTGATGAAACAGCATACAGACTTACAAATAGGGCTGGGTATCGATTCAGATGTCCCGATTCGATTCGATTTCGATTCGCAAGCTCTCGATTCGATTCTCGATTTTTAAAATACATTCAGTGAATATAGTTTTAATACAAATGCTATTGATATTTCTAAAAAATGAACAGTAAACATCAGTTTACAAATGGTGAGTTAATAAAAAGAAATTAAGAACCATATGCCTGAATTTTAAACCTATTCTTTTTTTTGTATAGGGTCCTTTTTTAAACAATAATAGGGCCCTATAAAATGTTCTTAATTTTTCTGGTAATCAGATGAAGGCATAAGACATGAATTTAATTTATCCTAATCAAATGAAAATTAAACCCTTTTATTTTTTGGCAAACAAAGTGCTGCAACAACAGAGGTTTACTGTTAAAATCAACAAGAAAACAGATGTGATTATTCCTTTAAAAATAAAGATTTATTAATATTTATTAGCAGTAGTAGCATTGAGTCTTAAGACTGCTAAATAGTAATATATTCTGACAGTTTCTTAACATTAAACTAAACTTTTATTTTGACGGGTTGCCGTGAAGAACTTGCAGCTGCTGTGTATGTGATATGGCGTACAAGTATCTTGGAACTATCTTTGATACTACTTTAAAGTTCCAGCAGAACACAGAGGCCATTATTAAGAAAGTGAATCAAAGAATGTACGCTCTTAGGAAATTGAACTCCTTCTGTATACACAAAAACATACTGAGAACTTTTTATACTACTTTTATTGAGAGTGTGTTGAGTTTTTCTTTTTTATGCTGGTACTCTTCACTCTCTCTTAGGAATAAGAATCGTTTGCAGACCTTAGTTAGGACTTGCTCAAAAATTATTGGTGTGCCTTTGCGGAGTCTAGCAGAATTCTACGAGCAACAAATGTTACGGAAAACTCTTAGTATTACGGGAGATGACTCTCACCCCTTGAAGCTTTACTTTGAGGTATTGCCCTCTGGAAGAAGATTCAGAAGCATTAAATGTTCATCTAATAGATATAAATTCACTTTTGTTCCAGAGGCTATACGTTTTTACAATTCAAAGTCTTAGTTTTTTTTTTGTTTTTTTTTGTTATGTATGGAATTTATTATGAAGCATGTTGGGTTGTGTTTTTACTTATTTATTTCTTTGTATTGTCTAGGTAATATCTTATGTTTGTATTAAGTTGTTGTGTGATGCTACTACCCTACTTTAATTGCCCCTTGTGGGATTAATAAAGTTGTTAACTTAACTTAATTTATATGACGGTAGTTTTCTCAAATGAAACGGTAAATGCTAATGAAGTGACTCTCAGAGCAGCTGGAGATGACATTCGTGTTCATATCATCATATAGTGAGACGGCAGAAGCTGAAAACACCGCGAGCGTCATCCGCGCTTTAGTATGTGTGTAGTAAACAAAACAGTGGGCCGCGCCATCTGCCAATCATTCTTTTGCGGAAATCATGGCGCCTTATGCGTGATATCAAATGCTGCCGCAGATTTATGGCCATGATAAGCGCTGAATGAATGACAGGATTTCTGTTGTTACATCGAGCAAGGTAAATAAGGGTGACATCTAGTGGAGAATACTAATGAGAAGATTCACGTTAATCAGATCTTGTTTTATATGTGTGCTGAAATAAATACCGGAAAAGATCGATTCGTGGCTTTTGAGAATCTATATCGAATCGACGTCATTTAAAAAAACGATGAATCGAAAAATCCATTTTTTTTTGCCCAGCCCTAGAAGTGACTGTGATCAAAGTGAACGTGTGTTCCTGCTACTTACAAAGCTTCAGTCACAGTCTGGAGTTTCACAGTTTAAACAGTAAAGCACATTCTGTATCTAGCGTTGCACAGCCCTACAGCACACACGCTTCTACATTACACCCGTGCACCCCACGTGCACTCAGGTATAAATCACCCACATGTGTAGCTATGAAAGGCCAATAAATGGCTGCTCTCCCAGAGTCTATCACTCCAAGGTCGAGTGACCGCCACACCGGGACAGATGACAGCCCACCTCCCCTATCAATCCACCCTCACAGACTTTTAACAGATGCTTCTGGATCCTTTTCTTCTCAGATCCCCCTTCATTTGTGACCTCCGCTCCATTTAGGATGACAAATCCAGCCCGATGCGGCCGAATGCTGGCTCAGACAGTGCTGAGCTAAGGATTTATGCTCCAGTGCTTCAGTAGCTTCATAACAACCAAACTTACAAGGAGACTTTCACTTTTACACTCGGGCAGAAATGAAGTTGGAAAAAAGAAATAAATAAAACATGATAAATAAAAATCTCAAGACTTTTATCCACACGTCAGAAAACCTTGCCATGTCTGTGCTAGTAAGTTTGAATCTTAATGTCTCGAGAAGGAAAACAAAAATAATAAAGACATCTCCCATGTATGAACACTTGTCTACATAAATGTGATGCAATAAAACGCAACTCATGCTACTGAGGTTTTCAGAAAGATTTCACAGGATTCATCCAAAGGTGCGGCTTACAAAAGAGACAGCAACTTCTGGGGAAAAACAGAAAAGCTCAATGCCATGGTATTAACGGGATTATAGCAGACAGCACAGGGAAAACGGAGAGATCCTGAGCGCACAGGGTAAACACTGCACAATATTGCTTTAGGAATTAGTACGCAGCATATGAAACCTATATGCAAACAGGCCTCAACATCAAACTCTAATAACTGCAGTGCAAAATAGAGTTAGTTTGTACACAGCTTTTTGGTCTAGTACCATTCAAAGGTTTTTACAAAGTAAGATTGTGTTTCTCATGCGCACCAAGGCTGCATTTAAGGGGTCATGAGATGCGATTTCAATTTTTCCTTTCTCTTTGGAGTGTTACAAGCTCTTGGTGCATAAAGAAGATTTGCAAAGTTGCACGGACAAGGCATCACAGTATGGTAAGGGGCGCAACATTTCCGTCACACACTTGAGATATTCGGCCAATCACAACGCACTGGATAGCTGGCCAATCAGAGCACACCTCGCTTTTCAGACCGATGAGCTTTGTAAAAATCTACGCGTTTCAGAAAGGTGGGGCATAGAGGAGAAACAATAATGTACAGTATGTGGAAAATAATGTGTTTTGAACCTTAAACCGCATAAACACATTTCATTACACCAAATACACAAAATAATATTCTTTTTAGCAACATCATATGACCACTTTAACTAAAACACAGCAAAAACAGAAATATTATTAGAATTTAAATGAACTCTTTTCTATTTGAAAATATTTTAAAATGTAATTTATTCCTGCGATGCAAAGCTGAATTTTCAGCATCATTACTCTAGTCTTAAGTGTCACATGATCCTCAGAAATCATTGTAATATGCTGATAAAATTCAAACATTCAGAAAGATTTCATAAATAAAAACAATTATTTAAATGTACTTAAAATCATTGTCTCATCATAACCTTAAGAATTGGGCAGACCAAAAACATTTATGGAAAAGTTGATGCTACAATATTAACATTTTGGAACTTCCTCACCATTCAATAAATGCCCAAGGGTCAGTTTAGCATTTATTTGAAATGGAAATCTTTTGTAACAACGCAAAAGTATTTATTGCCACTTTAGACATGAAAGTTTTGAACAGAAGTGTACAAGCAAAAAATCAGACTGGTACAGACTTAAGTGTTCACATGACTTTTAAAAAGACTGAAATCAAACTTGTTAAGTGCATGTAAACACACTGCTAGAAAAGGGAAGCTGCAAATGTTAATTTTCAGCAGCCTTCAGTCAGTCACAAAGAGCCATGGTCATTAATAAAGCTATTTACATAAAATAATTAAGAGGAAACCGAAAGAAAAGTGCCTGCTTCTGAACATTTCTAAAAAAGGAGAGATGATTTAGAGGACTAAATCCTACCTAGAGGACTAATATTCTTTAAATATAAAAAACGTACTTACAGTCTGTGAGAGGACTCCAGCAGCCTTGAGCTTGTATTTTGCTAATTGTATCCAGTGGCCTTGATACTGTACGACCCTGTCTTGCGAACAATAAATGCAGTGGGACAAATGAGAGAAGAAAATCGTTATGCCAAGGTCCTCCGTGCTAAACATTTTCTTTCTTTTATGCTGCAATGAAATCTGAACATATGACACAGGGAAGGCTTGGGATTGAAAATAACCTAGACTTGCATTTCCTAAAAGAAATACAAATGCAACCAGGGCAAGAAATAAAATAGTATTATAGATCTTTGCCAAGTTTAGGTTTGGATTCTTTTAGGATGCATCTCAGAACAAACAAAGAGTTACGGCTTGAAATTATATGAAAGGGAACACTATTTCAGTCCTTCTACTTCCACATTTCATGTTTAATTCAATGTTATTTGCCATATCTTTGTAATTATTTGTGAAAATTTACTAGCAATTGTTTCACCACCACAAAAGAAGATATTTTGAAGAATGTTGGTAACCAAACAGATGACTGTAGCCATTGACTTCCATAGGATTTTTTTTCCATACTATGGAAGTCAGTGGGTACCGTCAACTGTTTGGTTACCAACATTCTTCAAAATATCTTCTTTTGTATTCAGCATTAGAAAGAAACTCGTTGAGGGTGAGTAAATGATTTTGGGTGAACTATCACTTTAATACTAAAAGCCAAAAGTTGATCAATATCAATACAACACTGCCTTGTAAGCATAACAACTACAAATGTTTTTTTCAAATCTACTCTCAGAAAGTAGGTACTTGCATTTTCAAGGCTGCAAATATGTCCCTTAAGTCAGCCTGTGAGGTGTCTCTACCACAGGTCAAAGGGCTCTCCGCAGAAAAAGTAATCATGTGCGAGCGAGGGAACGAGTGAAGACAAGAAGAGAGAGGGAGAGTGGACGTAGATTGATGGGCTGTGCAAATGGAGAGGGATACGAGACGAGCAAAAGTTCAGCACAAAGCCCTAACCATCACAGCGGCCCCTGTGTGTGGCCTTACACAGATGGATCGCTCCACTGCCTCAAACAGCCATGAAGAAATAAGGGCCCTTCCCAGAATGGAGGAGCATCCGCTTCCATTACAGCCCCAGACCTGCATTTCAGAAAAGTCAATATTTTCTCCATCATAGCATTCATCACTTTAGTTATCTGTGAAAGGTGGAAAAGACACACATAAAGCAGCTACACAAAGCTGATCAACTAATAGTCAATTATAATTACTTTTAAAAGCTGTAGGCAACGAGGAATTACACTTCCTCACAGAACATTTCACTAAAATCTCGTCATTACAACTGAATGCAGTGGGAGGCGCTGTGGACACGTGATATTTCAAACTTGCTCGCTTAACAGACTGTTATCTATTGATTCGGAAACAGGCTGAGAAACTTTTTTTTTTCTGAAAATGAATAAAATCTTGATAATATTTCGCTTTTTTTATGACTTATGGTTCTAAGTATTTTTTTTACATTTTATTGTTAAATTTGGCTTATTTTGAAATCATCTTTAGCAACATATGTGAATACAACAAATAAAAATAAAATAAACTACATTTAAATGAAGTTATATAAATATATTTATATAAAACACACAAAAATAAGAATCTAAATTTCTCAAACAATTTTTACTCCTTATTTTTAACTAATAATTTAATTCATTTAATTGCTCGATAATGCCCATGTCTATATAGTTTAGCTTCCTTAAACTGTAACTGAGTGAAAGTCATGAAAACCTTTCTATTTTCAGAACTGTGAATACTTTTGTATTGACATTATTTTCACGATAATTAAGCATATTTTCACCCATTTGCTCATTACAGTAATGATTCCAGTTGTATTGATTTTTTTATTCTTTCATTAGACTCTTACTGTAATACAGTTTTTAATTTAAATCTTCATAATGCTATATAAATTCAATGTATAAATATTTGACCTTTTTTAGTTTAGGCAGTTTTTTGCCATACAGTAATGAGTATTTAAGAAGAAAATGTACTTTATTGTCAGAAAAATAGGTTACAGTTTATTTTAAGGTGCCCTTGTTTCAGTGTAATTATATATTTAAGTACTATTAATGAAGGACTTTTAAATAATTATTACATTTAAGTAATATTAATGAACGTGTACTTACTATAGGGTTAGAAATAGGGTTTGGTTTAGGGTTAGTTTCATGTAATCATGCATCATTTACTGTTATTACAGTAAGTACATGCAACTTGTAAAAACGACACAAAAATAAAGTGTTACCCAAAAATCAATCTAAAAAGAATGAATGAATGCATGCATATTTTGGGCTTAAATATGACCTGGACATGTTCTCAGACAGACTTTATTAAGATTCTACCAATTTTTTTGTCCTGCTACGGCATGCTGTCCAGTCTTTCCTCAGAGTCTCTGCTCACCCGCTTCTGCACCCACATAACGATGCTTAAAGGACTACATGTGCGGTGGACACTGGCTGGCAGAGCACCTAATGGAGAAGGGTCCCAGCGGATGGGGCAGGCTGTCACTCTACCTGATTAGAACTGCTGGGCCGGGCATTTTGGGAAGACGAGCGCAGCCACCTCAGACCGGCCCGTGAGCAGCCGACCACCCCGACTGCCACCATGGCAACCAGGAGCTGCTGAGAACAACCAGCTCCATTATTGAATTTCAGCACTTTAATGACCAATAACAGATTTGAATTAGTCTGCCAACAGTCATTTTTAGCTCGCCGCAAATTACAGGGTTTTTAGACTGCAGACACATTTAGCAGTTCCTGCACAAAAGCTCGCGACGAGACACTTTGATAAAGTGGCTCCTAATATCTGGGGCTTGATAAATGAAGCTGCTGTCAAAGCGAGAACAGCAGCTGCCAGACGTGTACCTGCAAACCTCATGCTAGAAGACCACCAGGAGAGACGATGGCCAGAACAAGACCCTATTAAAACTATTATAGCTTATGAGGAAATATGTTATGTGACTGTCCGTACTGTCCGAATTTTGTACTTAAATATGATCAAAATTCGAATTATATTCGTTTGGGTGAAGAAAAGCTTTTGGCTTCTTAAGAAGAAAATCACAGTCTTTATTTGATTGAATAAATGGCATTGCTTGCTGAAGACTCTAAATGAATAAACTATAAACTAAACTAAATGAAAAACATCTCAAAGTTTGTCTTTTTGTGCTGCCTGCAGATTACTGTAATAATCATAAGTATGCACACTATTTTTGACGCGACTAGCTTGACAGCTTTGCATTTTTTAGGCGCTGTTTTTAAACTTTTAAAGAGACCGTCTCAAGATGAAGTGATCGGTTTCATTCATTTGTGCTAAGTCTTTGTGCGCTCTCCATAGAATGAACGAGTCCTGTATGCGTGTGTGTACGATGCTACAGTAAACGCATTCATATGCGCTGAATACTGCCAAAGATGATGTCGTATTTAAAGGCTAAAATTAAAAATTAGCTCCCTGTCTGATTTGTTTTTGTAGAGTTGTTAATGAACTTCAAATTCAGCGAAAAAGTCGTGTCACACATAATCATGACGATCATTGTTTATATTATCAGTCAATGGTCTGCACATCGCTATTAAAGGGTTAGTTCACCCAAAAATGAAAATTAGGCTGCGTTTTACTCACCCCCGAGGCATCCTAGGTGTATATGACTTTTTCCATTAAAAAAAAGGTGAACAAAGGCCTTCTGTAGCGAATCGATGCCTTTTTGTAAGAAAAATATCCAAAACGTAATAATCACTTGAATCTAGCTTGCACTCACTGTTGTAAACAGAAGCAGTTCGGGGGAATGACGTATGAGGTCGGCTTAGCGCATGAGCCGCTCAGAAGTGACGCACGCGGAAACGCAGGGGAGAGATCAAAACAAAACAACAGTCAAGCATTAGAAGTACAAAACGAGGATTTGTAAAGAAGAATGTCAGAGGATTTCGATATAAGCCAAGAGGAGACTGGTTTTCCTTTGCTAAAATAAGGAAACTTTGCTTCCTTTGATCCTGTAAACAAAAGTTGGTTTTCATGAGACTCAACGGCTCATGCGCAACACTGACCTCATGCGTCATGCTCCCGGAACTGCTTCTGTGTACAACTGTTGGTGCAAGCTGAAAAAGTGATTATTACGTTTTGAATATGGATATATTTTTGGGTGAACTAACCCTTTAATAGTCCTACTATGTATTATATGTAGCTAGTATTGTTGTAATGCTTAAATATATCAATTAATTTGAAATAACCTAATAAATTCATCAAATCATTCATAACTTTTGGGATTTGACCAGTCTGATTAAGTTAATTATGATGATTTTAAAGAAGATTCTTTTCAAGAATTTGAATTTGAAAGTTTTGTCTTAAGAACAATCTTGAGAAAAAAAGATAAGAATATTCTTAAGAAGAATTTTTGGGAATGCAATATAGTCTTAACTTTTTTCTTAAGTTAGAAAATAAGAAGAAAAATGGCAGTTAAGAAGAAATTTCTTCTTAAGAATGTTTCGAGAATCTGGCCCCTGGGTGTTTTAATTCATCTCTTTTGTCCACTTTCGACCACTTCTGTCCTGGTATGTATGGGCTTTTTCTGATCTTTTAAACTAATATTGTGAAATAAGCTTGCACAATTTACATAAGAATGCAAACAGAAAAACGATATGGAGAACAGCAGATTTAGTTTCTGATAGCCGCAAAACTATGCCGAACGCTGTGGGTTTGTTTTAGAATCAGGATAGGCAAGCACGATTTTTTTTATGAAGTCCCTTATGCTCACCAATGTGCATTTATTCCTTTTAAATTGAAAAATATGTGTTTTGCCCTCAGAAGCATGACCCCTTGTGTGGGACTGTACGGATTGATGTGGCATCTTGAAGCATGACAAATTGCTTCAAAATCTCGGTTATGAGCACAGATGAGCCCCTGGAGCTTATATCCAGCTCTGTGTGTGTGCTTAATCCTCAGCTTTCCTAACCTACACTGGACGGTCAGGAAGTTTGCTGGCCTCAGCACTATGTATCATCCTGTCTTTTCTCGTCTTTGGCTCTTGCTCTCTCTCTCTCGGCTCGTTTCCTTCCCTGCCTATTTTCCTCGCCTCAGCGGCCCCGCTGCACACAACAGATGACTATCACTGTACTCCTAATTCAAGGCCAGGTCAGTTACTCCAATATCCACAGGGAGCAAGGCAGCGCTGGGTGCGTGTACATGCCTGAGTGGATTAGTCGGTGAATTTTACAGCCGGTGGCTAGGTTATTAACGGCTCTGAAGGGAACGGTGATGGACAGGCAGGAGCGCTGAACATTCAAAACATCACAGGGATATAAAACAGACAGAAAGACAGACAGACAGGACTCAGTGGAAACAGACACATGTGCTAATACTGTCAACACAGTCTCAACTGCTTCCCCAATAATCAATGACAGACAGAAAGAAACAAATAGACAAAACAAAAGACAAATGAAACAAAAAACTAATGTATGAAACAAAAACAAAAAAAGAATGAAGTGTATGAGTGAGAGAACAAAAAAAAAAAAACGAAATAAAAGAAACATTAAGGTAACACTTTAACTTCAAGCCTTTATATATAATGCATTATAAATGTATTTATAATGTACACTGTAATGCATTATATCCTTTCATAAATAATAAAGTTAAAATGCATTATTATATTTGCAGATTCTTTGTTACATCTGAAATTGGTTGTTTGTCATAGGTTTTAATTAACTTTCTAAAGGTGTAACAATGGACAGATAAGTATAAGGGGTCGTTCACACAGAATGCGTCTTTGGCTGCGTTTACACTGGCACAAAAAAATCAGATCTTTCGCTCACATCTGACACAGATCGGAATTTGTTGCACACGTGTAAACACAAAAACCCGCACGAGATCCGATTTTTTTGCATCCGATCTGAGCCACTTCCAAATGTGGATTTTAATCGGATACACATCTGATATCTGGACATCCGACCTACGTCTAAACACACATATCCGATTCTCCACAGAACTCCCAATGCGAGGGCGACACGTTTGCTCAAAGATTTTTAATGGTATATAAATAATTTTAAAAGCACGGCCATTTAAAACCCAAGGGTCTACCATCTGCATAGTAAAGCGATCACTGCAGACAATCCTTTTGGGTGGGACTTAATGTAAACACAGATATCGGATACCAGTCGTGTCTAAAGTGAATGTAAACAGACGTGCCAAAAAATCGGATATGGTCAAAAGATCGGATCTGTGCATTAAGACTTGCAGTGTAAACGCAGCCTTTGTGTCTAAAAACGGGAGACGCAGCGCTCAGGAATGGTTTTAAAAACAGCGCAGCTCAAGATGTGCTTTTGATACGTAATGCAGTAAAGGAAATATTTCTCTCCAGACTCTTTTCTTTAAGAAACAGGTTGTGATAATCGCTTGAAGAAATGCTATATAATTCAGGGTATCGATACAGCCGCAATGAGTGCCTCTTCCACCATGTTGCCATCAAATAATACAGTTGCCATGCCCAACTTGCTACTGTAAACCAAAGCTCACAACACTTACCCCGCCTCTGGGGTCTTCTGATTGGTCCACTGTTTTGTAACTGACATTGGTGAGCGGCACTGCATGTAAAAGTTTCAATTTCTATTAACTTGACATGGCATCTTAAAAACACGGTGCTCACGCATGAGATGTGAAAATGCTAAAGACGCGAGACGCCAGCGCAACGATCATACATGTCTAGCCCGTCTTTACATAAAAAAAACATTGGAAAAGTAGCGCATTGGAACCCTTATAATGTATTATAGCTGTGGTTACAATTATTCATAAGATCATACAATGCATTATAAGGTGCATTACAAGCATAGTTATCGTATTAATAATACTTTTAATAATACTTAATACTTTAAGTAGTGTTACCACAATCCAATGAAGAATATAAGAATGAACAAAAGAACAAGATAAAAAAAAATTAAAAATAAACCAAAGACAAGATAATGAAAGAATGAATAAAAGAACAATAAATAAATAAATAAACAAATAAATAAATACAAATCAATGAGAAACGTATGAAAGAATATGCAATGAAGAAATATGAGAGAAGAATAACCAAAAAATAACAATAATAAAGTGGATGAACAGACAAAAGATAGAATGAAAGAACAAGAACAAAGAAATAGCAGAACAAACAGAAGGGAGCAAAATAAATGAATGAAAAGGAATAAAAGGGAAAACTAATGAAAGAAAAACAAAGACAGGATGAAACCAACGAATAAACAAAAATAAAAAAAAGGAAGAACAAGAACTAATGGAAAAAAATTAAAAAAGCACAAATCAAATAAGGAACATGCCTAAAACAAACAAAAGAACAAAATAATGACCAAATGTATGAGAACAAAATGCAAACCAAAAATGCAAACAAAGGAAACAAACATACAAGATAATTAAATAATGAAAAAATAAAAAAATGAAAGAAATTAATGCATGAAAGAATGAACAACCCAGAGAATGAAGGAATTAATGAAAGAAAAAGAGCAACAAAGAAAAAATGAATGAAAAAAGGATGGATAAACAGACAAAAAAGACAGAATGAACATACAAACAAAGAAACAGAACAAACAGAAGAGAGCAAAACAAATTAAAGAGGAAGAATGAAAGAAGGAAAGAATGGGAAAAAATAGACAGAAGGGAATGGACAAATGAAAGAATGAGAATGAATGAACAAAATACAAATGTAAGAAGTGAAGGACATGTGATGAATGTGTGCTAAAATCAACATTCAATTAACCAAATGGAAATAATCCTTCTTTTAGCCAGAGAGAGAGAGGGAGAGACTGAGAGAGAGAGAGAGAGAGAGAGAGAGAGAGAGAGAGAGAGAGAGAGAGAGAGAGAGAGAGAGAGAGAGAGAGAGAGAGAGAGAGAGAGAGAGAGAGAGAGAGAGAGAGAGAGAGAGAGAGAGAGAGAGAGAGAGAGAGAGAGAGAGAGAGAGAGAGAGAGAGAGAGAGAGAGAGAGAGATGCTGTCTATGAGAGTTGAGTGTTGAGTTGAGCTGAGAGGTCTGCAGTGATTGAGTCATTAAATGTGGGCGGGCAGCTTGTTTAAGAATTAAACATTAGCAGTTATTCAGACTGCAACCTGGAGGTAATGAGTCTGAGAAATGAAGGGATGAAAGGATGACAACAACGTCTCTCTCTCTCTCACACACACTCCAGACAACTCTTCCTCACTGATCTAGGCTAATTATGTAGTCTCAACCATGTGCTGCTGTGACTCTCTATTAGACTGGAGAGCTGCGGATCGTCTCTGTTTTCCAGTGGCATGAGCTCATTTTATCGATATGCAAAGAAAAGGTTAATGGCATCACTTTAGGGGAATAAGAACTGCTCTTTTAATTGCTTTTAATTATGATTAATTGTCCGATTCACTGTCATTGCCAACTGGGTTACTATGTTAACTTACATTACATTAGCTGTAATTATTTCTGTGCTTATTTGCTCATTTTAGTGCATTTTAAGAAAAATACACAGTCATAACACACAATAACACCTCAAACATGTGAACAGCTTCAGATTTCCCTGGATAAAATACATGATCAAATATTTAAAGTGTTTGGAAAATGTCATATAAGGACATCAGAGACTACAAAAATATTTAAAACAAACAAGTTCTTAATGTAATTTATATTTTAGAATTCATATTTCAAAACCTGTCAAAAATGTTAAATTCTCAGCATTGCCACAAGAACGTTACACAGTAACTACTAGGGTTGTGCATCTCCATAACTGAGGCCGATACGATACGCATCTCGATGTATAGCCTACGATACGATACATTAAAGTTACATATGAAGTAGCTACCGATGCGATGCAATACGATTCACCCCATTACGATGCAGTGCAATCCGATTTTGATTCAATTCAACACAATGCGATTCAATGCAATATGATGCAATGGAAAAAAATATGATGCTATGCAATTCAATATGGTACAGATAGTTTTGCGTGTATTTCCTTGGTTCAGATAGACAGCAGATCATAAATTAACTTAAGTTTCACAAACAGGCCTTACAACTGCAGCAGCTAGTAGCTACAGCTGAATCGTGGGCGAGGAGGGGGAGGAATTACTGGTCACTTTCTAAATAATAGAAGTATAGCGCATCTTCTAATAATTATATATAAATAAATCGTTTTTTTTACCGATGCAAATATGTTGCAAGTAGTGTTAATTTTGTCAGCTATTTTTAATTTAGTCTTAGTCCTGTGTCAAATGTAACTTTTAGTTTTTATCATATTTAATCAACTTGTCCTGTTTTAGTTTTAGTCGACTAAATGTCTGAGAATTTTAGTCTAGTTTTAGTCAGTGGAAACTTACACATTTTCGTCATATTTTCGTCTTACTGTATAATGGTTAAAATGATGAAAAAAAATATTTTGCTCAATTTTAATTGCCATGATTATTGTCATTTGGGAAATGTATTTTTACATTTCATCAGAAGTTGCTTTTTCACCAATATATTTTTTAACCTCATCTATGGTTAGTGTAGAGATTTATAACAGGATATCAATTAGAGGCTAAATAAACACCAAAGACTTCAGATATACACTTGCCCTGACTGTTATGAAAACTGGTGTAACAAAAACCTACTCTCAAATATTATAACGGAGGAATTCCTAATAGCAATTCCAATCATTCCAAATTGCATTAATGTTTCTCTTTTAAAACAACAGCAAAAAGACGTATTGCTGCACAGAGGTTGTGTAAGTAACATTACAATCCGCAACCACTACCGCAAACAATACAGTCGAGATCCATGATAGAACACAGACTGGCTGAATGACACTTTCATTTAAGCAGAATACCTCAAAAGAAGATCGCTGAACTCCAGCTTGTACAGTACTGTATGTCGTTGTTTCAGATTACGGTGCCTCCGCAGAGTGACGGCGTGTGAATGGTTGCCAGATTGCATAAAGCCGGGCAGAGTAACGTAAGTATCCGTTTAACAGAAAAGCTCTGATTGGGGGATTTGAGGTCTTGATATCTGGCAACCGCAAACATGAACGCTCGCATAATACAGTCTTGTACAGCAGTCTGAAATGTTTTGGCTCCACTTTTTTCAACAAAAATAAAAAGGTTTTGGTAAAGTCTTTGTCCTTTTAACTTCATTTTAGTCTCGTCTTTTTTCGTCAACGATATTGCATGTTCATTTAGTCTCAGTTATCGTTTAATGACCTTGTTATAGTCTCGTCATCCTCTCGTTTTCGTCAGGGAAAAATACCTAGTTGAACATTTTTCGTCATAGTTTTTGTTAATGAAATTAACACTAGTTGCAAGAAATGATGCATCACGAAACAAATGCCAACTTGTATTGGCATAAAAATTGTTGCTTGGTAAAGTGTATACGATGTAGGGCTGTCAAAAAAAAAAAAAATCAAATTTCGAATATTCGTCGAATTTAAAATAAAAATCCACATTCGAATGCAAAAACGTTGCATTCGAATTTTAGGTGTGCGTTAAAGGGTCATGAAACCCCAGACTACTTTTTCTGAGATTTTAGCAGAGGTGTTTGTGTTGCACATCATAGAACACAATGTTAGCATCCAATAATTTTAACTATTGGAGAAAACTGGTTAATTTTAAGCTTTTTTGCGCTATTTTCATCTTCTGGGTTTAAAATCTACATCATGTTGACGTCACAATTTGTGACACGGCAATGGACCATAGTACATCGATGACGCTCGGTTTCTATTAAATTATTCATGAGACTGCGTGTTCTTATCCTATGAGAAGACGCTTCGCTTAATTATTCACAACAGCATGTGTTGATTTGCTATGACAGACGTTTCAGACTGTGAGATCGCGTACATTATCTGAGAGAAATGTTCATGAATTGAAGGAGAGTGTTTGTTTTTGCTTTTTTAATAAGAGTTCGGCACAAACGCGATTCATTCACTTAGTAAGTATAACCGTCTTTACAGCGCCATGACACAACCAGTCAAAAGGCTTATATAATCGCCGCAGAATAAGCCTTAAAAAGTTATCAGAGGTGCAACAGCATGTTCATGTATGTTTTGGATACAGAGTGCAAATGGCTGTGCATTTATTTGTGTTTTTAACTCGATGGGAGCGAAATGAAACTGTCTGAACCCGAAGCTGTGTGTGTTGTCGGTCTCCCCTCTTCCCCCTCCGCTCCGCTGCGCACCACACCCACTTCTTTAGCATTTTTTAAAACTGTGGTGAGAACTAACCAGAGCTGAAACAGGGGGATTCATGACCCTTTAAGGAGGCAGCCTTATCAGTGGCGCACAAGATGCGATGACGATGTAAGTGTCATTGCATTTGAATGTTTTTGTTAATTTATCCAGCTGAAGCCACTAGATGCGACGCTGTTGCATTATTAATTACAAATATTGCGGGAAAAGAGAACATCAATGCAGAGAAGATCTTGTTTACGTCAAAACTGAAACCAAGCCGTTCACACAGAACGCATATTTTCACTTTCGGCCCTTTGTATTAAACTATGCATACATACATGATGCTGTTTTGTTTACAGTTGTTTAAGCAACTTAATTATAATTGGTTTTTAAACATTATGCACTTTTTCCACAGATAGTCATGTTATCTTATGCTTTGAATAAACGTGCATTAGTAATATTTTGCTCGATGCGCCCTCTTGTGGCCTCAAGAGAGAAGCCAAAAGCTTTTCTTCACCCTAACTGAAATTACGCATTTTAAATTAGAATATAATTCAAATTTTGATACTATTTAAGTACAAAAATTTGAATTTAGTTTTTCAGCCATTTTGACAGCCCTAATCCGATGCACACTTTTTTTTTTTTTTTATCGATGCATCGCATTGTTAACTTTTATGCTTTTTACACTAATCTTACCATCCCTTTCTGGGATTACAAATTTAAGAATCTGTTTAAGATCTGCTGATTCTACATCCTAACATCATATGAAAACTAAGGTGATCTACATTGTATTGGGCATTCAAGGTGAAAACATCTGTTTACTGACTAAATTCAATAAAGTTTCCAGTGAGGGGGTTCCGCAAGTCTCTTTTCTTCATACTTACAGTTAACTACATGTGAATGTTCACACGTCTTTAGTCCTCGTGGCCAGGTGCAGCTTAAACCATTTGAAGCTCACAGTCGGGGTTGATTTCCTGTATTGTCTTCAGATGTTTTGTTTTAAGTGGTCACTTCTGAGGCTGCGTGTAAGGTAAACACCTTTAATCTGTCCCTCCCGAACCTATAACAAAAGTGTCCCTCGCGGGACAAAATGACCCGAAGGCCAAAAATGACACTAATTTTATTTTTGGTCCAGAAAGCTTATATTGGAAAAATTTTATATATATATTTTTTTTTACGTAGGTTTTTCTATGATTTTTTTGGTGATTTTTTTTATCATATTTACCTTTTATTCTGGATATTTTTAAGAAAACATAAGCAAATAAGCAGTTTTTGTACATTATTTCACCAAAAACAAAAAGAAAGACACAATTTCAGTCCTGTTTCATCAAAAACCAACAGATGGTCTTGGAATTGAGTCACTGAGTGTCTCTGATGCCATCTGGTGGGGAAAAATTACATAAAATTGCATTTTATGATTACAGCCACTAGAGGGGCCTATAGAACCCTATGGAGATTTTTAACTGAGCAAAACAAGTGAAACATGAGAAATTAGATAATCTTAAGGCTTCAATTTGGTTGTTTATGGATTAAAATATACATTGAAACATTACAAAATCCATATTTTGTAAAAAAATTATTATTCAGTTAAAACTGAATTATAACCTGTATATAATATGTATATTCATACAATTTCATAAATATGAAATAAATATATATTTTTAAAAATATAAATATGATATAAACTCATTGGTCTCCACCACATCACTCAAATCTAACTGTGTTAAGTCATATCCCAGCAGAAACATGAAAAAGATTACAATGTGTTCTATGAGAGTGTGCGTACCATGTGTGTGTTTGTGCATGTGTGTGTGTGTGTGTGTTTTCTGCATTGGGGATATTCTGTAGTCTCAGCCCTTCGTTTGGGTATAAATCTTTACTGGATTGTCTCAGATTTTGTATATAAAAAAAAATCAAATGTAATGAAAAATGCAGTTTTCTCATAAATTCCATTCATTCCTATGCGGGTCAAAATGACCCGCGAGGGACACTTTTGTTACTTTTTTTATTGCACCCATTTAAACTCCTTGAATCCACTCAAATGTTTTTGTGTGTATTCCCGGTGCAAGTGTGACAAAAGTAAAGAAATCTTGGACCGGTACGATCAACACATGATTTTTTAAATTTTTTTGAAAAAACTTTTCGGGTCAAAATGACCCGTGGGACGGATGAGGGTTTTAAGGACTTCCCACTGAATGCCTATAAAATACAATGTATGCCTGCCTTAGTCAGACTTTTGAGTGATAAAAAATAAGTTTAAAGTTACAGACATTTGCAGAATCTAAAGAGTGATGTATGTTAACATTGCTGTGTGTGTTCATACAGCATAATAAAGTGAGAAGAGCAATGGTGATCTTCCTCAGATACACCATTATCAGACCGCACACGTTCCCTTCACTCCATCAGAGAAGCTTCATTTCCTCCAGTCTGCTGGCTGGGCAGAAATCTCTCTGCCACATTTCATCAGTGGCCCACTGAAGAGCCTTTAAATGACATGAGAGACACAAGAATCTGAACTACATCCCTAATGTTTGCATAGTCTTTGTAGAAGATATTTAGCATTTTTAAAATTGTATTATGTTTTTCAGTACTACCCTGAAAATATAAAATATTTTTCTAATATTATATACATTATTTTTT
Organism: Sinocyclocheilus anshuiensis; assembly: GCF_001515605.1. Lineage (NCBI taxonomy): Eukaryota > Metazoa > Chordata > Actinopteri > Cypriniformes > Cyprinidae > Sinocyclocheilus > Sinocyclocheilus anshuiensis. Next base: position 416,988 of record NW_015544168.1, read on the forward strand.
TGTTATTGTCTCATAGAAAATATAAAGATTTTTTTTTGTCATTTTTATTCTTTTTGTGTTTTTTTTATTGTTCATCAATTTTTCAGGTTTAGTACTTCAGATTAAACTTCGTTCATATCTCATTCATTTAAGAGTTTTAAGCTTTCTAATATCTTTCATCTAATATTTATCTTATTTCACCTTTATGTGAATTAATAAAAAATAATTACATTTTTTTGGAAGTCTTATGTTTTTTTTAACAATAGCAATACTAGTTTTTATTATCATGCGTTTCATCGACAATATATATATATATATAAAGCAATGGAAATAAACTAAAAATAATATAATAAAATGAAAAAGAATAAAACAAAATGAAGAGAAAAATAAATTCATAAAATAAAATAAAAGTGTATGTAAACTTATGAGCAGAAATGTATACAGATTCAATGATTGGACTATGATTCAAACCTAATTTAAACCACATATTTAAGCACAACCACAATGTGTCACATGTTTGTGATTTTCAATGCCACACCATATCCTCACAGCACATCCATTACTACCACCAATGCTGCAGGAACCATGAGTGACGCAAAGCCCCTAAAGTTCCAAAGATAACTCCGATCCAGCTCAACGTCAGGCGTCAACCGCACAGAGAGACACCGCCGACACAATGCGGCCCAATCAGGCCTGTGAGTGAGGGAATTACATTAGCAGAAGACTTAAAGAGAATCACGCCTCTGTTTTTCTGCTCCTTTCGGCATCCAGCCTCAGATAAGAGGACGAGACAAACTCACGGGGGGTTTGACAAAGCCGCCTTAAGTTGCCAGGCCGCATTAGGGGGTGTGAAGCACGCTGAAAACACCACTTCAGCAGCGCAGGATTTGCTTGGCTGACAGGCCTTAGTTCTCAGGTCTCAGCCTGCACGGCTCAGAATGTAAAGGCAAACGGCGAATGCTCGGATAAAAGGGGTGTAACTACACTCAAACCGAACTGAAGAACCGCGATACACCACCCACAGTACATACCGCGGTACTTCCATGGCCTACCCTGCCCCCAACTGAGGCATTTCAAACGCATATGGCCATGATGGTTTTGAACAGCTTGAATCACTTTGAAAAGGAAGGTACCATTAAGGGAAACATGTGCAGAACAAATCTGTCATATAGGCTACATAAAATTATAATGAGAACACGCCTGTTAAAGAATATGCCATGTTTCAGCACGTTGTTATGGAAAGAATGCGTCCACAGTGTTATATCTTCATGACTAGCAGTCAAGTTCACTTGTGCAGCCACTCACAGCCTTTCGTGGAACTTTAAGTTGCAATATTTTGTCGGTGTCCGCTCGTGACTCTCGAAGTGTCAGATTGAGTTATTACATATTTCATTAAAATCATTTCCTTATTAGCCGGCTATTCCAATTTATTTATCCATGGCACATGCATTTTTTTTTATATATGTAGCCTAAGTAATGCTGTCCAATTACCGTAATTGTTTGCATTATTTAGGCATTATTTTATAGAAGGCAATAGATTTTTTGGTAACACTTTACAAAGCAACAATTTTTAAAGTCTCCTTTGTTAATGCATTAATTAACAAACTAACAGAGAGCAATTATTGTTATTGTTATAATAAGTGAATCTAGTGTTCTTTAGCATTGCTGGTGTCATGGAATGAACCCTACCCCCCACAGCAAAGAGAACCGAACCGTGGCTCCAAAACCATGATATGAACTGAACCGCGGCATTGGTATATCGTTACACCCCTATCGGATAATACCTTTAAATGCAACCCTCAGCGGCTGCCGCCACACCTCCTGCCTGGGCTTATCCACACACCGGCCGAGTGTGACGCCCAATACCTCACCCCGCTCCCAGACAGGTGGACAAACACATGAGCTGTGCTCCAAAACCCAGTGAGCTGCCTACTTTGACAGCATTTTAAGTTGACTCCTGAAGCAAAGAGCATATAATTATGTATGATTATGCTGCCGTTTAAGATACCTCATTTTGGCCAAATTCTAAGGCAGGATTGCAAGTATTCTTTCCAATGAAATGCAATGAAAAATATATCCACAATAGCTGAAAAAAAAAAAAAATTTCAGAGAAGAGTAAAAATATTACAAACAGAAATTAAATAAATGAAAAATAAATATATAATAAAAATAATAAAAACAGGAAAAAAAAACGAAAAATAAAATAAAACTGATAAAATTAAATAATAAAAATAGAAAAAAAATGAAATAAAAAAGAAAAATAAAACAAAATAATAAAAACAATAAAAATGTATAAAATGACAAATAAAATAAAAGAATAAAAAACAAAATATTAAATCTTGCAGAACTGTATATAGATTCGCTGACTTCTATTTAAACCTAATTTTAACAACCACAATGTCATATTTGTGATTTAAAATGCCACACCACATCCTCATAGCACATTCACTAAAACTAATGTGATTTAACTGCATAAACCAGGGTGCATTTGGAGATGCAAGCATAAATATCAGACGTTAAACACTTACTAAACACTTCCACCAAGTACTGTACATTTCCAAAGTAGGACAGAATTATTACACACATTAACTAAGAAAGATGAAAACTTCCAAAAAAAGTCTTTAAGGCAGATTGGGGCAAAGAAGCTGAAATTTAGATCTCAAACTGACATTCACAAACTTTAATTCCATTACCTACCGCAAAAAGCAGCTAATCAACTTTGCATTTCTACACACTTAATTTCTTCATATAAAATCAGATGACTGTGCAAAAGGAAAAAGAAGAAAGAAAAGCCTTTAAAATAATAATCCCATTTCAAATACGATTTCACACCTACCTAGATGGAAATGAGTTAATCAAACATTTTAAAAGTACCCATAAAATGACATTAAAAAAAGAGAGGAATTAAGCAAGTACAAAGTTAAAGTTGCTGAAAGCGACGTTTCCTAACTTCCAGCAGACTCTGAATCAGTCCACTCCTCTCCAGAATACACCATCATGACTGACAGAGAGAGAGGGCCTTCAATAGCAGCCCACAGTCAGATTCGGTTTTGCTCTCGACAGCTGCTCTCGATCGCAGGATTCATATTATCTGTCAGATAGCAGGGACAATCTCTGCAGAACATTGCATAAAAACAATTAAAATGATCTCCAGCGCTTTAGTCACGTAATATAAACCAAACTCAAATATATATAAAATCTATTAAAGGGGTGCGATTTCAAGTTTTCCTTTCTCTTTGGAGTGTTACAAGCTGTTCGTGCATAGATAAGATCCCTGAAGTTGCAAAGACTAAAGTCTCAAAACCAAAGAGATATTCTTTATCAAAGTTAAGACTCTGCCACGTAATGATCTTTAAAAAAGCATCATATGACCCCTTTAATAATTCAATATAATTCTCCAGCATGCCTGTGAGCGATCTTTGTTTTTCCTGTTTGTGGTTCATCACCATGGTGACCCGTCAGAAACACAAGCTGCTCATTCCACAACAATCCCAGTGAGAACAGCATCACCTAAACTAACCACAGAAACGTCCATCATTCACGAAACACTACAGCAATAAATGAGAACTCCTGCAACAAGAAACTGAATCATGCAGAATTCTCCCCAAACCACTTACTTTAAAGAAAAGTCTGCCTTATGAATTTTTTACGTCAATGCGATACTGTGTGACCCTATTTATTAGTCATAATCTTCAGGGTCTTTGCATGTATAAATGAATGAAATTAAAGACCTTTTAAGACTTAAAATAAATTAAAAATACATGTAAGGACCCTCATCAACTCAAATGAATGATAAATACAGGTAAAAAGCTTGTTTTTTTTGGTAATTTTTTTATGACATTCAATGTTCTAAGTTTGCTTAAAAAGGATGAATTTCACAGAGGAATGATAATTTTGACCAAACATAGATTTTCCTAATTTATACATAAATAAATAAAGAAAGAAATTAATTAAAAACACAAAGAGGTTTGTGAAAACTACAACAGAGCAAAAATCAAGTTGGTAATAATCAGGGAATGATTTCCACTTTTGCTTTACACTAAATTAATTAATGGAAAATTAATATCCAAGTAGATTTATAAATAAATAAATAAAATGGCTGATTCAATTTTTGGATTCTTGCAATATTAAAAATATAAATATAAAATGAAACATTAAATATAAACAATATTTAACCCCTTAACTGTCACTCACATTTTTGAACATATGAATGTGACGTGATGACGTGAAAGTGCACGATCCAAACTTTTTATAATTCATGAACGAAAATATTTTGTAACATGATATTGATGTACCATTTTCAAGGTAATGCAATGTTTGATTTTAAAATGGGTTTCAAAGGATGAATTTTGAGATTTAAAGTTTTCAATTGATTTATCATTTCTGATGAGTTCTAAAGTGTGATAGAGAAAAAGGCAACAAAGAAGACTTTTTTTGACAGAACTCCTGTTATGATGTAGATTTTTGAGGTGCACTCTTGTCAAATATTCATCTATTACTTTTCCTACATAATTTTTAACAAAAACATTGGTAAAATATCTATTTAGGAGCCTTAGACCATTCCAACGATACATAGTTTGTCATGATTAGATTAGGATTTAATTGTAATATAGTGAAGTAAACTTAGGCGTCCCACAGAGGGGACGGGTGACAGTTAAAGGGTTAATTAAAAAAATATTACTGAAGGATTTTTGGACAGTGAATTTAAGACACTTAAGGACCTGTAGACATCCCAGTATTTCAACATTTCTTTATATTTCTAAACTTATTTACCCAGTTTTTCATCCCGTTCAGTACAGAGTTGTATTATCCAGAAGCACACAGCTGTATCATACGGAAAACTGCATTACCAGCTTTCGATTTTACCAGACTAAACAACAAAAAGTGCCTTTTACCTTCATTTAAAATGATAAAATGACAAATACTGCATAAAGCTGATGAAGCTACCAAAATAAAACTGATACATAAAACTGATAAATATTACATGTATTCTCTTTAAACTCTTCTCTCATAAAGAAATTACAGTTTAAAATAATTTTACATGCATCACACTGCAATACACATTAACTTCCCAAAAGAGTCAACTACCATTAAATATCGGTCTGGAAATGCAAATCACACACACTGAAGAAAACGCTGCATACGATCAAGTTTTAGAAGTCGAAAAACGATCACAGATCTCCGCCAGGCCTGTTAAAGAAAGCGTTCTGACCTTTCCGCTCCGAGCGCTTCTTGCGTCGCCGCTTGAATCGGGTCCTAATCAGGCAGTAGTAGGCCCCCATGCAGTGTGCGGCGTCCACAACCAGGGCCATGGCCGCTTGACCCTGACGCTCGAATCGGACACAAGAAGCTACCTGACTGCACTGTTCTGTGTTTCTGAGGCACTCAGTGAAGGTGTGCGCCGCCAGCCCCCTTCCCTCGCTCCACACTTTCAGCTCTACCACACACACACAAACACATGCGTGGTCTCCTCCCCCTCCTCTGCTTTTGGTACTTGGTGAGAGGAGAGAGAGAAGCAGGAAGCTCAGAGGAGAGGATACTAGTAGAGCTTTACAAGGTTCGACAGAGTAAACACAGACCGCTGGAGATTTTGCGCTGGATTTGTTTCTTCCCTTCTCTAACACGTATCCTGCTATTTTACCTGAGGCAAGAGCAGTCTGCTCCCGCCAGTCCAGTCCATGACATCATGGCAACTTCAGCCAATGAAAAGCCTGCATTCACATGGCCAAAAAGGACATGTTTACTCCCCTGACATCCTTTCACCAACACTACTTTCTTTACCAAGAAACTGCTTTTATTTTGCATTTCACTTCTTGTTCTGCTGCAGTACACCCTGCAATGCAATGCGTATAAGACAGGCTTATTATAGTTAACTAAAACCATAAAAAAATCCATACTTGAAATAACTTTAACTAAAATAAAATAAAATAAAAAAAAAACATTTAACTTGCTGCCAAGGCAACATTTCTTGTTTTCATTCAGTTTAACGATGTACTAAAATAATAAACTTTAGTTGAAATAAAAATTCATAAAAAAATAAAAACATAATAGAAAACTAATACAATTTCTCTCTCTCTCTCTCTCTCTATATATATATACATATATAAAATAAGATGGTAAAAGTAGACTTTAGAAATGTAATACCATTTCCGCTCACTTTCAGTTGGGTTTAATCTGGGATTTTTTCCCCCCCTATACGTCTAATACTTCATAGAAAACCATCATCCTAGCAACTTCTGAAGAAGCTCAGAGCTGATATTTGATGTTGGGCTACAGGGAAATCTGGGGATATGGAATAAAAAAAAAAGATTTCCAAAGTTAATGGCTAAAAAGGTTCTTAGAAATTCAGTTGTAAACTAGCCATGCTCACTAGAATATTAAATGCAACCGCTGTTTAGTGCAATTAATGAAATATTTAAACATGAAGCAGTCTGGATCTGCTCACTGGCTCTGTATCAGCTCATCTTCAGTTTCAGTCTGAAAATCTGGAAGAAACTCTAACGCCATCATGAGGCCAATGCAAACCATTGCACCTCATCCAGTACTTTTACTAGACTGAACATGCTCAATGATCTATACTCACATTAACCCACAACTATTTAAAATAAATAAATAACAGCAATTATCAAGATTTTAGTACACTAACATTATACATCTATAAACAGACCCGAGATCCTCAAGAGCCTTGAAAACTACAGTTTAACACCTTTACTAATGTCCTTCAGCATCACAGAAATGAAGAAAATACAGAAAAAATATTACAAAATTATAAAACAAACAAACAAAGAAAGAATTATAAAACAATGCCATAAAACAATATAATTTCCTATCATTATAAATTAAAAAATCCTACAATATATAGTCCTATAAAAGTAATAATAAACAAACAATAATATGCTTCCCCAAAAAGTGGTGTTCCACAATTTGGTGGTCAATTACGGTTTTTAAAAGCAATAAAGGTGCAAATCTGATGTTCTTTAATCAGAAAATAATGAAATATTGTTAGATAAATATATTGTTATATATATTGTTAGATTGTCATATAACACACAATTAACATCATGAAACAGTAGCTAGTTTTGGAACATTTAAAAAAAATAAAGAATAAAGAAAAAAGTACGCAACTGTTTTCAGATATTTTGATGCAAAATCTCGGTACCAATTGCAAAGATTGCAAACCTTGTATAACAAAGTTTGTTAAAAAAAAATGCAGAACACCTGCTTTCACTAACTGTTTGCTGGAAAAAAAGTTTAAGCCTTTTATTTATTTATTACAAAAAAAAAAGTCTTTTTTTATTTATTCTGTGCATAAAAGGCAGGATGGTAGCTGCACTGTAGACTGGAATAATTTATCCTGTAATGTAGCAGGAGGACACAACAGAACACAGAAGCAGAATGTGTGACTGAATCAAAGATGTCACTAGGGTCAAAGCAGGCCATGTACAAGTTTAGCTCTCTAGCACCCTCTAATGGAATAAGGTGGAACTACAGCACTAACGCAAACACTTTCAAATATGCAATGACTGTGAATACAAACAAACAAGCAAAATGTACCTGACCTACAAACTGAAATGACTGATCTGAGTAAGCACACTACAGACACCCCATCAGTGAATGACCAAGCCACTTTAGTGTTCAGTATTGAACATTAATGGTTTAGTAAGATTTTTTTTTAAAGAAATTAATACATTTATTCAGCAAGAATGTATTAAACTGATCAAAAGTGACAGTAAAGACATTTATAATGTTGTGAAGTTCTTTTGAATCCTAAAGGAAATGTAAATTTAAATATACATATATATATACATATACATATATATATATATATATATATATACACACACATACATACATACAGGGGTTGTATATACATTAAGCAGCACAGTTGTTTTCAACATTGATAATAAAAATAAATATTTCTTGAGCAGCAAATCAGCATATTACAATGATTTCTGAAGGACCATGTAAAGACTGGAGTAATGGCTGCTGAAAATTCAGCTTTACCATCAGAGGTGGTAAACCATCAAATGTAATAAATTCCTTTTTAAAATACATTAAAATAGAAAACAGTTCTTTTAAATTACACTTTATTAAATATTACACTTTACTGAATTTACTGAATTTTTGTTCAAAAATAATTGAGCCGTGGTGAGGGACAAGGGAGTTTTTTTTTTTTTTCACAAAAAAAAAAAAACCCTTCCTGGATTGATTTATAGAAAAATTACCGACACAAATTAGCCAAAATGATTACACAGGTACATTCCTTCCTGTAGCTTAAACAGTAGAGCAGGGCAATAGAAATGACAAGGTCTTGGGTTTGATTCCCAGAGAAAGCAAGAACTGATCAAATTTGTATCCTTGAATGCAATTTAAGTGTCTGCCAAATGCATAAATGTAAATATTGCAAAACCCCACATGAAGATACACACCTGGGTTTCCACTGGCTGTCAGAGCTGCACTACTGCTTGATCACCCAACCTGCATAGACACAAGAAAACAGAAATAAAGAACTTAATACCAAATATCAGTATAACACGATGCATCTTCAGATCAACCACAGTTGTACATTTCTACCTTTGTGCAAAGCGATATTCCACAACATCACTTCACAGACACATTATCCACTCGTATACTGCCAGTAGCGTTTAGATGTAATCTCCAGCTACTGCAGATTTAGTTTCAATTCCCCGTCACGTCACCAACTTTCCAAGTTACCAAGAGTCTCCAAACTTTCACCTGCAGGTGAATGCCACAAAAACCTGACCCAACGGCTGTGCTAAACGCATCAGGTGACGTGTCGCGAGCATGAAAACAATATGACCTCAGCTATAAATGTCCCTCATAAAAGTGGAAGAGGAAAAATAAGACTCTCTCAGTCCAAAGGCCTGGCCGAACACAGAGAAAAATGACCTGAAATCAGAAGGGAGTGAAGGAGATGCAAAATGAGGCAAAGAAAAGAAAAATGGGTGATAATCACACAATAATAGCCAGTCATATGTACAACCAGAGACGCAAAAAGGAAAGAGATTCCCTCCTTTGAGTTCCTTAAATCACAGTTTTAAGGAAGAGCAAGAGCAGCAGAAAGACGCTTTATGGAGGAAAAATGAAAAAGCAGCACAATAAAAAGAGTGGCCAGCCAAACCACACATCTCCCTGCAGCACGTTTCTTTAACCCTGACAGCCTCCTTGTGTTCACTGAGGATGCACAGTAGTGTTTTCTAAAACCACTGTTTAGCATCTGTGCTGCATTAGTACTGATTCTACAGTTGCACAGCATAAAATATATATTTACCTGTATTGTGAGTTTGCAGTGGGAATTGAATGCAATCAGAAAATAATACAAACACAAAAAAATACAGTCTGTTTTTCTTTTTCACCTTTCTTCATGATTGCATGCAAACTAAAGTGATAGTTTATCAACCTGAAAGTTAGCCTAATTAATTTTCTTGACGGATTCTTTACAAGAGACAGCAAGAGTTATTTTCCTGTAAATTGGACAGCAGTGTTCCCACAGTTTAAAGAGATGATTAACCCAAATATAAAAATTCTGTCATCATTTAATCACCCCAATGTCATTCCAAATTTGTATGACTTTCTTTTGGCTGTGGAAAACGAGTAGATAATCTGAAAATGTCTCCGTTTTTGCCAAAAACAATGTAAGTTAATGGGGTCCGATGTTATTTTGATGCCAAATTTCTTCAAAATATTACTTTTTTTGTGTTATGCAGAAGGTTTTGCAGACAGGACAGTGACATGATGCCAGAATTTCCATTTTTGGGTGATTTATCTCTTTAAGCTGTGGACACACTGTAGTCCAATTCACAAGCAAATAACTCTAAGCTGGTTCTTGTGAAGAATCAAGTCAATAAAATGCATACACTGCATTTACAGGTTGATCACTTTCATCAAAACAAATCAGCAAACTCTCAGGTTAACAATCTGAATCATTCTAACAAATTACTGAATTTGTCAAAATAATAATGAATACCAGACATAAAATGTCCTCATGGTCTGACCAATCTCATGGAGTATTCAATGAAAGTGAACAAGAACTGAGGTCTTCAAAAAGTTTCCTTTTAAAGGAAAGCTCAGATTCAGAAAGCGAGCTGTGAAGCATATAAATCACATCTTTCACTTATGGCCAGCTGAGTTCAGCACAGACTGAAGAGAAGCACTCAGTATCTTTCTGAAGCTACCGTCAAAGACCAAAGAGAGCAGGTCAGCCCACTGGGAAACTAGTGAGAATGTACAGACGAAAAGTGAGCCTTGAACTTTTTAAGGTCAGTTGCAGTCTGCAGTTTCTTTCCAAGAAACATGTCTGAGAGGTTTTAAAAGTACTGCCATTTTAGGTCTTCTTTAAGCTGAACACAAGTAAAAAAAAAATCATTAGTTATCAAGCAATAAGTAGGAAACAGTCACCAATACCTGGATTGCATCATCTCAGATCGTTCAATTGTCAATTGTGTATACATCAATTGTACATCTTAAATAAAGTTGTTAGATCAACTGTAACTGGTGCTAACAAAGCAAAGCCACTTTGGACAGAAGCACCTGCTAAATTAATGCATTTATAACCCCAAAACAATATTTCAGTCCATAAAAAAAAAAAAAAAATCACTTCATATAAAATAGTTTCTGATCTAACAACCATTAGATACCAGAAATGACAGACCAAGCTGTGAGAACAGTATTTGTGTCACAGAGTGGCACTGTTGCCCTTTTCTTTCTGCTATTTCCCAAATTGTCTCTGCACATAAAAATGTCAACAAGCTTCTACTACTTTCACAGAAAATACATCAAAATCAAACTCATCATGCTGTTAAAATAAACTCTGAAACTGTATATATACTGTAAGCTAATGTGACTAGCAAAAGACTGAGAAATATCTGATGACCATTTCAGCCTGGCAACAGTGCCTAAAACAATGGTGTAAAGTGCTCAACTCTCCAAGCGTGTCCTCACTCCGTTTCTTCAGGGACAGATTTATTTCCATTATAGTAAATGCAATTTGATGGTTGAACAACAGCTTTAGGGCTGGAAATGCCGGAGGGTCCCGCACAATTAGGGGGCCGCAGCATCAACTGAGATGAGAAGTTTCAAGAGCAGAGCAAATAAGCCAGAGAGCAGCCATGCAATGCACCGCAATCAGCATTTCAGAGAATTGTGTGACCACAGTTAAAATGTTCAGCGGGGGATCTTTAACCAGCACAGACCGTCAGACGACAGGCTCCTCAGTCAGACTAAATGGGATGCAGGAGTCACGCATGTTTGGATCCGAGGGCCTGAACTAGCTGTAGAGGACAAAAGGCTAATTGCAGATACACTCTTCATTACAATGGTAAAATTACTCCTCCGTCAACCCTTGCCTCCCCTGCTTTTTATCAGTGGTCTAAGAAAAGAGGCAATAACGAGCTCTAACTGTCCTGTGTGCTCACTTTTCTTCTTGTGAAGCTTTGCGGGAATAGTTCACAAGAAGAAGAAACTTCCCATTTAACAGAGCTCTCAGTTACATTTTGGCACATGCAATTTTAGCAGGTAAAAAACATCTCACCAATTACAAGCCTTCTCAATTTTTGAGTATCGCACATGCTAAGTGGTTTCATAAATCACATTCCTTTGCCACGTCTTCTACAGTATTCGACTGTCTCAAGATCAAAGCAGACCAGATGAGACCGGTTTTAATGCTGCCAATGAAACTAAGAGAAATGCTAAGTAAACACCATTGCCATATTCAGTTCAAACAACGCGCAGGAATTCAATAAAAGAATACATAAATCACACCTCCAGACAGAACAGAGATTTCTCTAAGAGAGGAGATAAAAATACTGATAAAGGAATGAGGAGTCCCTGCCAACAACAGACAGCTTAGGTGAGAAATCAGTCGGGGTTGAAACGGTTCCCATAAAACAAGAACCATACGGTTTGCAACCCACAGTTTGATATATGTTAGTACCAGGATTCATCTAATGTTTAACCTCTTAAACATTAAATAATTAATAAATAAAAGGTGTCTATTTTTAAAACTAATTACAGTGATTCTCTCTACTGCAGAGGTTCTGTACAGTACAGAGAGGAAATTAACTGAACTCAGTTGTAACAACGAAAAAAGCACAAGGTAGCCGATAGCCTTGTTGGGCGAATGCTCCAACACACATCGCGGTTATGCTTTGCGTGACCCAAGTTGAATGCCAGTTCTGTCCTACAATGTTTCCTGTCTGCTCTATACGGTATTATCCAAATTATAGTGAAAAAAGCAAAAGCACAAGTTGTCTTTAATTTCAAATTGTAAAAAAAAAAAAATAACTGACTTAAAGAAATAATATAATCCACTACTATACAGTATTAATATTAATAATATTGTTAATAATAATAATAATTATTATTATTATTATTATTTTGCTGCATATTAAGTTGACCTCAACCGAGGCACTACCACCTTCTTCCTAAAGGGGGCGGAGGCACTCAGACTCACTGAAACATACAGAAGGGAACTTCTACTGTATGTACTAGAGATTACATGGACGTGAAGGCTGCCAAGATGATGCTACAGTAGAGTGCACATGGAACGCAGAGAAGAACAGAGGCATTCTCGCTGTCAGTCATCACCAGACTCGGAGGCCTTCCTCAGGCCGACAGAACCTGCTAGAACGAAGAATGACCAGAGAGAGTGATAGAGAATGAGAGGGCAGGAGATGCAGACAGGCTATTTTCCCATAGGGAATCAAGTCTGTAGATGAACATGTAGATGAACATGACGTAGAGAGAGCAGAAGCTTGTGTGCCCATCTCTGCTGCAGTGTACCGCCAGGCTCCCCCCCCCACTGGGAAATATAGAGCCATTAGTTGGAGAAAAAGACATGAGGGGAAAATTACTGCTGTAAAGTGTGAACTTCCGACAGTAGAGTCAGTAAGATATGACATTTATTTAAAGATGCCTGGCTAATATCCTCTGTAGCCTGGTTTGTATAGTTACCTCAAGTCAACGCAGCATATACAAGCAAGGCACAAACATTGCAAATATATCCTGCACCAGAGACGTGTAAACACTTGGTCAAAGCGTGCCTTGTAAACTAGCTCCTCTGTAACATCAACAATACTGGCTCCCGTGGTGGGAGTGCAGGTATCATGGGACATAGTAAACTTGTAGGGTATTACTCGGTGTGTGCTAATAGTGGAGGAGAAAACCAATACCATTCACAGACATATGATCTTCTCTTATTCTCCAGTTACACCACAAGGGATCGGAAGCTTCGGCCCATTAGCAAGAGTCATTAACACAAGTCTAAGTGCAAGTGGTCTAACACAACAACAGCTCTGTTGTAGACTTGCTGGCTCCAAAGTAGGATAAGATGTTCTGGTCCTGTTAAAACAAGGCAGAGGAAAAAAAAACAAAAAACAAGACCTTTTGTGGCTTGAGTACCATTGCTGGTCACTGTGTGAGTTCTTGGCAAGGTGTCCACTTGGTAGTCCACGTCTGACTGTACATTGCAGGACTGGGCACGAGAATAATGCTTTGCTGTTTCTCCTTAGGAAAAACAATATTCCCTGGTTTCTACTAAGACGTGAAAAGGATCTCAAATGCTGACCGCATGGACTGAATCAACACTGTCAACTCCCACAGGAGCTCCAGAATGGAGGTTGCGACAACCAGAGCGAAGCAGAGGAATAGGTCTCAGTGTGGAATGTCACATAAGGCCATGTTTAATCTCCTTCCCGAGACCTACAAATCCAGATCCATTCTTGCACCTCCACTCTTTACTTGCACTTGACAGATTGGGGTTGTTTGTTTGTGGTGCGTTTTCGTATTCCCTGGGGCTTGCTATTTGGGTCAACTCTCCAGGAAGAAGCAAGGATAGTGTGCAGAAACCAGCTGGCCGGCACAGCTGGAGCTCATGGAACCTACCAAGTGACATCTGCAGTTCTGAGGCCAAGGGCGGGTACCCAACTTTACCACCTGGGCACTGATTAGGCCTTCGGGGAGTGAGCAAACTCAGGAAAAGACCCTTAAAACCAAGAGTGTGATCTGTCAAATATGCTTTGAGCATAGCACTGTGGCGTGGCTATTGCTAAACTTTTCCGAAGCCTCGGAGGGTGACCTTGTACTGTGAAAAATGATGAAGACGCAGTGCAGCTTGTACCCAACAAAAAAGTCTCCCAGGCCAGGACAAATGAGGAAAGTACCATAACCCCCACACACAAACACTCAGCTCCAACAAAGCCTGCTCTGTAAATTCATCAATAAGACTAAACCTCTTTCTGTTGAGCTAAGAGTTTTGCTCTTTGGCAGAAACCGAAACCCAGTGATTACCGAGGTCCAGCACCAACCTGTGACAATCCAGACTAGTTACACCTCTGAGGATAAGATCTTTCACAACACTCTTGACCGCTCTTGTCGGAGCAGCAGAACAATGCCCCTGAGGTTTTTCCCACGCAGGATCTCCTGAGGTACTCCAGTTTGTGTTACAGCAGTTGTGTTTAAGTAGGCCAGGAGTGTCTAAAAGAGAGATTGAAAGAGTAAACAAGGAGGATCTCACACTGCGCTCGATGGGGAACTGAGGTGGGTTTAAACATGCCGCAGCACCAGCCAAATATGAAAACTCTGTCATCATTTACTCACCCTATTGTCGTTGCTAACCTGTATGATGCTCTTTCTTCTGCAGAACACAAAAGGCGGCATGGCAAATAATGTCCCAGCAGTTTGGTCCATATTGGTCCAAAAAGAACATGAAAGTCGCCCGAAGCAACATAATACTTTGTATGATGAAATTATCTAAACTGAGGTCTTTATTCACTCTCAAATCAAAGCATTAAATCAAGGCACACACAGACTATATTCAAATATGGTGCCACAAACCTTAAATGTCATGACGTTTTGGTCATGTGATGTGAGGTTTGACACTAGTTGATGTTGGAGGTTTGTGTCACCATATTTGATTTAGTCTGTGTATGGATGTGTTGATCAATGTTATGGTTTGATTTGAGTGAATAAAGGCAAACATTTCAGATTTCATAAATCTGTTCCAACACACAAAGTTGAGTTTTTTGGATTC
This sequence comes from Sinocyclocheilus anshuiensis, assembly GCF_001515605.1. Lineage (NCBI taxonomy): Eukaryota > Metazoa > Chordata > Actinopteri > Cypriniformes > Cyprinidae > Sinocyclocheilus > Sinocyclocheilus anshuiensis. The sequence goes on from NW_015544168.1 coordinate 432,016, forward strand.
ATTTCACAGTACTATTTATTTCACACTCTGATGACTTTTAGAATATGGACAAACAAATATCATCTTTTGTGTTCAGCAGAAGAAAAGAAGTCATACAGGTTTGGAATGATATCAGGGTAAGTAAATGATAAGATATTTTTTTGTAGAGGAAAAGTCAGCCCAGAAAATATCAGCAGCTCTAGGAGCTAACTTTAATGTAAAACTTTATACAAAATGATCTGAAAATACAGACATTACACACTGCACTCAATTTTCTTGGGCCCTGATTGGGACTCTTGGAGCACCACCAAGAATACGCATTATGGATCTCTCTTTTCCAATAGACCCATTTCAGGTCTTGGAGTCTCTACTATCAAATGGATAGGTTGAATCAGATGTGTTTGATTAGGGAGACAGTGTGCAGTGTTGATGGTACTGCAGGATCAAAGTTGAGAAACACTTTTCCAATCAGAATCTAACTGGCTAAGACTGACTGATCAAAAGGTTTTAATACTACTAAAGCCTGACGTTAACTCTATAGATCAAAACAAAGCAAGAACTCTCAATATTATGTATACAAGACTACTGCATTAGGTAAAGAGAAACAGGAAGGAAACTTTTGAATGGTGATGACTGCGGTCTGTAGAGGAAGGCGTAGTTTAAAGCTGGCCGCCGGTCTGCCCAGCATCCATCTCTCAAATCAGTGGGCGTACTCCACAGCAAACACAGCTATTTCCGCTGAATATGGAAGTAAAGAATGCTCGTAATTCCTGAATAGCATCATGGGGGAAGGGACAGTCTGCGGCTATGGCATGAGACCCTGTTCTCCGTCCCATCTGTTTCAATCTTAAGCTCAGAGCGATAAGACAAGCTTTCCTCCATCCAACATCAACATCAGGCTACGCTCTTATCCGTCCCTAGCCCAACACTATACAACATCTGGCCATCTACGCCACCCCCAGACGCAGCAAGCCAAACAACTGTTTGCCTGACAGAAAGACTGATATCCACAAAGTGTTCATCCTATCTGCTGTATATCATTACACAGGAATTATGTTCAGAGAAAACCTCATTAACCCCACCTGCAATTCAGTGACACAAAAAGCCCTGAGGAAGAAAAATAAAAAAAAAGAACTGGAGGTAAATTGCTTCAAAGGACCAGTCTTAATCAGACCAATCATTAGCATACAGCGACCATCGTCCCAATGAAACACAACCTTCAGATGACGAGGGAGCAGGTGATCCAACAGCACACAAAAGAGAAACCAGAAAGCCTGCTTGTGTTTGCACTGTGCCAACATTTATTTTCTACAGGGTTGTTTATTTTTCTTGCGAGTGTGAGGGTTTTGGCATCGTCGGCACTGCAGCAAGTCGCTGTTCTCCTGCACCCTCGAGCTGTCATTAAATATATAAAGTCCCATATTCATGTTTTACAGAACTCTTTCATTACATGCTGCTCTTGCTCTCTGAGTCTCTCTGAAATATTTACAAGCTCATTGAGACGTCAGAAGGCAAGGAGCACTTTCTTTTAATTCTAGTTTTCAGTACCAACTCACAAATACTTTGAAAAAACTGCTGCAGTGAGCCAACCGGATGAGGTTACGTAACAAAACTGTGCACAAGAGTACATGACTGTACAACCAGAGAACTCAGGGTACCAGGATTCATTCATGGCATTTTAATATTGTCAAGGATACGTTCACTGCTTGAAGCAGTCAGGAAGCATGGTTAGGCATTCAGAATTGAAGAATTGGTACACTTTTAATTTAATTTAATTTGGACTTTGCATTGAGCAGACCCACAGGTAAAAGACAGGAAGAGGAATTTAGAACATAAGAATTGGCTCGCTTTCATCATTTGGATGTGAAATTGAACTGGCCACACCCACAGGAAGTTGAACAGCTAAATTCATCACAGGCAATGCATTCTGGGAAATTAAATCCGTTTATCTATCCATCCATCTATCGGCAAGGCCTATAAACCCTTGAACTTTAAGGTTTTTTAAACTTTGCAAAACTTTCAAACAAGTCTGTCAAGTCAACATTCAAAATCTGTATTCACAACCTTTGCTTTTCCAGTTGAATGTCAATTCATTTTCCTTACATTAATATTTAAATTGCAATTCTGCATCCTGCATGCTACCTCAATTGAAATTCAATTCAAATTATTGAATTTATTGAAAGTGCATACAAACATCTGATGATCAAAACAAACTATTTTCAGATTATAAGCAATATTACAAATAGAGATCGACCGATATATCGATTTACTGATATTTAAGCATTTTACAATAATCGGATATCGGTTTTGTAATATCGGATTCAGATTTGCAGTATAGTTCTGTGTAAATGCATAGATAAACTGCGCTGTCAGCAGGCATTTCATAATCTAGAACGACAAAACCATTATTAGTAATTCTGATATAACATGCCAGTCGAGAAATGCAATAAAATACGATGTTTTGTTTGTTCTATTTCAATATTCCAGAGAATATTATTCAGTGAATTAACATTATCCAGTGAATTATTCTTCACTCTTTAGCCTATTAAACATCTTATAAACCTACTAAAACTGTAGTTTAAAATGAAGTTGATATGACTCCTTTCCTTTATTTTCTCCATTTGAAAACATTAGACCTTCTACATTTATTTTGCTTATTGTTAATACCAGTGTTGCTGCTGATGCTTTAAATAAAATGTTTTTTATTGTTGTAATGTGAAGATTAAATTGAAAGAAAGATTTTAAGATGACTGAAAGGAGGAAAACCAAAGTGAAGTATGGACTTACTTCACTCAGTCATTAATTTACTTTATAACAGTAAACAAATATTGGTTCTGCATATCGGTTATCGGGCACATAAACATGCAAATAATTGGTATCGGTATCGGTTATAAAATATCAATATTGGTCGATCACTCATTACAAATGTATTCTCTTGGAATCCGCAACCAAAGATCCAGAGAAAATGGAATAAGTCCATCTAGGCCTACAATACTCGTAGCCAACTTCACAAAATAATTTAGTCATGTAACCCAAATTCACAGAAACAAACAACATGCCTTGCTACTCCTGAAAATCAATATTCAGTGTCCATATTTTGCATTCAAGGCATCACCAATGGATTGGCAGCATAATCCATTACGATGACATTTTCTATCATCTCTCTTTAAACACATCATCACTTCAGCTTGAGGCTCTAATCAATTCAGTCAGACCCTTTTCGTGGGGTCAACCATGCAGAACAGCAGCAGCTGTGACGAGGTAATTTGGAGCCCCCAGCGGCACCCACCGATGGGCCACAAGGCATTGTGGGTAGATTCTCAATGGCCCTCAATGACAAACGGAGCTCCTGTGAAATGGAAACACACTCTGGTTTCACCTCAGTAAGAAAAAATAATGAGAGACTATTACGAGAGGTTACTCTGCTCGTGTTTAAAAGACAAGTTACGCTAAGTGTAATGTGCTCAAATGACAACTGACAAGGAAAGTCAGGTCCCAACACCGGAGGAAATAATATCGGATTTAACCCTTGTGCTATGCTGAAAATCCTTTACCTATTTTGGTTTTCCTAGGTCAAAAATAAGTGGCCTCTTAAAAATGTATGCTACATTAATCACCAAATCTTGTATTCAATGGTTTTATCTTATTTTCTTTCAATCAGCACTGGTTTTGAATCTCATTTTGGAACCAATTGATCATAGGCCTCATTGATGCAAGCTTATGCGCTTCAATTTTTGAGTGAAAAAACAAACAAACAAACCAACAAAAAAAAAACATTATTTGTGGCTAATTTTGGCAATGTTCACTCAAAAAACGAGGTGGCATAACCTCAGATCCATGAGGCCTATGATCAATCAGTACCAAAAATAAAGTCAGTAAGTTCTAGTCCAATGCAGTAAACATTAACTAGTCTCCGGGTCAAAATGACTGAGTGTTACCCAAAAATGATTAATCTGCCACTATTTACTCACCCTCATTTCATTCCAAACCCGTATGACTGGCTTTCTTTGGTGGAACACAAATGGAGACATTTTAAAGACTGTTTTCATGCAATAACAATAAAAGGGTATAGAAGTGTTTAAGTGTGAAAAGAATTAAAAGCACCACAAAAGTGTTATAAACATGGTCCCTGACCCATCAAGCTTCTCAAGCAAAATCTTGACTTCTGCCCCAGCTCTCCTGGAAACAAGTTAAAATGAGAGAAACTGATATATGAAGCAATCGATCATTTTGCATTGAATTAATCAAACCTGTTCACAAAATGATTCATTACTGTCTCACTACAGATTTTCAGTGAATAACGACATGCATTTCAGTCTGTTCCTCACACAAAAAGCTATCATGACATTAGACAACTTTGTATATATCAAACGAGTCATATGGACTACTTTTCCATGATTAGGGTTGGGTACCGAACTCAGTACTTTTAAGGGTACCGACCAAATTGCGTTGGTACTACAGAGTACCGATTCACATTAAATCAATCGGTGCCAAATTTCGGTACCCGAGAACGCATCTGCTACATTTCTAGGGCCATATGGTTTCCTGCGAAAACGCGGACGGGATTGTGGAGTCCATTCATAAAAACATAATTTACTCTATAGCACGGAATGCCACGGAATTCGTAAATTTTTGGACGAATAAATCACAAGTAGGTCTGCCACTTAATTCGAATCGCGATATGAACTAGTGTCTGTGAATATTAAAATGCAAAAAGACGGTTTAAATACGAGTCCTGCATGTTCCGCTTGCCTCTGTATGTATGAATGGCGGAAAGCGGTTTTGTTTACAACACAAATACTGAAGCACGCGTGATGCTCGCGGTGATTTCCGGCCTCTGCGTCTCACTATATGACGGCATGAACACAAAAACTTAATCTCCAGAGCTGCTGTGAGAGTCACTTCTCAAGAATTTTACCGTTTCATTTGAGAAAACTAGCTTCATCATACTGTATACACACAGAAACTTAATGACAACCTGTCAAAATAAAAGTATGGTTTAACATGTAACAGAAATATATTACTCTTGTATTACTTCTGTAAAGTATAATGTACATTAGGGCTGGACGATATGGCCAAAATTGATATCACGATATATTTCTTAATTTTGGTCGATACGATATAATTCCGATATCGATATGAACACTATTTATCTGAAATAGAAATCTTTTGTAACATTATAAATGCCTTTATCATCACTTTTGATCAATTTTAAGCATCCTTGCTAAATAAAAGTATTAATTTCTATAATTTCTTTCCCAAAAAAATAATGAAAATTATACTGAATGGAATAGTGTATAATGTTACAAAAGCTTTTTATTTCAGATAAATGCTGATCTTTGGATC
>NW_015544168.1:437647-440072 GCF_001515605.1 Sinocyclocheilus anshuiensis
GGGAAACTGGTAATGTATATCGAAATATCGGAAATGTGTTTAAAAATCATATCACCGTTATTGAAAAAAATGATATCGCGATACATATTGATATTGAATTATTGTCCAGCCCTAATGTACATCTTTAAATGTTCCCTTTTCTATCAAATTTAAATAAAACAATTAAATTATAAAAATAAATATTACAACCAGATTAATCAATTGTAGAAAAAAAGAATACAATTCAATACAAAGAAAAAGTTTGTAGGGCCCTATTGTTCAAAATGTTGAAATTGAGACTTTTGGACTTATTTTTTCACTGAAATAAATGTTTTTATAATTACACAGAGAGTAAAGTACCGAAAAAAGGTACCGTTGGGTACCAGCACCGAAATTCAGGTACCGATACCGGTACCGTACCGGTTAAAATGTGAACGGTACCCAACCCTATCCATGATGTTTCTGCATCCTTTTTTTTGATGTCTGAAGGTTCAATTTCCCATTTATTGGAAAACAAAGATCAGCACAGTCTTCAGAACTGCTTTAAGTATCCCATTATTCAAGTATTATTTGATCAACTGTCACACTGGCCCCTAATCAAAGCACATATATTCCGTCTGTGCAACAAACCAACAGCTGTGGCCTTTTCTTTAGAAGAAAAAACAACTCAAAAAACTGTCATCCACTCCTAACACAACATCTGACACTACCACTCTGATCAGATAGCGCTGAACCATCTTCCAGACGGCGTGCAACAGGGCCGTTTTGTGGGCTACGATTTCAAATATCACATAATAAATCACACAGACATATTCCTCACCGCAGACTCATAGCAGAAATGCCAGTTGTCCCTTGGAGGAGAAGTCTGAGAACAAAGCTGCCATTCTGCTTTTCTCAGAAACAGATTTGCGTATCATAAATGCCTCCGCCTTCCCTTGGATCCATTTCAAATCAAGCCTGTTTATGAACTGAATTATGACCACCCTGACATTTCATTACATTCAATTTGCCCTCTAAAGGACATAGCAAGCTTGATTATAAAACAAAGACTGTGTTGAAATAGATTTTTTCCACTGGGTTACAAAGAAAAGATCTTTGTTATGTGTTGAATTCCATTGAATAAGACGACGAGACTTCGGTCCTGACGATCAGCTGAGTCAGGTCATTAGTACCTCCTGCTTGAGAGACAGACACTCACTCTCATTCATACATATGGATATTTTCCCTCAGGGAGCTCAGGGCATCATTCATATCCCGTGTTTTTTTTTTTTCCCTCCTCAAGCACTGCTGTGAAATTCCCACTCCGCTGAACTTGCAAAAAGCTCCCACATCCTCGATGAGCGATCTACCTGTAAGTCACTCGAGAACTGAAAACGACAGTCTTGAGAGGAAAAATGTAAGGCATGGAAATGGCTTTTTGGATTGTTTAAACTCTGGCAAACATGAGGAACATTTCTAAATGTTACAGAAGGACATCAGTTAAAAACAAATCCGCGGTCAGAACCGAGGCCTAGTGGTTAGTGCACATGCCTTAAACACGTGGGGCATTTTTGTTTTATGAAACAACAACTTTTGCTGTCAGTATTTACTTATCCTCTTTTCAAATCTATATGACATTCTTCTACTTAACATTAAGTGAGATTCTGAAGAATATCCATGCTGTTGTTTTTTCTTTTTAATAAAAGTAAATCAAACTTGTGCTATCAAGCTTTACAATTACAAAAGCCCTCTGAAGCCACATGAAAGACATATATTTACATATATTATATATATACACATGTATTTACACTACCTTAACAAAAGTTTAGGGTCAGTAGGACTTTAAAAAAAAAAAAGAAATTAATACTTTTATTCAGCATACATTAATTAAAATGGATCAAAAGTGACCGTAAAGACATTTGTAATACTACAAAAGATTTATTTCAAATAACTTGTTCTTCTGAACTTACTATTCATCAAATAATCTACAGAAATATTAAGCCATAATTTTTTTTTTTAAATGTTGATAATAATAATAACAAGAAATGTTTCTTGTGCAGCAAATCAGAATATTAGAAGGATCATGTGACATTGAAGACTGGAGTAATGATGCTGAAAATTCAGCTTTGTCATCATAGGAATAAATTATATTTTAAAATATATAAAATATTTAAATTTGTATTTATTTTAAATTGTACACATTTTAAATTGTAATAATATTGCACAATTTTACGCTATTTACATTTTTTTATATTTCACAAATTAACTGTATTTTTAATCAAATAAATTAGTGAATTTAAAAGACTTCTTTCAAAAACATGTAAAAAATAAAATAAATAAATAAATAAAAATCTTACCAACCCCACAATTTTGAACAGTAGTTTATATGTGGTCACACTTTATTTTAAAGTCCAATTCTCACTATTAACAAACCATTAACTACAACTTTTGCCTCAATAAACTCCTA
>NW_015544168.1:440131-440666 GCF_001515605.1 Sinocyclocheilus anshuiensis
GCATAAACACATTTCATTACACCAAATACACAAAATAATGTTATTTTTAGCAACATCATATGACCCCTTTAATAATTAGTAAGGTAGTTGTTAAGTTTAGGTATTGGGTAGGATTAGCGATGTAGAATATGGTCATGCAGAATATGAGCTTTATAAGTAATAATAAACAGCCAACATGTTAATAATAGGCATGCTATTAAGCAATCAATTAATAGTGAGAATTGGTCCCTATACTAAAGTGTACCGTATAGGTGTTAAAAAGTATATATATAATATACAATATGATATTTTACTGTATACATATATATATATACATACTGTATGTATATATATATATATATATATATATATATATATAATTTCTGTCACTTCTGAAATGATGGCTATGCCCCTGGTGTGACAAAATATTAGCCTATACATAATACATTTAAATACTTTTTAAAATCGTGGCTTACATAAACTTTTACATATGCCATGTCATGCCATAGCATCATTAAACTAGCATCTAACAATGGACATAAGTGTTTTTTTTCCT
>NW_015544168.1:440890-461327 GCF_001515605.1 Sinocyclocheilus anshuiensis
AAAATCAACCGATGATTTGCTCATGAATCAGACTGATTCAGATCTCAGTGAATAACATCAAAGTGAAAAACATCCTATTGATAAATGATGTGGTGTTTGAGAAACCAAACAGAGTGAGCAGAAAGCTGTAGATATAACTTTATATAAGCCTCTGAGGGGTTCGTTTCAGCAAAGCCAGACCTGTGAGTTATCAATACTAGCATATTAATTGTTAAAAGGAGCTGGATGATGTGTAGTTTTTAAATACTCCCTCTCTTAAAGGGAAAAACAGGTGTCGTGGGATCACACGGCTCTCTGAAATTACAAAAACTCTGGTAGGAAGCCCTGATAACGTTGTAAAATAATATTCTACGCGCTTATCCATTCATCACAGTAGAGTGTACGGCTAGGAGCAAGACAGAATGGTGAGGACACAAACAACAGAAGAGAGAGAGAAGAATAGCTTGTTAAGGCCATTATTTGACATCAATAGATGCTGAGGTCATGTTCCTCTTGTGTACTGGTGCCTTTGGCCTGCACGAGTCATGGTAGTTTGAGAAGTGTGGTGTAGTGCAGAACTGTCTGATCCTTTTAATGGGGAGCTCAGAGGCCAAAGCTTCCAGAACTGCTCTCTGCTCACCTGCTCTCCACAACCGCACTGCAATTTACTCCTGCAGGAGCCAAACGCATACACAAGCAGCTGGGAGAATACTGACCCATCAGTTTGTCAAGCATGTCTGGAGGACAAGAAGAAAATGAGAGGAGAAGGCAAAGGGAGAGCAAAAGGAAAGGAGTATGAAAAAGGCTAAGGAAAGGAAAGAAAGGGACATGTAAAAAATGTTTAATAAATATAGGGTTGCAAAGGGGTGGAAAATTTCCAGAAACTTTCCAAAAATCCCTGGAATACTCCAAAAAATCCTGGAAAGTTTCCAAACTTTCTGCAACGTTTCCGAAATTTACTGGAATTTTTCACTTTTTTTGCAACCCTAAATAAATGACAAAAAAAGAGAAGAAAATAAATTGAAAAAGTATAAAGAAATTACAGATTACAAAAGAAGAAAAATAAAAAAGTGATATGAAGAAAAGAAAAAAAAAGAAAAATGGTTAATGACAGAATAGAAAAGAAAAAGGGAAAATAAGAGAAGAAAATGAAAAAGAAATGGTGCAAGGAAATTTCAGAAAAGGGCTATGATAACAGAAAAAGAAAAAATCAAAAAGAGGAAAAGCGAAGCAAAGACAAGACAATAAAAAGCAATGAAATGAAACAACAGGGTAAAAACAGGCAAGGAAATGAAATAAATAAAAGTGAAAAAGAAAAGGAGGGGAAAATGAATAGGGTGATAAAATTAATGATAGAAAATTAAAGAGGAAATGAAAAAGTAAATGAAAGGCAAAAAAAGGTAAGGAAATGAAAGAGGAAAGGAAATAGGAAAGGCAAAGCAAAAGGAAAGGGGGGAATTGAAAAAGCAAAAGGTAATTTCAAAAGGATCGGTCAAAGGAAAAGGAAAAGCAATGAAAAGGAGTAAATGAAAACAGAAAAAGAAATGAAAACAAATGAAGAGAACATTAAAAAGAAAAGGTCTTTATGACCAAAGAGAAGAAAAATTAAAAGAAAAGGGGATATGGAAGTGAAAATACCAAAAGAAAAGGAAAAGAAGAAAGAAAATGGTAAGGAAATTAAATAAGAAATGCAAAGCAAAAGGAAAAGAGAAAAAGCAAGGGCAAACACAAACATCACAAGCTGTGCATCTGAACTGATTTTACTACAGTAAACAAGATTGCAGCAGTGCACCAAAACCGCAAGAACAAAGAGATGAGAGAAACAACCATCCAGAGAAACTCCTGCATCCTGCAGAATGAAGAAATCATCAAGTCTGGATGCTGAGGCAGACTCACTCAGCATAAGTCCACATAAAGAGCTGAGGAATGACCTCCCACACCTCCTCTTATTTCATCCAGCATCCAAACACACCACACAGACAAGCACAAGCAAAGCGCTTCCTCTCCCTACACTCATTCTGTCAGAGAGGTGCTTTCCCTCAGGTCCTCTGTAAACAATTCTGCAGTTTCACTACACCTGCAAGTCGGCGTTTGGCTATTACGACTCCATTTCACCTTAATATAGAGTGTTTATGGTTAGTGGTTCCAGAATGAGAATTGACTAAAATATTAGCATATGGTACAGCACGTAGAGGGCGGGGAAAAAATCTGAAGTGTAAATGGCATGGCGGTTTTAATGAGATGTTGCAGTTCTGTTATTAGCTCTGTGAGTAGGAGATGACGTTTATTTAAAAAAAATTATGCTATTTCAGACATGTCCCAAAGCACAAGTGCACACAAGCAGACTAAAAGAATATTTTACATATTTATGAATGCGTTAAAGTATGTGGTAAATCTGCTTTTCAAAGACAACTTAATGGGTAAAACAACAGTCTTAAAATAAAAGCAAGTAAAAACAGCTTATTAGAATCATTTCTGAAGGATCTTTTCATTTAAATTGTAAGAATAATTGATAATATTTCTGTTTCTACTGCATTTCTGATCAAATAAATGCAGCCTTTGAGAGCAGATATTTTTTTTTTTTCAAAAACAAATTGACCCCAAACTTTTGAAAAGTAGTGTATATGTAATAAAAACAAAAGATATAACATATATATTTAATTTAATAATAATAAAAAATAAATAAATAAAAAATAAATATATATATATATATATATATATATATATACACATATACATGTATACATATATAATCTTTATATTATTTTATTTTTATTTTGCATGAAAACTGTATATCATATAATTATATAGAAGCTAAAGTCATAGACACACTAAAGGTAAATTTATGTTTTCAAAATTGCAGTTTTCAAATAAAATCAAGTACTGCTGGATTCCCATCAACTACATATAACTCAATCTCATCTGAATTAGTACAGGAGATCACAGACGGCCTTTTCATTTAAACTCAAATGCCATTTGGACAACTAATCCAGTCTGAATAGTGCTTAAATCATCTTGTGTGCCGCAGATGCTCATCGTGGCCTACTAACACAGGCTCTGACTTAATTTGATCTTGAGTATATTACCATTCCAATCATATCTCGAGGTCAGGAATGCTGCTCTTATGTCCCGGTTGTGTAAGGGGAAGGGAACGGAAGGAAAAGGACACTGGAGGACAGGGCATCTGCAGGATGTTTTCACTCTGTCACAAGGACCTGAATGAAAACTAGTGTGGAGCCACGGCCAGCATATTAATAGATAATGCCCAACAGGTTGGTACAAGGACAAATTTCCGCACTCTGGGCAGTGTGTGTGTTTGAAACATGTTTGGGATGAGTCATGATCGTCAACTAGTGATTCAACAACTAACTAGCTGATTAGTGATGTTGACAAACTCTAAATTAGTTCTAAGCTTGTTGTTGTTGTTGTGATATTCTTAGAAGTAGTGCTTCAATTAGCATGCTTTAATTAGTATGCTTGCCAAAATAAAAACAAGCTCCACTTTTAAAGTATTCCATTCCATCACAGTCCATGTAACTTTTTCTGAAAGCATAAATAAATAACATGTAAAGCCCCCTAAGAAATTAGTCTAATCAAACTAATTATAAAGGCCTTCCTTATTAAAGGGACAGTTCACCAATTATAATTTCAAGCCTGTATGACTGACTCATTTGTGAAACACAAAAGATGATATTTTGAAAAGTACCACAATGTTTATTTTTTAAGAAATTAAGACATAAATATTAGCATTATAAATGTTCAGTTTAGATTAAAATTGCATAAAATTATATAAAAACTTATTATTTGTTATCTTTTTCATTGTCATTTTTTTTTTAGATTTTTCACTGTACAAAAAATAGTATTATTACAATAGGAATACATTTATTGTTTTGTTTAAAATATTTATAATAATAATAATAATAATAATAATATTATATGTGTTTGTTTATTTATTTAGCATATTGATATTTTGGCCAAAAAACAAACAAACAAGCAAACAAGCAAAAAAATCAAATCAGTTTAAATATCATAATCACAATTTATCTAAACAATTATCCCCCCCTCCCTCCAAAATTGTTTAGCCCTAACAGAAAGTCATACAGGTTTGGATTGACACGAGGGTGAGTAAATGATGACAATTTTTTCATTTTTGAGTGAACTATCCCCTTAAGGCAGTTAGTCGACAAGTTGTTCAGGCAACCAAGTAACTTTCAAAATTACATGTTTTTGCACATCCCTCGTACATTAACAATCAGTCTAAACAGCATTCATATAACTAGAATAACCACAGAGCACAGTGCCTGGAAAAAGCAGTGGCTACTTCCTGCCCTCTTCCTCACCTACATCCTCATCATTAATTACTACTTGCGCTCAGCCTGCCTGTAATAAATCATGTTTTTAAAACTACAACAGCCGAAAACGAATGCTGAAATATGATCCATAGCCACGCCTGCGTTTTCTCTCAGTCACCCGTGTCGTGTTGGCACTCTCCATGCTCGTCTTGCACAAGTCTGATCGGACTTTTATCCGCCTGAAACGGACAAGATTAAAAGTTAGAACAAAGGAAAACACTGTTGGAGATAATCACGAGAATAATATGACCAATTTGCTATCGCTCAACAGTTAGACCATTTGGAAATGGGCTTGAGGAAAATAATCTTTTATTAAAATGATTTGACATGCTTGTTCTTCCGTTCTGACTCTTTCACTTCTTTTTTTGTGGTCTACATTAAAAGCACCAATTATATGGATTATGTTTGTCTCAAGTCTGGAAAACGCCAGAACTTGCATGGGTTTGTTGGCTATTTGTTATAGTTATTGTGTTGAGTAGTGGATATGAAAAGGGAATGTTGAAAAGCGAGGGTCAGTCCAGTTAACAGATTTCCTGCAGAATGAGGTTGATCAGAGATAAACCCTCGTGGAGGAAGACGCCATGGGTCTTTCTCTGCCCTACATTACTGGGACAAACACAAGTTTGGTAAACCTTTATGCTGGCAACTAAAGTACAGTTTGCATGCGCCTCACAGCACCCCACTGGCATCTCTCTCCATGTGGAGAAAAGCCACCCAGTAATTTTGCTCTATACTCAACATTCATAATAGTCACCCATCTACTGACCCCCAAATTTTCTTTCTTCCAAGAAAGCCCAAAGGATATTATAAGGCAGAAGTCAGAGCTTCTGTATTCCATTCAATGAAAGTAGATGTGCAAGTTCACTGATAATTGTTCCCTCATTTATACTTAAAGGGGTCATATGATGTTGCTAAAAAGAACATTATTTTGTGTATTTGGTGTAATGAAATGTGTTTATGCGGTTTAAGGTTCAAAAAACACATTATTTTCCACATACTGTACATTATTGTTTCTCCTCTATGCCCCGCCTTTCTGAAACGCATCGATTTTTACAAAGCTCATCGGTCTGAAAAGCGAGGTGTGCTCTGATTGGCCAGCTATCCAGTGCGTTGTGATTGGCGAATACATCAAGCGTATGACGGAAATGTTACACCCCTACCATACTGTGATGCAGTGTCCCGGCTGGAGTGACGAGACAAAAACATTAAAACCCATTATAAAGGAGGCATTTGTTGCATCCAGTGGGGACATAATTACGGATTATAATGACTTTATACTGTATTTTTACGCGTTGCATGGCGCCACAAACATAAAACCATGTCTGCATTTGTGATCGGAGAAATGACAAACAAGCAGCCGGCGGATTCGACGAGGGAGCGGCCGGCGGGCTTGCGGCAACCACATGTGACGACCCTGGGCTGGACTCCACTTCGTCCACGGTGAAAGCCGATCCGGCGATCCACAGCGCGAAGTTGATGTATTTCCAGCACGGATCAGCTCTAGGCATGACGAATGGGATATCGTCCTTTTTTGGAAGGCCAAACAAAGTAGTTTTGCTTTCACAACGAGAAACACAGCGTCTTCACGACATGGTGGCAACAACAATACTACAGCGAGAAAACTGCATTAGTTTCTTTCTTCTGATGAACACAAAAGAAGATATTTTGATAAACATGGGTAACCAAAGAACTGATGGTAGCCTTTGACTTCCACAGTATTTTTTTCCCCCATAATATGGAAGTCAATGGCTACCGTCAACTACAAAAAAGATCTGAGAACAGCAGCAGAAGGGATTTCAGTGAACAATGACTGACATTTTACTCCATTCCTCACACAAAGCTATTGAATGCAATGCAGAAAAATATAAATTTAAATAAAAACATCAATTTAAATGAATTTTAATAAAATAGCCTTGCCCAAGATGGATAATCTATAGAGCTTATTTAGGCTAGATTTAAAGGTAGAATTTTTTTCCCCCCATAATATGGAAGTCAATGGCTACCGTCAACTACAAAAAAGATCTGAGAACAGCAGCAGCAGGGATTTCAGTGAACAATGACTGGCATTTTACTCCATTCCTCACACAAAGCTATTGAATGCAATGCAGAAAAATATAAATTTAAATAAAAACATCAATTTAAATGAATTTTAATAAAATAGCCTTGCCCAAGATGGATAATCTATAGAGCTTATTTAGGCTAGATTTAAAGGTAGATTGTCACAGACTACTTGAATGTCAATTGTGAGATTACAATGCTAATAGGCTATGAATGTCTTAATTTCTTAATATCTTAATTAGTTGTATTTATTTCATTGTGAAGAGAGAAAACAATTTCCAAAATGTCTTCTTTTGTGCTCCACAGAAGAAATAATGTTATACAGGTTGGAAATGACATGAGGGTAAAATCAATTATGAGAGTAAAAAATTCATTTATTAACATATGTGGAGGGCTCTGTATATTGTGTCTTCGTGTGGCCTATTTTGCAATAAAAAATATACAATTAAATAAATATTTAAAAATGAAAGTATTGGGTATTTCCCTAATAATACATTTAGGGCTATGCATAATGAATGGTTATTATAGTTAACTAAAACTAATCTAGTTGCAAAGGCAGCATTTTTCATTTCCATTTGATTTATTAAAATAGATACAATTAAAACTGAAATAATAAATAAAAACTGTACAATAAAAAAAAACCACAAATTACAAAAACACACTAACAAAATTACTAAAACTAAGTAAAATGAAAATGAAAATGGAAAATACGTAAAATAAAAATTATGATAGAACCTCAATGATACTAAAATAACACTTGTGTACTAAAACACACTACAAAATTGCTAAAACTGTAACAAATTAAAATGGAAAATACTATGGATGTCTACTATGGATTCCGTTCAATTTTAAAATTATATGTACGTTATTTTCATTAAATAGAAAATATAAATAATGTACTCCAGACTTCCTCAGTTCATACATTTCTTTCCAGTGCATGAGATTCCACTGCACCGTGACAAGTGAGATTTCAGCTCAGCGTAGCTGCATGCTCTCCCAGCGAACACGGACACTCTTGTCGATTGGGATGATACAGGGAGAGAGATGGAAGAACAGTGCTTGTTGTCATGTGCTTTAACACACGATCACTGTGTTGGCAGTGAATGTAATCTTAATTTATAGAGAGACGCTTCAACACCGATTACGTCATGCCCACTTCATTTCCACAGGCAAGTGCTGTGGAGGAGATATCACATGCAGCGTACAGGCTGCACACTGCACACTACAGCTTCAACTGTTAAAGCACATCTTCACATCATGTAATCTATTTGTGCTGAAACTGACTAATCGACAAAGAACAATCAGAGCTGATTAACCTATTAATGACTGGCCTTAGCCCTAAACTTAGCCCTCTACTAATATACAGAACTTATGGTGTGTTCACACCAGACGCGAAGCGAATATGCGCATCACGTCACTCGCTCTAGATTACTCGCGGGATGTATTTCGTGTCACTCGCGCGAATAAAAACAGCGCGATCAACCATGGTGGAGATAAACTACGATCGCTGTTTTGTACCCGTTTTCAAAAAGTCCCAAATACAATGGAAAGCCAAATGCCGACGTGTGTGGGTTCACAGCACCATCCAGAGGAGGATGAATAATGTTAGGATCCTGTATTAATGTGTGTGTTACATATTTTTTCGCTCGAGTTGAAATTTTTGAACTTGCGCGGAAGACGCGAATTCGCCTCTATTCGCGTCTTTGCGTTGACTTTGTATGTAATCTACTCGCGCGAATAATTACATTCATGTCTGGTGTGAACACACTGTTAGTCTAAAAGGCAATTCACAGGGCACTTTGCTACAATGTGTTCAGGACACCCTGAAATCTATGGAAGCTTGTTGCAGAACAAAAAAATAAAAGTCTTTTTTCATCCCATCATTTTGAGTTTTCTTCCTTACAATTTCAAGTTTATATCTCATAATTATTACTTTTGTCCTCGGAATCAAGTTCATCTCGCAATTGCAAATTATAAACTCGTAATTGCAAGTTTACTGCACATTTCGCAATTCTGCTCTGAATTACTTCCTGCAATTTTCCCCTCAGAATTTTGAATTTCTTCCCACAATTCTTCTCTGAATTACTTCTCGCTATTCTGACTTTTTGTTTCCGCCATGGAACACAATGTATTCACAATTTTTTTTCTCACAATCCTGACTTTTTCTCACAATTACGAAATTTACATCTCACAATTTTCAAAAAAAAAAAAAATCAGAATTCTATGTTTACATCTCTTACAATTCTATTTTCCCCCCACCACTGAATAACAAATTCAGAATTCTATGTTTACATCTCTTACAATTCTATTTTCCCCCCACCACTGAATAAAAAAGTAGTTGCGACTTTTCCCCCACAAGTTTGACTTTTTTCTTGCAATTTGAACCTTTTTCCCCTAAATTCTGTTTACATCTCACAATTCTGTTTTTGTTTCTGCCATGGAATAAAAATATAACTTTTTTTTGTCACAATTATGACTTTTTTTCCCCTCTCAATTTCAAATTTATCCCTCACAATGTGGACATTTCTTCTCAGAATTGCGAACTGCGAGAAAAAAAGTCACAATTGCTAGATATAAACTTAGAATTGCAATATATAAACTTGCAATTCTGAAAAAAAAAAGAATTGTGAGATAAAAAGATGCAATTCCCTTTTTTATTTTTATCCTATGGTGGAAACCAACTTCCATAGAAATCAAAATAAATATGGATGTAATAAAAAATAAACAGGGCATGATAAAACTGAGATAATTAATTTAATCATGCAAGGTCATCTGACAAATGTAGGACAATGTTACGTTCAATGTGATCCTGCTCTATGATGCTGAATCTTCATGTTTCAGACCCTATGCAACCAAATGCTCAAAGCGTAATCTACCAACTGTTCCGGAGCAGATCTCATACATAATCACAGATCATATTAAATAGCTCGTCTGAACAAAGTACCGTATGGTGCACACAGTCGAACGGCAGTCATTGCTCACCTCTCATAGCTTTTGACTGACCTACATGAGGTGTGTAGCATGACCAGCATATGCACCGCAGGCTTCAGGACGATATCCAATCCTCCCCATGAGAGAGACACAGATCCTGATGACACAAAGTAACGTTCAAGAAACGATGACACATTCATTTAATTAAAAATCTTTATTTATAATTACCTGCAACAACAGGTCATTATAGCATGGACAAAACTCAAATACAAAATTTAAGCAATGTTCATTAATATGAAAATAAATCTGATTTGGTTCATTTATTTTGTCTTAACTTGTATAGTTATAGTATAACAATTGATAAAAGCATTAACAAATAATAATTGTATTATTATTATTAGTAGTAGTAGTATTATATACACCCCTAAAAACTCAATTTAGTGATAAGCGACTTTTGCAATATTTAAAATGAAAATAAATATGATTTGGTTAATTTAATTTGTCCTAACTGTTATATAATAATAATAATAATAATAATAATAATAAATGTATGCATTACTACTACTATATTACATTTTTTAATTAATAAAAAATATTTAATTTTTTTTAAAAATACAAAATGATAATATAATATAAATAATATAATAAATGTAATTATTATAATACAACATCCTCAAAAACACTCAATTTAGTGGTAAGTGACTGTTGCAATGTCTGATGTGAAAATAAGTGCGACTTGGTTCATTAAATTTGTCTTAACTGTTATATAACACAATATAAAATAATATATAATTTAATTTAATTATCATTATTAATACTAATATAATACAACATCCTCAATTTACTGATGCAGAATTTAATAAGAAAATAAATGTGATTTGGTTAATTCAACTCTTGTGTGACCCATGGTCATTATATTGCATTTAGGAGTCACATTTTCAAGCATTTTATACCTGTGAAGAACTGTGTAGAAACCACATCTGAGGGTCATCATTTATTTTAGCCAGATTTTGTGTACTACAGAAGTAGTGTACAATGACTGGTGGGTAAATTTCCCTCTCCACTTCCTGTAATGTGATATATTGATGTACACTTGTTCCCTATGTCATTTGCAGTACCCTTCGGACAGAACATAAACGCTCCCTATGATATGGAATCGCACTTTTGATGGCCAAATACCCTGTGAAGTCCATTATTGAGCGACTTGAACATACCCTGTAGACCCTGACATCTCAGTACAGTATGTGTGTACTTGTAGTGAAAGAGCAGGAGGTCACGGTGTGCTGGGATAAACAGTCTTGAGCGCTGCAGAGTGGCAGATGGGGCCATGACTCAAACTATTAATCCTTTATTACACGCAAGGACGTTTGCAGAGATTCAGCAGGACCCAGCAAGTCACTGACACTGGAATGAAAGAGCACATGCTTTCAGACGGTCAGCAGAGGAACCAGAGACATTTCCACTAATCCTTCATGGACACCAGAACCCTCTGAGAAGCCATGATTCTACTATTTTTTTCTATAGTAACTTTATCCAAAAAAGAAAATTCTGTCATCATTTACTCATCATCTACATAATTTCTGTGGAGCACAAAAAGGAAAAAAAACAGTGAAGAACGGCTACTTTTTTCCTAATATATACTCAAAGCCAAAAGTTTTTGTTCTCCAAAATGACACAACAAGCTCCTTAAAAACAGTATTGCAAGTCATGCAATAGCTTTCTGTGAGAAACAGACTGAAACTTTAGTTCATCTTTAATTAATCACACAAAGATATCATATGGTTTCAGAAGATTTGGAATATCAACTGTTATGGTGCTTTTGCATCTCATACAGCACTGTTAGCGATTTCTGTAAATTACACAGTATTTAACTGTAATATGAACTGTACTTTACTGTAAAACAGTTATACAGTACGTTACTGTATTTTAAAGTTGCATTATGGGAAATATCCTCTTGGCGCCATTAAAATACAGTATTTTTCATTTACTGTAAATCCAAATACAGTAAAAAAAAATGAGCGCGAAACCTGACCAATGACAGAAAGGCTTTTTTTCTGCTTGGAGAAAGAAGAAAAAGAAGAAAAGGAAGACGCACACACCTCGCAGCTGCAAATGTATGTACAATATTCCTGCTTTTTCGTTACATGTTTTATGTCAGTGTAATTTTAGGGGTTATTTAATTAAAAGCAAAATAATAATAATAATAATAATAATAAAACGCTGACATTGCATGATGCGCAGTTTCCTCACGGTGTTTGTTGGTAGATAGCAGAAAACTCATTTGAGAGTGAAGAGAACTTTCTGTGCAAAAAAAGATCTTTCTTTCTTTTCTTTCCTTTTTTGTAGAAAGTTTCACCATCAAAGTGCGAACATAAACAGGTCTCTGTCTTCGTTTTGACCACGTCGGTAGCAGGTGAGTTTTTATGTGAACTTGTATGAAATTGTTGGCCAACAAACTGAGCTTTTAATGGTACAGCTGTGTAATCGCTTGGCGCTACCCATATATAAGTGTATAAATGTACAGCATGCATTTACTGCTAGCGTAAAACCCGCAATGTTCGTCTGCAAACACCGTGGCGTCCCTTTAGAGCCATTATATGCATTTATTAATCATGCCAAAGCGCGATCTTCAGGTTTTCGTATATGCATGCACGTTCTTAGCCTCTCCGCACTTCACTTCAGTCGCACACGTAACGTTACCGCAAACACAGAAAGCCTGCAAAAATAGTGAATAGATCTGAACAACACAATCTGAATTCTAGATGCACCGTGGAATGCTGTAAGTTACAGTTGTGTCGACTATTCTCCAGCCTTTGTGAACACCTAAAATTACACATTCGAGATGGTAAAAAAAAAAACGGAATGTCCAGTTAGTAACGGTAAAAAGAATTTTAGAGTGAAGTAATCATTTTCAGCACACCTTAGTAGGAAGCATAAATCTGATTTTGAGAAATCTGTGTAGATAATAACGTTACTGCGCTTTCTGCTGCTGTGCCAGATGTGAATCACGTTACTGATGCAGCTGTCCTGTTGTTGATGGCCCACTTAAAAGAATGATTGCTATAACTGCCACTTAGAAAAACTGTGTGGTTTGTGTGTGTGTGTGTGTCTGTGGGTGTGTGTGTATTTCTACAGGAAATTTTTAACAGTGAGGTTTTGGAACAACAGAGCATTCTCATTCTTAAATGTGTGTGTGTGTGTGTGTGTGTGTTTTTTTTTCTTTTCTTTCTATTTTTGCAGGGAAAGAAATCCAATCGACAAAACAGACACTTGTGTGCTAACATTTTGGCTTCATATGAGAACACTGTGCTCCTCAAAGCAAGAGATTTTTGCTATAAAATCTTAATAGAGATTTCTAGACAAATGCACACATCTGGCAGAACTTTATGCAAATGCAGCATTAAGGAGACTTTCTTCTATGGAGCACAAAAAGAAACAAATGCTGAAGAATTGCCAGTCTTCTACATATAATTAAAGTCTAAAGGTGTTGAGCTTCATATGACTTGCGTGTTTTATTTACAAAATCTTCTGAAACTTTGTCAGAGAAACAGACTGAAGCTTATTCACCTAAAATCTTTAGGCTTCCTCCTACAGTGAATATATCATATTGTTCAATGCATGGGAATGCTGGAAAGCAAGATTGTCAAGATTTTAAATTCAACTTTGATGTTCATCACACAAAGTTTTCAGAAGACTTGGAATATGACACATGAAAGTATGGACTACGCATATGATGCTCTGCATCCTTTTAGAAGCAGAAAATCATACAGGTCCTGGAATGAAATGAGAGTGAATGAATGATAACAGATTTTTTTTTTTCATGAACTATCTCTAAATGTGGTCGTTTTCAGGGAAGAAACCCAACTTCTTTGACAGAAACAGACACTTGTGTGTAGGGCTGGGTATTGTTTAAAAATTTTCGATACCGAAACCTTGACTTTGATACCAGTTCCTGAACGATACTTTTTTCGATACCAATTTTATGAAATCCATTTTAACAAGATAACATTACATATTACTTCCGATGATGAACGTGCATTACACTTCCAGAAAAACATTTACAGGGATGAAACATGAAGCTAATAAACACATGATTACGACAGTGTGTGCTTTGTATGTGATTTTCACGAGATTCTGCCTATTTTTATAACAATACAGTGCGTTTACATGAGAAATGCTAAGCAGGTGTAGCGATTAGCTTGATATAAAAGGCTACAAAAAACATATTTCTACAGCATTATATGACCAAAACCCTCATTATATCACAACCGGAAGTTATTACAAACACTCAATGGTGGTTTAAAGTGAGTTCTGAGTAAAAGCATAGTATACATTTTATAAATTGCCTTATACAGATGTGTTTTCCTTGATGCCTCGCCAGAGCCAATCACTGATTTAGGCACATAAAGCATGCTACATGCTTACTGGCTCAATGACTTTGATGAGATTAACCCCTTAGGTATCGAAATTTGGTACCAAACGACAAGACATTTTTCGATACTCGATAGTATCGCGGCAATTCGGTCGGTGCCTAAAAAGGATCGAACACTATACACAGCCCTACTTGTGTGCTTCTGGCTTAATATGAAAATACTGCACTCTTCAAAGCAAGAGATTTCTGCTATAAAATCTTCATGGAGATTTTTTGGAAGACAACTGTGCACATCTGGCACAACTTAATCATGCAAATTAAGAATTAAAGAGTTAGTTCAGCCAAAAATGAAAATTCTGTCATCTACTTAGCTTCATCTCATTCTAAACCTGTATGGTTTCTTCTATGGAGCACAAAATAAAAACTGCTGAGGAATGGCCAGTCTTCTATATAATGGAATCCAAAAAGCGATTGAGTTTTCCAAAATGCCAAAAACAAGCATTATAAAAGCACTATATTCAGAATTTTCTGTAGTCATATGATAGCTTTATTAGAGAAACAGTCTGAAACTTGCTTTTCACCTAAAATTGTCTTGTTCCCAAAGACATAATGCATGTGAAAAATGGAATGCAAGGTTTTCAAGATTTTAAATTCAATCTTTCATCATATTATTTGGAATATAACACATGAAAATATGAACTTCATATATGGTGATTTGCATCTTTTTTTTATGAAGCAGAAAATCATAGAGGTTTGGAATGACAACAGTATATAATGCTATGCTATGCTACAAGACAAGACAAGACAACAATATAATTAAACACTCAAAAAATCCTCAATTTATTGCCAAGTTGAAAAAAATTGATTTGGTTATTCGAATTTATCTTAACTATCATTTTTGGGTGAATTTTAAACTTGACACTTCAAACTGAAATGTGGTTGTTTTCAGTGAAAAACCTTGATTTCTTTGAAAAAAACAGACACTTGTGTGCTAACGTTCTGGGTTTATACGAGAACACTGGACTCTTTAAAGCAAGAGATTTCTGCTATAAAATCTTCATGGAGATTTTTTGCAAGAAGACTGTGCACATCTGGCACAACTTAGTCATGCAAATGCAACATTAAGGAAAAAAACACTGGCCTTCGCACACTAAACAGCAGTACACTTTAAAATTGGTATACTGCCTCCATTTTTGAACTGCCTCAAAGTTTTCAGCATAAAAATTTCAGTTGTAAAAAGAGATAAATGCACATAGATTAGTTCCCACAAGCAGAATTTCAACAGACCATATCATTAAGTAAAAACTACATCATAAATATTGCATTAGTCCCATGAAAATAAAAGAACGAAAAGCGATATAGAGATTTGAAAATCCAGCACTGTTCTATATTGGGCTGACAGAGGTCCCCGAGAAACAGATTGCATTGGCTTTCCTGCTGAGCACTGCATTCTGTCAAATAACTCGGCGCTTGGCTGAATTATCCTTGCTCGTCCTTGCTTTCTGCCCTTCATCAGAAAATGAAGTGGTGTACTGAAGAGCAGAGCATGATGGTTCTCTATAGGATGCCCATCCTCTTGAGGAGGACACCCACCTCGTGGCTGGCCTGCTGCTCTATGACATATGAGACACTTCGCTTTCACCTTCACTTCTTTAAACCTTCCTAGTAAGCCATTCATGAACCAGTAGGCAGCAGCGATTAACTTTCCAGTGAGGTTCTTTTGAGGCGTATGATTTGATGTGCAGATCTGAACAACTTGCTTTGCATCAGAGGGGACGTGTTTGAAGCAGCTCACATGACAAATGCTTGAATTGCTACATACAGTGACCCCAAGGTGTATTTGGACATGTTTAGAGTCTTAAAATGTATGGTTTCAGTTGCATTGGATATAAATCAAGTGGCATCGGCAAATAAATGAGGCTAGAGTGTTTCTCCAAACCATATTGTCAGTCTTAAGATTGACAACTAAACAGGACTTATGTTCTAACCCTTTTTTTTTTTTTTTTTCATTTTTCAAAGAAAATATGCAACAAGCATGCATATACATTTTAAGACAATTGAACATTTAATGAAAAAATTCCAGCAAATAATTGTATATAATACTTTGTTTACCATTTTTTATTCATTTGTAATTAAAAAAAAAAGAAAAAAGAAAATATGCATCAAGTATGCATAACATACACATTTTATTGAATTAAATGTAATTATTTGCTTGAAATGTTAACGTTTCATTGCAATGTTTCTTTTTGAAAATACGGAATTGTGAAAAATACTGACCTAAAAACCCCCGAAAAAAACCTGAACATTTAATGAAGAAAAATGTATTTTTCTTTTTTTTCTCCATTTTTTATTTTTCCATTTTTTTTAATAATGATAGAAATATATTTATGAATTATATTTTTAAAAAGAAAAAACTGCAAAGTAAACAATTCATAAATATATTTCTATCATTATTAAAAAAATGGAAAAAAAAAGAAACCGGTTCAGGTTTTTTCAGGGGTTTTTTTGTCAGTATTTTTCAGTATTTTCAAAAAGAAAAAACTGCCAAGTAAACTTGACTACTGAAAAAAAAAACTAATTAAAATGAAAGATTTAATGAAAAAAATATTTCTAGCAAATAATTTTACATATATTTTGTTTTCCATTTTGTAAAGCAAAAAATGCCAAAATGCCATCGCCAATGGCTGACAGACATCACGATGTTAAGCTAATTCGATCATGTGACACCACATGTATTTGCGTTAAAGCCCCTTTTCTCAACAAAAAGTGTTTCCAAACACATTTTTGCGACATTTTAAGTATCGATATAGAATTTATGCGCTAAAGTTAAACGGAAAAATATTGTGACGACACTTGAGAAATGTTATCGATAAATGGCATTTCCATCAGCTATATCAGATAACTTAAAACAGATAACTTAAATATCCAAATTAACTAAACTTGAACATAATTTCAATCAAGTACAAACACTTTTTTTTTTTTACTGAACATTATTACTTAGAACTAATCGCAGCAATCATTTTTTACAGTGTACATAGTGCCTTACAGTGGCAACAACAAGTGCCGTTTCCAAAACAGGACATCTTGTTACTTGCGAATGAGCGAGTGACAGTGGACGCCTCGGGACTCATTGGGCTCTATGTTCAGAGAAATTGCCACAGGAGGACAACTACAACATATCAAACAGAACAGCACGCTAGCTGGCTTTCTACAGCGACGTGTGGCAGACTTTCAAAATTGGCTGCATTGATCCAAAAAGGGTGGGAAATAAATGTCTTTCCAACCATGCAGCCGCTAATCCATAGAGGGTAATGTTGTATTAATGGGCTCTATGCACTAACATTCAGACCTCGAACCAAAGTCACTGCAAAGAGGAGGAGGGTAAGACAGACAGAGTGATACAGAAATGATGATGCTCAGCTTTAGTGACAGTGTCTTCCATTCCCAGTCTCTGTAAGGCAGCATGAGACACATTAAATCAACCTGTCTCTACATTTCCAGATCTCAGCCCTCTGGGATGCTCTCCTGTGCCTCTCTGAGAGATAAGACGAAACAGCTTTAAGGAATACTATTAGAGAGAATAGCACTATTCGGACAGGATTAGTTTGCTAAACGACGTCTGAGCTATAATTATTAACACAGGACGTCTGTGATTTCATGTACTGATTTGGATGGGATTGGGATTTGCAGTTATTATAATAGTCTAGATGTGAGGTTACGGAAAGGTCATGCACTCTGGATGCATGCAAATAACTATGTATATAATTAAAGGAAGGAATTATGATAGCATCAAATCTGATGCAGATATTGAATGCAAAACTTGAACACCAATGATTATTTTACCCAGAATGTTGGTCTAAATCTAACGAAGGTGCACCAGCAGTTTCTTTGAAATAAACAACATATAACAGTAAATTAAACAACAATTATCATGTATTTATTTATTTTATTTTTTATTTTATCATGTATTGATTATTTCTAATTATTCTATCTACAATTCTAATAATTCTTATCTCAGGACATCGATGCAGCATTATTTATATGTATCATGTATTGTTAACTTCTAATAATTATATCTTGTAATATTACATTTATTTATTCATTTATGTAAATCGAAATAGTTATTTTACCCATAAAGTTGGCAAAAGTTGGACTACATCTATAATGAAGATGCACCAGGCAGCAAAACAAGAAATCTATCTTTAGTTATGGTGCTCAAGGAAAATCAAAATAAATGAGAAACACTGTGCAAAATTATATATACAAAGCAATTAGAAACATTCTATCAGGATGGGATGAGATTTCTCACAGAAACCCAGAGAGTTAACCAAAAAACAGTGGGTAATTTTCAGTGTAATTTTTACTAAAGTTGTGCTGGGAAAACACAGAAGTGCTTGATTTGGATGGGATTAAAATAGCAAAGTATATCCATGCAACTCAAATTGACCTAATCTCCTCAGGGAAAACCAGTTTTACCCGAATAAAGCTACTAAGAGAAATCGAGTCAGTGAGCTGATTTTGTGTTATAATAGATACACCTGTCTGAGTTACGCTCAGATCGGCCCTGATCCTTTGTGGCTTCAAAACATCTGCATTCTGTTCCCCTAATTCAGTGAGTAAGACATGCTGATTAATACAGCTGGAGTGACACACCGCTGTACTGGACCACAACTCTTAAAGGAACTACACAATTAAACAATACAAGTGAAAAAAATAAAGCAATAATAAAAAAAAATCAGTGGTCAAACATTTCTTCAAATTTAACTGCAAATTTGTATTTATTTATTTATCTACTGATTTATTTATTTATTCCATACAAGAAAAAAAATATGCAATAAGAAAAAAAAATCTAGAGAAATTTATCAGTGGCCGCACATTTCTTCAAATGTATTTATTTGTTGATTGATTATCTATCTATCTATCTATCTATCTATCTATCTATCTATCTATCTATCTATCTATCTATCTATCTATCCCATACAGCAATGGCTGAACACTTCTTTATTATAGAATTGCAGATTTCACTGTAAAATTACACATTTAAATTAAACATTAGGTATCAGTAATATTCCTGATACACTGATGTGGAAACTATGCAATTCTGAACTCATATTGAAAGTACAACCAAATAGGCAAACTATTTATTATTGAAAGAAACAAGCAAAAGCTGTGAATGTGTAGAACTTTACGAATAACAGGCGTTTAAATTCAATATAGAATCTCTGTAACATTTTTCAGAGTTCTGTGGGAACAGATTCTGTGTGAGAAACTGAATGACAAAAGCACCATTAGACCTGTAATGTCCTCATTCATCATTCAATGTCTGATCAAATTCAAACACTACGAGCTTGAATCGAATCGGTCTACCTATCTGAGCTTCTTATCGTCACACAAGCAGCTGAGAGACGGACAGCAGTCTAAATGAACAGCACGCGAGGTAAGATAATGTTACTATTATGCAAGATGACACTGTCACTCTAATTTCCCCGTCCGTCGTGTCGCATGTGATCTGTCTGGGTTTCACAGACTCATTATCTGCACTCTGATCAATATATGATGGACGGGGTGATGCAGTCATGGCGGTGGAAACTATCGCCTGCCGCACAGACGGAAAACATGACTGAGCCATATGGCCCACAGCTATGATGGAATCAGGCCATTGGGACACAAGAGGTGAGTCCAACCCAAAAACACAATCAGGATCAGAGCTCCTGCTGAGATCAACATGTGCTGAACTTCACACCACAGCTTTTTTCTTATGAAAAATGCCTGAAACCAATTCTAAGATAAAACCAGTAGAGCTAAAAAATATAGGACAGTAAATTAAGCAACAATTATCAGCAGAGATTAAACCAATAATCCTTTTAAACAACTTTTGTGTGTAGCGTATAGGGATATGCCGGTATCAAATTTTCATGTTGTGATTAATTGCCGTGATATACCGCGTTACCGAATACCGGCACAAGTCTAGTAGCGTAACAAGTAAACAACGCAAAAGAAAAATAAAACACCTTTGCGAAATTGCATAAACAAATACATTAAACATACATATAAATATTTATTATAACAAAATAAAAATAAATAAGCAAATCTATCCATCCATCCATTTCAGTAATTAAATAATATTTTTATTAATCTATTAATCTGTATTATATATTTATTATTTACATATATTTATATATATATAAATTAATAAATACACATGTATTTTAGGGCGGTCCAAAAAAAATTTGAATTTCGAATATTCGTCTAATTTAAAATAAAAATCCACATTCACATGCAAAAATGTTGCATTCGAATTTTAGGTGTGCGTCAGGCAGCCTTATCAGTGGGGCACGAAATGCGACGACGATGTAAGTGTCATTGCATTTTAATGTTTTTGTTAGTCTATCCAATTGAACCCACTAGATGCGGGCGCTGCTACATTGTTCATTCAAAATATTGTGGGAAAAAAGAACATCAATGCGGAGATGATTTTGTTTACGTCAAAACCGAAACCAAACCGTTCACACAGAACGCATATTTATCGCATTAGAAAATTGTGTGTGTCTGTGTCTGTGTGTGTGTGCACATACATGCAAGAAAATATATGTAAATAAAAATAAATATTTATAAGTAATTAAATAAAAACTATTATATTATTATATAAAATTGAACACATAAATACATATTTATTTACTTACGTAAAAAGGGAAATAACTAACTAAATAAATATTTAAGTCAATAAGTAAATAGGTGAAGAATA
>NW_015544168.1:461699-463265 GCF_001515605.1 Sinocyclocheilus anshuiensis
TGAAATAAATACTGGCAAGAAAACCATTTAATCAGTGGGCAAACTGTTTTGCCAGTGAGTTTTTGTTTGTGCTAATGCTCATACTTAATTTATTTCTCAACAAACAATGGGATGTGAAGGAAGCGACCAGCACAAAAGTGTCTTCACTGCTTCCTGTCAAGAGTAGTCAAATTAAAGGCTACTGGCTGACTGTACAAAAAAATAAAAATACCGGAGAGTCCCGATAACTCCCTGACTTGCTGTGCGAATAAGAAATGTTTCAAGACAGGAAAGAAAACTGATAGTGTTGATTTTAATCTTAAACATACCATCCCAGACAAATAATTGTACCAGAGTGTCGGAAAAATACGAGAAATAGACCGCTTTTCCCAAGTGCTTTATTTTCCAACAAACTCCAAATAAACTGCTGTAAAAAAAACCCCACAAAAACAGAGAATGTGTTAGAGAGAATGAGAAACTGGAACACAGCTCATAAGTCTGCCGCATCTCCAGCATGCTGATGCCGAATCCCTACAGGTTACAGGTGCAGAGAAGACACCTTCTACTCTCATTACACCAACAGGATTAATCTACTGTTTCCTCCAACATCTAATCTCACTGCCAAACGGCCTGATGAAATCACTGCAGCAGAATGCATTGCTATTCAGCTTATATAAAGAATTACTGATAACAAACAGGCAAGCGTGAGCATTAACAATCTGATGCGATTCTGCACAGCAATGGTGTGAACAAAACCGCTGTTCATTTGCATGGCCGATTTAAGGGAGGAGAAGTTAATTTAGAGCTATTCGGCGATATCTAACCTCATAAAAACTGTCCGCATGCATGAAAGTCTGACAGACTAATGTGGCGGGTAAATAAACAAACAAAAACAACCAAAAGATGAATGATAATATTACTATTATTAGTAGTTAATTACTACCACTGCTGCTGCTACTACTACTACTAAACAAAGTAAAACAAAACAAAACATTTAAAAACTGGCTGATGTGGAGGGTGAATAAAACAAAAAGATCAAATAAAATAAAAGATAAAATAATTTATTTTAATGGCTCATTTTGGTTTGTTGGTTGGTTCGCTATTATTATTATTATTATTATTATTATTATTATTGTTTGTTTATTATTATTATTATTAATAATAATAAATGAATTAATATTTCATTAATTTAAATATTATTTTTTTTTTTATTAATTTAATATTTTAAAATATTAAATATTATTATTATTATTATTTTTATTATTGAATTATTTAATTATTAAACAAAAAGTTCCAAGATGACAAAACTACAACAAAGACATACTCAGCAGCACCCAAAGGAAATCCTAAATAATGATGTTGTGCTGAATCCTGGAGATATGGAAACCTTTAAAAGCAACATAAAACGTTTTATTTTTTCTTGTAGGTTCTGACAGGCGTCATTCATCTCATAATTAAATAATTTTTTTTATTGCTCACTCTCAGTGCCTCTCTCTTGGATGTCACATTTTTGCTCATCCTAGTCACATACAACTGTGCCAAATCACCTCAATTCAAGTAATCAAAAAAAAAAACAAAAAAAAAAAA
>NW_015544168.1:463411-469311 GCF_001515605.1 Sinocyclocheilus anshuiensis
CCTGCCAATATATCTCTGGCCTTTAGGGAAAGGGTGGCCTCAGGCAATTATTGCTGTGTTGAGGGCAAAAATGACCTTTAGAACCAAAACAAGAAGGACCAGAAAAAAAAAAAAAAAGTCATTTTCTTTGATCCCACCTGACAAACAGACAGAGAACAGGGAAAAGAATGGCAGCGATAAATGAAACTGAGTTTAAGTTATGGACAAATCAAATTTTTGGGCAGTTAGAAAGTTCAGAAGCATAAACAATTAAGTTATAACTGTACAAACAGGGCCTGAAATTAATGTTTTGCCAAACATTTTTGTCAATGGTATGTTACTTTATATAATTTTGGGGGAAAAAATCATCTGGATAGTTGAATTATTCAGATTTTCCCAAGCTAAAATATGGTTCAAATCAAAGTCAGTTTGGAAGAGGAACGGTTTGATTTACATAATTCAGAACCGAACCCTAGCATCCGTTTGAGTGAACGTCTTCAGGCCCTTATGAGACACGGCCGGGATCTTTTCTCAGCTTAGTGGAAATGACTTCTGCGGACCTGCGGCTTTGATGTTTAATGCCATGCATGTAGGGTCTGCCCACCAGCCAGGAAAGGGCTGATTCACAGGCTGACGGCATTGTGGCTCTGGGTCATAACAGCCCTTCTCTAGCCCCATACCAGCACACATATGTGCCCCATAACCCTATAAAGCATCAAAAAAAACATGCTGATTTCATTTAGTGCACAGATGTGAAACCAGCGGTTTTGCACTAGTGACACGGGCATGTTGCACCTGAGCTTCTTTCCTAAAAATAAGGCTACGTCCACACGAAGCCAGAGCTTTCCCTATCCGATCTTTTTTTCTCCTCGTCTCAAGAAATATCTGCGTCCATACGAATGCGACACAAAATGATGTAGTATACATGCCAGACCAGCATGTGGCGCTGTAATTCTGCCACAGAGATACACTAAAAACGGAGAAGACTTGGACTATGCGCATAAACTTTGCGCGCGGTATACAAACGAACATGGAACAATACATGTATTAATCTGTGTCAATCTTAGTTAATAAAAAGACAATCGTTCATGTTTTTGTTGCTGTTACGTGACGTAGCGGTGTCTGACTAGGGGCGAGACGTGGGCTGATGACGTCATCGTTTCAGAAAATATACGGATTCGCTGTCCACACGAAAACGCAAGGGTGGCGTTTTCAGATTTATCCACTCTGGGACCCGGTTTCAAAAAATATCGGTTTCACTCTCCCAAAACGCCGGATCCATCTGGACGAAATGCCTATACGATACAAAATTTATGCATATACAGCTAAACGCATCACCGTGTGGACGGGGCCTAAATGGCAAAATCAAAGTTACAATGACAACAACAGCTGCTCTGTAGCATTAATAGTGATATATTATCAGTTTTTCAAACAGGAATTTTAAATGCAAAACCTCCTATTACATAAGAAGGAAGAAACAAAGAAGACAAACAAATACCAATACATAAATTCTGGCCAATACTGAGAAGCCTTTTAATTCGGTTTTAATTAAGTTATTTCTGAAAACCAATAAATGACTGATAAAATAAATACATGCTATATCCTTAAAAAACATATAGTTTAAATACTACATTACTTTAAGCATCATAACACAAATAAAATGCCCTCATAATAATAGAAGAGGGACTTTGTGTGTGTGTGAGTGAGTGAGTGAGTGAGTGAGTGTGTGTGTGTGTGTGTGTGGTATAAAATATACTCTTAAAGGGAAAGCACTCTTCAAGGGTTATGGCTTTGCCATAAAATGTCACTATACCTACTAGATAATAGCAAGTTTCATCTTAACCTTAAAATGGACAGAAACAAATAAAAGTCAGAAAAAAAAGAAAGAAAAACAATATATACACTACTGTTCAAAATGTAAACTGTCTCTCCTCATATCAAGGCAACACATACAGTAAACAATAATAACAGTAATACTGTGAAATATTATTACAAATTAAAATAATTGTTTTCTATTTGGATATATTTAAAAATGTAATTTATTCCCGCAATGGCAAAGCTGAATTTTTAGCAACATTACTCCAGTCTTCAGTGCCATGATCATTCAGAAATCACTTTAATATGCTGATTAGGATTCTTTGATGAATAGAAAGTTCAGGATTTATTTGAAACCGAAACCTTTACGGTCACTTTTGATCAATTTAATGAATCCTTGCTGAATAAAAGTAAAAAAATCAAAAAGTAAAGTACTTTCCCAAACTTTTGAACAATAAAAAGGTTACATACACTGTACATGCTTAACTAAGGTGGATAAAAACATAAAATAATCTTCTGTAAGAAGAGATGTGCATGAACTGTGATATAAACACAATTACTGAACAAATTCCAAATATTCATCATAAAGTAATGTGACTGAATACTTCTAAACCACAAGTCATTTATTAATAAAAGAGCCAGAGTGGCTTCCCCAGTGGATACAACTTCTACTTCCATTGCTATTTTCTTCCAATTTCTCCAGAAGTGGCAATTTTCTGATTTATTGACATATTGTTTTTGTGATATTCTAATTTTCATTAAAAAGCAGCGCTCTGGATCCCAATCAGCCAGTCTGCCGCAGCACAGATTCAGCTCCTCCGACACAACCGGATCAGATACCACCGCCGTTCATTGCTGCCTCAGAAAACTATAGCGTTCATGTCGTCAAACACATCTGCCCTGAATATTCCAGATAAGACCACGCTCGGTAGAAGACGAGTCCCCGGGTAAAGAGCTGCAATATCATTGACAGCATGCAACTTCTCAGCCGAACAGAAAAAAAAAATGTTATTACAGCAACTGATTCAACAAGCCTCTTTCCCAAAATCCACACTTTTTTTATATGAGATACATCTGGAGTTTTATTAAAGCTCCGTCAAAGGCCTTAAATAACAAATGGAGGACTATCTGGCAGAGGTCGAAAACTTTAGATTAAAATAGAGGCCCTCGGATGGTTAACATGCCAGATAGGACATGTATTGGGTTTTCCTTACACCACCCGGGCCACATGACAAAAATCACACACATCTACATAATTGGCACTATTGACAAGTCTGCAGAGGTGAAGCGTTATCAGGACAGATCCAAACCTCCGGGGCTTCGGCTCTGATTTGTGTTATGGGAGACGATAGGACAGCAGCTGCCCTTAGATTTCTCTGCACTTATTTATATTGACAGCAAATTCAATAATGAACTCACACTCCACGTCCCCGCTCCCACAGGACCCCGACTGAACCCAGAGACGTCCCATATGTCACGCCCAGAATGAAAATAAACGATGCTAAAGGAAAAATACATAATTTAATTCCATCATTATATCACACCACTCATTTTTGCAGCAGAATGTCAGCATGCCTGCAATGCTATTGAAAACTAGTAACACAAAAGTTAGACCAAGACTAAAAAAAAATGTATCCAATGGTTTGCATCCAGTGTGTTCCAGATAATAATTAATTACAATTAGTGATGCATATATTTATTTTTAATTCTCAACAATATTTCATATCAAATAAAATAATAAAAAATAAAATAAAATTATGGGAAGTTAAATAAAAAAAAATAAATAAAAAACAAACATTTAAATGTAGTTAAATATTCAATATCAGCGAACGTATATTGCTGTATATTATCATAAATAATTTCTAAAAATGTTGTGATGCTTAAATTTACTTATAACATAACGGATTGATTTATGTAAATTAATGATTTATAATTTATAACAAAAAAAAACAGTATAGAGATTTATTGTTTGCCATTTACTGTTTAACAATAAAATAACAAAATTCAGTTATTTCAATATGAATGCTTCACTAGACTGTAACTAAGGAATTATAAGTATAAAGCACAATATATTTAAAGTGAACTGCAAATAATTGAGCTATACAAATCTATACGCTGTTTGAGAATGTAGGGAGGCCGACTTACTTTCTCTATGAATAAAATGGATAGGATATGAAAATCCTGAACCACACTGTTGCTTTCTATAGTGGTCTGGCTCTGATCCAGGTATCGGATCATTAGGAGTCTGGGCAGAACTTCCTCCAAAAGCTGTTATATGAGAATTTTGGAAAGCAGGGCGTAGATTTATAATAAGGTCTACAGGGATGCAACTACTGTATATTCATCTCTGATCAGTATGCAGTCACAGCACAGCTAAAGTAAGTTGTACAAAACTCGAGAAAACTTGAGAAAAAAAAAGTTAGCTTTATCAGATGTGGAACAGGATCGGGCCACAGCATGAGCAAGATCTAAACCAACGTTCCCAGAAGAGTAATGTCTGTGCATCTTTGACTTACTCTAGACATTTATACATCAGCATGGGACAGTTGTTATTTTGAAAGGTCATTGCAGATTCCTGTCAATAATACATATCAAAAACAAGTGACAATTCAAAAACAATATGAAGAAAAAGTAAATAAAGAGCAGAATGTAGATCATTTTATTTAAACAAAACGGACCAAAAAAATATTGGCTAATACCCAATAAGGTACCAATATATTGTGCAATCTATAATTAAAAGCTAATAAAATAAGATGACCTTATTTGTGAAAAATATTTTATTCATATGCATTACTACGAGATTATTCAATAAATCAATCTTTTTGAGTAATTTTAATTAAAAATAACTATATTGTTTTAGTAATACACAACTGTTGCTGTGATATAAAATTATTCATACCATTATATACACGATTTTAGTTACACCACCCACCTCTGTGTGGGACGGTGAGAATGAGACCGAAAAACGAGAGAGATTAGATGCTTTCATTAATCTTATTTAGTGGTAGAGAATGAATGCCCTTGATTAGAGATCTCAGCTCGTCTGCAGTCTCTTACCCGCAAAGCGTCTCTCTGGCATCACCTGCAGAGCGGCAGATCTGCTCTCTCCACCCCGCTGCTCCTATGAGCCCCTGCCGCAGTCTTAAGGCTGTCGTTTTGTAAGACACTTAATTCCTCAAAGCAAATGAAAGAAACCTCGAAGGACCCGGAATCACAGAATGCTCCACCCAGGCACCCATGTCTTTAGATGGCTTACTACTAAAAACAAGAGGCGCTTTTCACCAGGGACATGCAAACCCCCAAGGTTTTGTTAAGCCTCTGCAACAAGCGCAGAGACTGTAGAACCGACTCTCAAACAATGCGAGCTTTGAAAAGCCATTCCCATCAGCCTGAATGAAC
Organism: Sinocyclocheilus anshuiensis; assembly: GCF_001515605.1. Classification (NCBI taxonomy): domain Eukaryota; kingdom Metazoa; phylum Chordata; class Actinopteri; order Cypriniformes; family Cyprinidae; genus Sinocyclocheilus; species Sinocyclocheilus anshuiensis. The sequence goes on from NW_015544168.1 coordinate 468,605, forward strand.
ACGCTGAATTCCCTCAAAGCTGACAGGCTTCTTGGTGAGATGCAGAGCGGATCATAATAAAATCAGCTCCAGTTTTGACTTTGACAGAAGGAACGAAAAGACCCTGCTCTATTAAATCGCCTTAAAGTAGCACAGAAATTATGTAAGACCTGAGAGGACATAGTAAATGCTGAACCGCTTTTAAGTGTGCAGCTAATGAAAGTGTATTACTTTTTTTTTTTTGATGAATCCAGTATTGACTCTTAAAGGGGTCATCCGATGCCCATTTCGTGACGTGTGTGACGTCACACAAACAGGCATCTGAGATCGGCTCGATTTGAGAAAGGGGTAAAGATTTTAGTACATTAAAAAAAAACACTGGGTGGATTTTTTTTTAATTTTTTTTTAATTTATTAAATTTATTTGTACAGGGACAACGCACAACAACAGTGTTGTGCCAGAGTTAGCTATAAAGCTATGCCAATAACAATCATTTTCTGTGTCCTATCGACAGTATTTTGGCTTTGATTGACTCTAGTTTTGAAGTCAAAGTGATGAGTTTTTAGTTTAAAATTAAATTTGGCAGCGTTTACACCTACAGCTCCTGCCCTGCCGTCAGCGTACGCCGCCATCTTAGATCGCATGTGTACACACACACTATAATTATCATTATAGGGTGGTTGTGTACACACACTGCCAACACACATTTCAGTTCAAACAACTTGTAA
>NW_015544168.1:470423-472847 GCF_001515605.1 Sinocyclocheilus anshuiensis
ATCATTATAGGGTGGTTGTGTACACACACTGCCAACATACATTTCAGTTCAAACAACTTGTAAAAGTGCATGTAGCATCGGATGACCCCTTTAACATCCAAGACTGATCTGTTAATCAAAGCCTTTTAGTGCATATGAAAATATCTGCTAAATATTGGTAGTGTGTGTCCCGTTTCTTCCCGTTACAATCAGTTACAGGATTGCGTCCACTATAAATATCGTGACCGTTCGCGCATCTCATTGAAAATAAATTGTGTCCTAGCGGGTAACTTTTTCCCGGCAGCTTTTTAATATGCTACATACACTTCAAATCTGGAAGTATGCTGTCATCGGTGTCATTATATTAGCTTTGTGCAGTAACCTGTAACAGATTTATGCAAATGTGAGGGAAAAAAGTGTATGAATAGTGAGCAATCAAGCAATTATATAACACTAAACAAAACAAGCCATTTTACAGGGTATCTGCAGGATTTTTAAGATCAAATTTAAGACTTTAAGACCTGCATAAATAAAATTAATACCATATGACCGGGTGGGGTCTATGATAACAATCTGTAAATTGACTGTAAAAAGCATGATTTACAGTTCAGATACAGGTTTTTAATACTTCTATTCATTTTAAGAAATGAATAAAAAAGAATCCAAAAATGTGTGATTTCCACAAAAACTATTAAGCATCACAACTGTTTTCAACATTTATAATAAGAAATGTATATGTTTATAATAAGAAATGTTTCTTAAGCAGGAAATTCTTGAGCATATTATAATGATTGTATGACACTGAAAACTGAAAATTCAGCTTTGCCATAAGAAATAAATGACATTTAATAAAATACTAAACTAGAAAACCATTATTTTAAATTGTAATAATATTTCACAATATTACTGTTTTTACTGTATTTTTTAACAAATAAATGCAGCCTTGGTGAGCAAAAGAGATTGCAAAATTTTACCGAAAATGCCACACAAGGACTTCTGCAAACAACTGAACCATAATATCAACGATTTATGAATTATATTAACCAAAACAGACATTCTGAATAGATTCACAGAAATTTACCAACAACATTTTGCTGCTGAGGTCAGCAAACACTAATAAATCCACCTTAACAGTCTCACAATTGAGAGTCATAAGACGAGGGATCATGACATTGAACAAAAACACACTGCATTGAAATCACTGCAATGGTCACAATTCCATATATCGCGTAGCACTAGTGTCTACAGTTCTGATAAAGCCCTTGGAGAAACCCTACACATCAGCAACAGGCACAAAGCAACAGTTTGTTTTGCACAATATTTAATTTGCTGCATCCTACCATCAGTCTTCTACCTTTCCTTCTTTTCACCGCATGTGAACAACCTCTGTGTTTGAGTGAGTTTCACTGCAGATTCACTTACCTGCTATTATAAAGCAGCGGATGTTGCTCCAATCTCTTACAGCCTTGAACAAGATCTTCCTGCTGTGAGTCTCCACTTCTTCCTGAAACACAAACGGGAATAAAACATCAGGCCACAGCTAAAGTGGTTCTCTCCGATCCTGATCCTAAGAGCAAATCTAAACTGAGAGGACTTGGTGAGAGAAATGAGCACCATAAATGGAGAAATTCCCCCAAACCCAGATGTCACACATTTTATACTTAATTTACACTTCACAATCACTGTTTAAACACCTCCTCTCTGCTTCCACATACAACTGGGGAAGCTATAAGTAAGCTTCAGTTATTCTTCACAAGTAAAGACACACACACACACACACACATATACATAACATGACATTACAGACATACACGTATACATACACTAGCACAGTGTTTCCCAATCCTGGTCCGGGAGAACCCCAAACACTGCACATTTTAGATGTCTCCCTATTCAAACACACCTGATTCAACTCATCAGCTCATTAGTGAAGACTCCAAGACCTCAAACGTGTGTGTCAAATAAGAGAGACACCAAAACCGTGCAGTGTTGGGGGGTTCTCCTGGACTAGGATTGGAAACCACTGCCTAGCATTCAAAAGTTTAATTTTGTAAATGTTTATGTTTTTGAAAGCTTCATGTACTTTTTTTGTATGTTTTTAATCACAAAATCTTCATTTATTTTGATTAAAAATGCAGTAAAACACATAATATTGTGAAATATTATTATAGTTTAAAATAGCTGTTTTCTATGTGAATACCTTTTCAAATGTAATTTATTCCTGTGATGTAAAGCTGAATTTTGTCACATGATCACATGCTCAAGAAACATTTCTTATTATCAATGCTGAAAACAGTTGTGCTGCTTCATATTTTTGTGGAGACCATGATACATTTTATCTTTCAGGATGCTTTGATGAATACAAAGTTTCAAAGAACAACATTTATTTGAAATAGAAATCTTTTGTAACATTATAAATGTCTTTACTGGCACTTTTGATCAATT
>NW_015544168.1:473102-474966 GCF_001515605.1 Sinocyclocheilus anshuiensis
GTGTGTGTGTGTGTGTGTGTGCGCGCGTATGCCATTGACGAGGTGGTGACTGTGGTTTCTAGATTATATTATAATATTAATATTTTAAGTCAACTTGAAACATCATCTAACACAATACTTTTTTTTTTTATCAAGCAGACTAACAGAAACGGCGAGTGGCATCTTTCAAGTGGCACTAAATAGGGCATGTTTTGATCATTTTATCTCACTGATGTCACTGCATAAGCATCAAGGTTGAGTTCTTCCTGGCAGTGGATTTGTTGGCATGAGATAGTGCTTTACAAAGCAGACTGCAATCTTTAAAGGCCTCAGACTGTAGTTCATAGTGAAAACTGGTTCACCCCCATCATCTGCGGTGTAAAGAAAGGCTGTCAAAAGAGTGACTGCCCCTCTTTATCATAAATACAGCCCTGAGAGCTAAGGAAAGAAAATTCAATAGGTTTCAAAATAGAAGACATCACAGCCGCCCTGAAATGGAGGTCTAAAAATAGGAAGCATATCCCGCCAAAGGAGAGTGACAACATAGTTCAATTAGGCGGCTCAGGAAAGAGAAAGACAGGTGTATGGAGACTGTAAATATACCTCCTTTCACAAACATAACTTCCCTCCGATGTCTTTTATTACCTACTGTTTTTCACTGGCGGATGTTTTTTCTTGACTTAAGATCTATTATATGACCAGTTGTGTGGCAGTTTAATAGCAAAACTAGGGTTGGGCAATAATGAGAAAAAATTCTGACATGATTTGAACCAAACGTCACTGTAGACAAACAGATTTCAATGCTGCTAAATTAGCACTATAATAATCATATTTATTTAAATAACAAATAATAGAAAATTATAGTTAAAAAATAAAACTATAATAAAAATAGTACCATGTTCTTTATTTTTACCTTCCCATTGAAAATATCTATTTAAATGTCAAATGTGTCTTAAATAGTAAATATCTCAAAATCATTATGAAACTTAAAAGTGAATTAAGATAACTGTGATATTTACAATACTACTACTTATTTTTATAAATCACCAAAATAATTATTTTGAATAAATCAAATGTTCAGTGTATCACCCAACACTATTGAGTCCCAAAAAAGGTGTTGAAGTGTTAGGTGGGAAAAAAAAATAAATAAAAGAAAGAAAGCAAGACTTTATTTTCTGCCTCAATGCAACACAGCAAAGCTAAACTTAATGGCTTGGTTTTCCACATAGACAACTTTTTGTTAAAACATCAATGTTTGAAACGGAGAAAGGGAAGAATTGCTTTAGCAGCTGGCATGGATTACTGCCCAAATGCTTGTCAGCAAGCGAATAATGGATGTGTTTTGAGAGTCAGAGAGCAGAAAACAAAGGCTGGATCAGGTTATGGGCAGTACCTGTTCTAGGGTTTTCAGAGTTCAGTCAGGATCTGGATAAGGTTGCACATGGGAATCAGGTTAGAGGTTATTCCTCAGAGAAGAGTTACAGTATAGATGAAGAGAAAGAATAAGAAATAGAGTGCCAAAAGGAGAAAGATAGACAAGATCTTGCACAACTAGAGCCTAAATATATCAGCCAATCAGAATGCTGAGTTAAAGATATTAACATATAACAAAAACAGTCAACACTGTACAACAAATCTTAAATATAGTGAAGTTTCTTTACTTTGGTGTCTTATAGAATAAACATACATGAAAACATACTGACATTTCTAGAATGGTTCCTCATTTTAAATAATAGTTTTTTTTTCTTATCAGTTATGTAAAATAATAAAGCAATATTTTGAGGCCAATTTGTCCTCAAAGGGTTAGTTCACCCGAAAAATGAAAATTAGCCCACAAATTACTCACCCTCAAGTCATCCTAGGTGTATATGACTTTCTTCTTTCA
>NW_015544168.1:475042-480102 GCF_001515605.1 Sinocyclocheilus anshuiensis
TAATAATCACTTTAATGTAGCTTGTGCCAACAGTCCTATACAGAAGCAGCTCCGGGAGGATGGTGTATGAGTTCAGCGCTGCGCATGCGCCGCTCAGAAGTGACGAACGCGGAAGCGCAGGGGAGAGATCAAAACAAAACAACGGTCACTTATTAGAAGTACAAAACGAGGATTTGTAAAGAAGAATGTCGGAGGATTTCGATATAAGCCAAGAGGAGACTGGTTTTCCTTTGCTAAAGTAAGGAAACTTTGCTTCCTTTGCTCCTGTTAATAAACGTTGGTTTTCACGAGACTCACCGGCGCATGCGCAACGCTGACCTCATACGTCATCAGCCCGGACCTGCTTCCGTGTACAACTGTTGGCGCAAGCTACATTAAAGTGATTATTACGTTTTGAATATGGATATTTTTCTTACAAAAACGCATCGATTCACTACAGAAGGCCTTTGTTCACCCCCCGGAGCCGTGTGAGACACTTTTTTTTATGGATGGGCGATTTTTATTTAACTTCTTTTGGACTGATGCATGCAACACCCGCTGAGTGGCATTAAACAGCTTTAAAGATCAAAGACAATTTTTTATATAACTCCGACTGGATTCGTCTGAAAGAAGAAAGTCATATACACCTAGGATGACTTGAGGGTGAGTAATTTGTGGGCTAATTTTCATTTTTGGGTGAACTAACCCTTTAAGGCCATAATATTAGACTCATTTCAGAATCACAAATATGACAGTGTCAATAAAGATGGTTTAATATTATTTATGATTTAAACTTCAGTCACAAAACAATATGTTACAGTTGATTTGTTTCAGTGAATCAGTTCCAAACTGCATAGAATGACGACACATTAAAGACTTTACTTTTTTATTTGTAAATTTTAGTTTTTTACATTTTTGTTTTAGTTATTTTAGAATTTGATGGTCCCCATTGACTTCCATAGTATGGGAGAAAAAAATACTATGGAAGTCAATGAGGACCATGAACTTTGGTTACAAACATTCTTCAAAATATCTTCTTTTGTGCTCAGCAGAAGAAAGAAATTCATACAGGTTTGGAACAACTTGAGGGTGAGGAAATGATAACAGAATTTCCATTTCTGGGGGAACTATTCCTTTTAATTTAATATAGCAAATTACCCAGACCTACTCAACTCCACTTAAGGTAACATGTGGCACACCAGAGTTTCTACCGTTAGCATCCCTTTCAGACATTTGACCGCAATAACAGAGTGATCTCGGACTGTGGTCGGCACTGACACTGTATTCACCCGTGTGGTCAGTCTGTCCTAAAAAAAACACAGAGTCTGCCATTTATATCAGCTTAGCAGAATGTGCTTTTGTCCTGAAATACTCTGCATGCTTCATAACAAAAAAATAAATACATTTCTAATAACATTCAGTGAATCAGCACATTTTCCGGTGTTACACAGGAATGCATGATATTTTGCAATTTAGTTCCAGCCTGACCGAATAAATATCTGATAATATAAATACTCCGGCAGTCCAAATGCGCTCCAAGCACTGCAGACATATTAAAAATGTTTTCCTAGAAATAAAAATGAACCATGTGCTACAAAAAACCCTATGAGTGTGCTTGTGTGGTTTCCAGTCCCTTATTGTTAAAACGACAGCAAATTGCTTCAAATTCGACCAACTCCACCAATGAAAAAAGAGTCAATATCAGTCAATTAGCTTCTTAACCCAACAGGCATCAATAGTGTGATGCATTTCAGGACGTAAAATATGGGGGATGTCAGTAAAGCTTTGTAGAGAGGACAGAATTAAGACATTACAGGCCTAATGAGTCCTAAACCATCAAAGAAGAGCAGCCGACTCAGCAGAAACACAGCCTGCAGATGCCTGGTTAAAGGAAACAAAGCGGTCCATAGCATCGCTGCCTCTGCATACTAAAACAGCTCACACAATTACCACGCTCTCTCATGTGGCACTGTGAAAAGATCATCATCATCATCAACGTAAACACTGTTGATAATTTGCATTTAAACAAGTAATGCCTTTATCTGCTAATGATCCTTTTAAGGCAAGGCAATACAGACAAAACCAGTTTCTTCACACACAGGTCAATTTTGAGATTTTGTGCTATTTGGCTTTTCATAATGCGTCGTTTCAGACTAGTGGAAAGAAAACATCCTAAATGCACTTTTAAGAGTTTATTTTATTGCACAGTATCTATTTGCGTCTGTAGATATTAATTACAGTACGTTTTCTCAAAATGAGTCCAAAATCTCCACTTCAGTAGCACTTAGACCACACTTACAGTCCGATCTAAATTCTGAATTTATTCATTTTCAGATGATTATACATTTTATTTCCTAAAAACATTTTTTTTTCCTCTGGTCGTTAACAGTATTTTCAGATTTATGGAGTAATGGAAAGAGATATCCAACATCACCTCTAAAAGAGTTTTGATTTATGACATAATCCAATGTTCAGACTTCTGTTCTGTAAAATTATGCAAACTAGCATAAACATAAACATATTTCAGAAATCATATAATACAGTTCTTTATGTAATCAATCAACTCGAGGTGCATGGTGATATCAATTAAATGACTTTATTTCCCTATTTACCAAGGATGTCTTGCCTTGAAGCAATATCTACCCAAAAATACCCCAAAATGTAACTCACCCTCATGTTGTTCCCAACCCAAATGAATATATTTCATGGAAAAGAAGAGATGAAGTGAAAAATGTGCAACGTGTTAACAAATTCTCCATGATTTCTCAGACTCAATGATTAGCCAATAAAGGCTTTAACATAACCATTTTTTTTATGGGTTTAGAAGACTTATAACAATAATATAATGTTTAAGTCGTATTATGTTATTAGTAAATTAATAACATATCAGTCTATTTGAGCCGTACTAAAATGAGCCATACAAACTATTTTTATAATACTTTTGGTGTGTGTGTGTGTATATATGTATTCATTGAATTATTTTTTTTAATTATTTATATATATAATGTTATTTATTTATTTAATTATTATTTTATTTTTTTAGTTATTTATACATTTGTGAGCACCAGTCCTCATTCATAGCAATTGCAAAAAAAGTTTTAGGAACATTTTTCCGAAAAAGAAAAAATCATACAGGTGTGAAACGGCTTGAGGGTGAGTAAATGGTGACCATTTTCATCCGTAAGTAAACTAACCCTTTAAAGGTAACAAACAGTCATCTGCTTCAAAGCACCTAAAACCTGTAAGGAAATCTCAGAGACGTCAGCACTCTACTCCTGCTAGAAAACCGTGCAGTCACCAAATCAATGGCCATCTCTCAAGCGACCTTATTAATATCGTCCAAACATGATTTATTATTTATTGCACCTGAATGTCTACAAGGGTCTGGGGCTGTCTGATGGATATCTGTGTGACAGGAGCCCATTATTTCCAGCATGTCATATTGAATTCTGCAGGAGTGCACTCAATTTTCCCAGAGCCGCAGGCCCGGGGCCAGGGGGACAGTTTCAGCTGGGCCGCCACAATGGCAAGGGGAAATCTGACAGGATCTCGCTCTGTCAAAATTACATTTCAGTCAGATGGAAACTGCCCCTCTGCATGCTGCTAATGGATTGGTCTTTTTTTCCCGCGAACGGAATGGGGAATCAATGACATCATGGCTGTGGGGACAACGGCTTGGATTCAATGAGCGTTGATGACTGTTTGAGAAGTATTAAGCCTTTGATCTGTGCCTGAACCTTTGGTAATGAGGAAGATCAATTTTGATTGTTGTAGCTGATGATCTACAAGGCTGAGGGCAATTTCATATTGATGCCGAGGCGGCCGTTTGTGGCCTCTAATTGAGCATAGGCTTGATTAAAATTCATCTCGCTCCATGCTGTCTCTATTTTGGGGAGGTTTAAGTAACAGCTCTGTCACCCAAATTGGCTTCAGCAAAAAGCTAGAACCTGTTAATCAGCAGGGGGAGTGATAATGTACCACCAGGAATGGGGGTCTTAAAAAGATATGACAAGCTCCACACTGAAGTAAACATCAGTCTGATTTAACAAGACAATGTCATTAAAGGGACCTGAGGGGATTTATTAAAAAGACACATGCTAAGAGGTGTGGGACTGAGGATTTCACATAGAATGGGAGGTAAAGCTGTGTGATTTGGATCAGTTGGGTGGTATTACGGAAAATGAGAACTTCATTTCTGAAGACCAAAACCCAAAACGAAGAAGCTTCCAGATGGAAGGCATTTAGCCACTTAAGCTCCACCCTCAGTTTTGTGATTAAATGAAACCCTCTCATGCCACCCTGGCTTAACAGCAAAAAATAAACAAACAAATAAAAAACAGAATCAAATAAATAAATAAAAAATAGCTAAATAAAATAAACTACTATATCATCAATAAATAACATTTAATAAAACAAACAAGTAAACAATTACAATAAAAATAATAAATAAAAAGGTTAATCAAAATAAATAAATAAATAATTAAAACAAAACAATAAATAAATGAATAAAGTGACAAACAATTAGGGGTGCTCCGATTGATCGGCTACCGATCACTATCGGCCGATAATCACATTGGGATGTTTGATCAGCGGTCTCTAAAAAGGCCGATCTCAAAAAAACCGATCTCAAGCTGATGACGCTGCCGTGAGAGGTTTGGCACGACATGCAGCGGCACGTCTCAGTCTCTGTCCAGTGCGGGCAAAATAATTATAATGCTGAAGGTGAGGTACTCACCTTCATATTTCTTCATTAAATAACTTATAAAGTAATTTGAAAACCTTGTGTGAGACGTAATTTCACAAACAACGTGAGTAAATCACCGCGCACACACTCTCTTTCTCTCTCAAAATACGCAAATGGCTTCAAATCACCACATCACGTATGTCTATAAGCGAGCTGCACGCTGCACTTGACACAGGAATTGTCACTTGCACAATCGAGGCAGTGTCACATCGTCACTAAAGTTTATAAACTGCATTACTTTTAAATTCTTACCAGTGTTTAACCATTCAGCGCTTGCGCGCTCTCCTGGAGACCGTGCACTCATGCACACTCGCAGCACACACACATAATGCCAGGT
>NW_015544168.1:480675-481223 GCF_001515605.1 Sinocyclocheilus anshuiensis
ACCGATACCGATATTTTTAAAGCCTTCTTTTTATCATTTATAACTATTTATAGTGATACTCCAATCAGGATTTTTAGTAGGGGTGCTCCGATTGATCGGCTACCGATGACTATCGGCCGATAATCACGTTGGGATGTTTGATCGGATGTTTGTCTTTAAAAAGGCCGATCTAAAAAAAAAAACGCTCTCAAGCTGATGACGCTGCCATGAAAGGTTTGGCACGACATGCAGCGGCACCGTCTCAGTCTCTGTCCGGCACGGGTAAAATAATTATATATATAATTATATAATATAATATAATTATATAATAATTATATAATATAAATATTATATAATAATTACTCACGTTCATATTTCTTCATTAAATAACTTATAAAGTAATTTGAAAACCTTGTGTGAGACGTAATTTCACAAACAACGTGAGTAAATCACCGCGCACACACTCTCTTTCTCTCTCAAAATACGCAAATGGCTTCAAATCACCACATCACGTATGTCTTGTTTTGGCTAGTTTTAAAGGGAAAGAGCACTTTTAGATAAACAAGGCA
>NW_015544168.1:481424-481704 GCF_001515605.1 Sinocyclocheilus anshuiensis
AAAAGCATTGTGCTGCTTATATTTATTCTGTTTAAATATGTCTGTGAAAGTTTGTATTACTGTACTGTGTACTGTGTAATTGCAATGCTGAAAAAGCATTTTCAGTGACAATGTTTGGATTTGAAATCAAAATAATGTATAAATGTTATGTTTGTTGTAAACAGCCACGGATCAGTAGCGGACTCCTGTGTGAAAGCTGCTTCTTCTCTCACAAGAGACACCTAAGAGGGGAATTCCCCCCATTTTCAAAAATGAAATTCAGGCCCTGAATAAATGTCTA
>NW_015544168.1:484278-485640 GCF_001515605.1 Sinocyclocheilus anshuiensis
CTCTCTCTCTCTCTCTCTCTCTCTCTCTCTCTCTCTCTCTCTCTCTCTCAAAATATGCAAATGGCTTCAGATCACCACACATCGCGTCTGTCTATAAGCGAGCTGCACGCTGCACAGTTGACACAGGAATTGTCACTTGCACAATCGAGGTAGTGTCACATCGTCACTAAAGTTTATAAATTGCATTACTTTTTAATTCTTGCCAGTGTTTAACCATTCAGCGCTCTCGCGCACTCTCCTGAAGACCGTACGCTTATGCACACTCGCAGCGCACATACATAATGCCAAGTTCACATTACTCCGTTTGCAGTGCGTATGTGGTGTGTATTTTTTCCTACGCTCATGTTAACGGATTAAAGCGTTCACTGCACATGGTTGCGGTCCAGCAGTGCGGTGCATCTGCAGCAGAGCAGAGATCGTTTCCGCAATGAGTTTATTTTTGCTGCACTGCAAGCACTGAATTAAAGTAACAGTACATTGTTTGCAGTAAATATGAACATGGATTGACACAAAAATGTAGTAATTACACCATAAATGCATATTATTAAAGTCTACTGAAAAAAAAAAACTTTAAAAAGATCGGTATCTGTGATCAGTATCGGCAGATACTGCTTTCTGTGATCGGCGATCGGTGATCGGACTCAAAAATCCTGATCGGAGCACCCCTACAATCAATCAAAACAATATGTAAATAAATAAAAATATAAACCAATAAATAAATAAATAAATAATTAATAAATTAAAACAACAAATTAAAACAAATCAGTGAACAGATAAATAAATAGAACAAAACAACAAATAAATAAACCCATACATACAGGCATAATGGCATCACACCGAGATGGAGGAAATCAGTCAGATCACAGTCAAATGGATTCTAAACATCATTTGTAACGAAAAAGTGATTAGCCAGTGTCTCGTTCAGAAAGGCTCCACATTTGTAGACAACAGGCCAGCAAGCTTCCAACTGTGAAATAGAAACGACTAAAAATAAACACTTGCGTTTTGTTTGAATGTGACGGATTACTCTCTTTAAGGAAAAAAAGGCGGCAGGGGAATAGAGGTGGTTCATCTGAGCTTCTTTTGCGTGATAACGTGCAATTACGTTAAGCATGGCACTCAGAATGAACCCTACCAAGACAGGCAGTCAGTCTTAATCCCTCGTTTCAGAGTGGCTGCAAATTACATATTGCTAAGGATCAGTTACATTACGAAAACATTACAAGCAATTCGGCCCCACTTTATATTAAGTGGCCTTCACTACTATGTACTTACATAAAAAAATAAGTACAATGTACTTACTGTGTTCATATTGTATTGCAAAACACTTTTGCTGCTATTGAGGTGGGATACGGGTAAGGT
>NW_015544168.1:485787-491721 GCF_001515605.1 Sinocyclocheilus anshuiensis
ATAAGTGCATTGTACCAAATTATTAATTTAAATGTAAGTACTTAGTTGTTATGGCCACTTAATATAAAGTGGGTCCAGCAATTCTAGTGAATTATCTATAATGACCACAATGCCGTGTGCTTCCAAGCAGCCATTTAAACAGCCTATGGAACCTTCAAACGTCAAACAATAACAAAGGCACCCATCAAACAATAACCGTATGTCATAAAACACTTTAATAAATACATACATAAATCAATATTTGTTTACAAAAGAAAAACAACAAGAAAAAAAACTACTGCTGCTACTGAAATAACTAAAAATAATTTTAATATCGTTAAATAATATTATCAAATTAACTACATTATTCATTATTATTAAACTATTAGGGCTGGACAATAATTTCAATATGTATCGCGATATAATTTTTTTCAATAATGGTGATATGATTTTTAAACACATTTCCGATATTTCGATATACAAGCGCTGCTTTGTGTACAGCCGTTACCGGGGAAGCCTCGATCTCTACCACTCCAACAGCGCCTCCTGCTGGCAGAGAATTAATCTGCATTATATATGCCGCCACAAACAGAGTGCAAGTCTGTGGGAAACACTGAAGTGTATTTGTATGATAGCACTAACTGCAAAGTGACTCTAAAGGGGCAATCAAAATTGCCTTTTTACTCAATTATTCTGTGATTTTTTTTTTTTATTATTTTCATTTTTAGTTTAGTAAATTTAACTTCTGCTTTAAAAGCAGTTTTTTGTTGTTAGATTGCAATGTAACAGTGTTAGAATATGTGACCCTGGACCATAAAACCAGTCTTAAGTCTCTGGGGTATATTTGTAGCAATAGCCAAAAAAACATTGTATGGGTCAAAATTATTGATTTTTCTTTTATGCCAAAAATCATTAGGATATTAAGTAAAGATCATGTTCCATGAAGATATTTTGTAAATTTCCTACTGTAAATATATTAAAACTTATTTTTTGATTAGTAATATCCATTGCTAAGAACTTCATTTGGACAACTTTAAAGGAGATTTTCTCAGTATTTTGATTTTTTTTTGCACCCTCAGATTCCAGATTTTCAAATAGTTGTATCTCGGCCAAATATGGTCCTATCCTAACAAAGCTTATTTATTCAGCTTTCAGATGATGTATAAATCTCAATTTCTAAAAATTTACCCTTATGACTGGTTTTGTGGTCCAGGGTCACATATAATGTGATTTTAACCATTTTTTGCACATAATATATGCCTACATGGTCACATTCACTTTATTTATTTGTTTAATCCAAATACAAAATACAGAGATATATACCATATACCGCAAATCAGCAAAAAAAAAAACCGAGATATTAATTTTTGCTCATATCGCCCAGCCCTAGCCTGAGCTATGCTATTTGCATAAGGCGATCTGATTGGCTGACGCCTCCGTTGGCACTTGAAAAGTTGAGAAATTTTCAACTTTTGCCGCAAGCAACGCCAGTGACGCGACGCCGACAGACCCACAATTCAGTTCGGCTACACATGACGTCACCCATTCAAAGTAAACGAGAAGCGTTAACACCAACGCCCCGTGTGAATGTACCGTAAGAGACCCAATAGAGTTATCTTTCTAAAAACGCACCATAACACTGTGACTCACTGACAAATTAGCCAGAAGTCAGTCATTTTCTTAACTTTATGCAAATGAGCAGCAACTACCAATGAAAGTGCAGACTGTGAGACACTAATGACACCTATTTAGGCTATTTAATCGCTGTCAGTGTAAACGCACTTTTCAGACAGAAAAATGAGGTCTTGGCCTTTCACACTCACACCAGTGACTCAACACAACAGAAACGCTCACAAACTCATTACCGCAGACCATCCGAATGAGAAGCAGGTCTCATTTACATGTGAGCATCTCATCCCTTGAGAGGCCATCATTTGCAGTCTGTAACTCCATTGATTCTCCAGCCCAGGTTTGACTGCTATGCTGCGGCTAGTATGTTTACAGGGACCCTCCGGGCGGCTCCAGTGATGGACATTACTGCAGTCTCACTGTCCAGGCAGCTCTTCCCATCCGCTGAACGTCAGCAGATGAATGAATTCATGGTGTAATCTAGTAGCCTTCACCACTGAACAACTAAAATCCAAAGCAAAAACGGGATCGATTGGGGTTGCAAAATTCCAGGAATTTTCAAGACTGGAAACTTTCCATGGGAATTAACAGGAATATATGGGAATTAACGGGAATTAATGGGAATAAACTGGTAATTTGCAAAATTGCAGGAACTGGGGACTTAAATGCAGTTAAGAAAATATCTTGCCGCATAATCTTGGTTAAAACGACCTGATTTAATGCAATTTCAGTTTAATTTCTGCCCTACACACTGCTCTATCACATGCACAGAGCACACTGCTTACTGCAGGGCTATTGAGGCCACACCCCCTATATGCACTGTGCTTTCCTCCATAACATGAACAGATCATTTCTTAAATCCTGCACATAAAACATCAAAATGTCCATCTTGGTAAGTATTCATGTAAATGACATAAATATTACAAAAAATGGTTTTAAAACTTCCTTGTGCTGTGCGTAATATACTGTGCAACTAAATTAGGCTATACCAGAGCCGTAGAGAGAGAGAGTTGCGACAACTCCGTTCACTCCAATGGACCAGTTTTTTACAGTAATGGCGGATCGTGGAGCCGCTCAATAGTTCCCGGAAGTTAGCGCTAATACTATCAGCGCCGTAGAGATGCCACAGAAGAGACCGCTGTGATGAACTTTTAAAAGGTAAGACATTTATAGAACAAAACTGTATATTATCAGCACAGCTAATCAAATTACCCTGTGCATTAAAACAGATTATTATTAGATTATTCCTCACTTAATTAGTAGATTTACGGGATGTTATTCATTCTCTTCATGCAGTTTCATCCATCGTTGTGTAATTAAGGCTTTTAAAAGTGATTTTGCTGGTGGGGAGTTATTTAATAGACTTGGATATATTGCAAAGGATGCAGATGGACCTAAGTGAGAATGAAAAGTTTGAAATAGGTGAGCAGTTTTCATTTCAGAATCATGCTAGGGTAAATTTCCAAAAAAAGGTATTATTATATACCACTATATTATATTTATCACAGTAAATCTATACATTATTACTGTATTTTATACTTAAACATCTTAGCTACTAAAGAAGTACTGTGTTGAAGGAACAGACTGAGCAGTGATGCCACAGGACTGCAATGTGATGGAGCATCACTTAACCATTTCTCCTGTGTTTTTTTCCTTCGCTATCTTGCTTTCAGAATGAGAACCACGTGAACACTCCCTGTAAAGAGACATCAACCTCACAATGAGTCTCTTCACTGGTTTTGGCAAGTCTTTCCCTGCTCTTTGTGTCTTTGTGAAAAAGTGCCAGTTCCCTAGTATGATTACATCACATACTCTGAATAAACATACAAAACTGCTACATTTTTCTTGCATTGTAATCAACATGATAACATAATGTAACCATTGCTTTCATTTGTTCATTGTTTCTGTATATAATTCATTGTTTCTGAATACATGACGTTACTTAACTGCATGATTTGTATAGCCTAATTTTAGAACATTTCTGCCATATGAACATTAGACTGTTCAAGGACAACATGCTTTAGTTTTATATTATAAATGTATAAATCGATTGCTGTAAATAAGTACATAACAAAAGTCAACATACATAAAATATATGATTAAATGTGTACAACTTCCTGGAACTATTTGAGGTCTACGTGAATCACGTGACGATCGAGCGTTTTGGACTTCCGTTGACGCTCTTTCTATGGCTCTGGGCTATACCATTGTAAAAACAAATAACCTGACTGAACAAACATTTAGGTGAGATAATAATAAAACAGAAGTCTAAAAATGACCCTCCCCCCACACAATCCCCTCTAGTCACCTAAGAGGGGGATTCCCCTGCATTTTCTCTGAAGCCACACTTGCACATTTGAGCCCAAAGACTACATCTAAGCTTTGATATTTTAAATGTATTTGATCTATGGGATTCAAGTTTAACTAGTAAATACCAAAAAGTGTTTTTACAGTAGCTAGCTAGCCAGTAAATCAAGATATATTTAAAATATAATGTTTTTCTCTTATGCAAAGCTGAATTTTGAACATCATTGCTCCAGTCTTCAGTGTCACATGATTCTTCAGAAATCATTCTAATATGCTTATTTATAATCAATTTTGGAAACAGTTGTGCGGTTTAATTTTCATTTTATTTTTTTTATTCTTTGATAAATATACAGTTAAGAAAAAGAACAGCGTTTATTTAAAATTTTAACAATACACTACCATTCAAAAATTTGGGGTTAGTATTTTTTCTCTTTTTTGAAATAAATTAATAGATTATTATTTATTATTAATACATTTTATTCAACAAGAATGTGTTAAATTAATAAAAAGTGATAGTAAAGACTTATATTGTTAGAAAATATTTCTATTTTGAATAAACACTGTTCACTCATCATTCATCAATAAATCCTGAAAAAAGCATCACAGATTTCCCCCCAAAAATAAAAAAAAGTCTTTTTTTTTTTTATTTGTATTAGTTTGCATGCATGTGAGACTATGATCAAACAAAATGTTTATAAATATGTTTGTATATGATATTTTTATAAATTTACCCAAAGTTCCAAATAATTCCCAAAAATTCCCATAAATTCACAAATTCCTGGTAAGTTTCAAATTTAGAATATTTCCAAAATTCCCCAGACGAAGTTCCCATGGAAAGTTTTGCACCCCTTTGCAACCCTAGTCCGGTGTTGTAAATGGATTGCAGAGGTATGCTGTCGGTGTCGATAGCGTGTGATGTGCTGCTAACAAGAGGCCCTCTTCTCACATACCGATTCACATATGCTGCATCCTGGGCTGCCTGAAGCAGCACTCACTATTCCAGCATGGCACATTCTGAATAAATGAAAAGCATCAGCGTAATCTGGTGCTGATCTACCTTCGCACTGGGAGTTCAGACAACGGACATGACTCTAGATGATCTGGGTCTTCCCAAAAGTCCTGTCTTCCACATGGCTCAGCTCGATTTTTTTGAAACTCATGCTTCTTTGAGCTGCCATTTCACTTCTAAAAATCTCTTTAAACTATGAGAAAGTCAGACAGAATCTGTGGACTTTTCCTGCACTGATTTAGAAATTTAGAAAGAAATTTAAAAAGAAAGGAACTACTACTGCCACTATCAATAATAAATAAAAACTAAAGATAAAGAAATTATTAAACCACAATAATAAACAACTAAAGTAAATAAAAATAATTTACACCACATTTACATCTGGTCACAAACACTTGTCTAAGCAAACCAATCCACTTTTTCATGCTAGGAAAACAGAACTCACTTTTGTGATGATGCTAATGCTAATAGTTTGGGTAATTGGATTTCTATCCATCTTAAATGCAACTTGGAAGGCAATAACACTTGGTCAGACAGCTTTCTTCTAGGGCTGCCACTAACGACTACTTTTATTTTGATTAATCTATCGACTAATTTATCGATTAATCTAAACGATTCATTTCCCACCAAAAAAAAAATCAACAATTTTACTTAAGAATATTTTATTAAACTATATTTCATTAAACTAAATGAAATCCAAAAGTAAAAAAGTGCAACAAAGTGCAATAAGCAAGTGTCCATCTCATAGTCCAAATCACTGAAATCAAAGTTCAGTATTATAGTGTAAGAATGACAACATATCCACGTGTTCTAGTCTAATAATAATAAAATTATAATAAAAAAAAACACTTTTTAAAGGAGTATTTACCAGAAATATTATTTACCAGAATTTATTTAGGAGAAAAATGTAAATGTGCAGTATTTCTGAAAAATAAATAAATAAATAAATTATATATATATATATATATATATACACATACATACATACATACATACACACACACACATAT
>NW_015544168.1:491948-504754 GCF_001515605.1 Sinocyclocheilus anshuiensis
AAAATACATAATGTATTATAAACAATAGAGCTAATGTACATTACGCATTACAACAAAGGCCTGCAGGGGGTGCCAAAGGCCTGATGATTCTTTTTACACATTGCTGTGCGATCTAATACTCGTTTAATATTAACCAAGCACCATTTCATTCAAATGTCCACTTAATCTTTAATATTTGGCCATTTCTTTAGGACAGAAATGCTATAGCCTAAATGGGTTTAATATATCATGCAGCCTTGGAAAACAGACTAAAATGTGTTTTCTACATTCTCGTCCGTGAAATGCGCCACTTCTGGTATTTTGCCAGTTAGTCGACGGCGAGCAAAATGAAGTAGAGGATTTAAAAAAATCGAATAGTCGAATAAAATCGACGAATCGCGACAGCCCTACTTTCTTCACAACACTGTATATTGGTACCATATCAATTTAGACTAATTTTACTGTCATCTAACATGTAAATGTAAAGTTCATCTTTAAAAACAATAATAAATGAATCCCCCGGTTTCACAGACAAGGCTTAAGCCTAGTCCCAGACTAAAATGTAAGTCTGAGCTGTTTCAACTGAAAGAAACTTGCACCGATTGATCTTAAAATAGATCAGTGCCTTTTTTTTGTCTCAAGAGGGACACCAGTAATGTTTTTTGTAAGGCACGTTTATAAAAAATTACTTAAATGTCCTAATTGAACTATGGCCTAATCCTGGTTTATAAGCCCTGTCTGTGAAACCAGGCCTATAACACTTAAATTAAATTTTTAGAAAATCTCTTAAGTATTTATTATTCATACTGTATATTATAAAGTTGTGATGCCTAAACTGTTGTAGCATTTAAAATGATTGAGTTTTAAGGTTTCATTTTTGTATTTATTTAGACATGCAGTACAGAATGATCAGCTGATCAATAAAAATGCTTGAAGTGACCAAGTGTAAATAACACCTTGCTGGCAGCTGAAAGCAGTACAGAAAGTTCCACAGATATTACGCAAATCTAATTTGACAAAGTTCTACACAATTTCCATGAGAATCTGCCTGTGAGTGAATCCACACAAAAAAAAAAAAAAAAAAAAAAAAAAAAACACAAATCACCATTAACACATTCCTGATAAGATATCTGTCATTTTAATGATCATCTGGAAAATCAAGACAAGACAAGTGAGGACAGGAATCCGGCTCTGTTCGTTTTATTTTCACTTCCGAAAGATGAGGCTGTAGAGAATCAGTGGTTAAAGGTCATAGCAGTACAACCCCAATCTTTTTTGGCACTCCCGTCATTTTACTGACGACTGCTTCTCTAATCTCGGGGAGTTCAATGCGGGATTCACAAAACACTTGCTCTTAAAAGATGGCTCAGTACCCAGTTTATTTGGACCAGCTGGCTCCACTGAATGTAAGTATGATAAATAATAGATGTTTCTATTTTCTATCAAGCATTCACGGAACTGTGGCAATGGGCGTATCATTTTCGAGATGCGCTGTCCGTGGTAGACCAATCACAACTGACTGGGCCATCTGACCAATCAGAGCAGAGTAGGCTCACAGAAAGGAGGGGTTTAGAGAGACTGAATCTTAGAACTGCTTTAAAAGAATCGTTGGAAAATGAGGTGATAATAAATGCATATTTTGAGAAAACAAAAGCATTTTTTGACCTTGCATGTATGCAAACCTATTGTAGGAGACTCCCAAAACAATATTAGGAACCTTAAAAAACTGCATAGTAGGGGCACTTTAAAACAATATGGTGTAGACAATTTTTACTCAGAAATTGCTGATACATTTCACTAACAATTACAAATAAACAGCATATAGACACGTTCCAACACCCTCCAATAATCTCTTTTTACAGTGTAGTTACTATTTTACCAAAACATTTTATACATTTAAAAATGGCACTGCAGAGACTAGATTAAATGCAGTTTAATTTGATTCTAAAACTGAACGGAGAGCTTGAATCAAATCACTGAAATGATCTGAATGAAATTACCAACTCCAACACCATTTTAAAAATAGTGCAGCTTAAATAAGAAACCCAACTTAAACTTTTTTTTAACATACTCATTACCACAAAACAAACAAGAGTCTAGGTCTAGTGACATGCATAATGTCACTTGATTTTACTTCTCAAATATTCAATATAAATCGCTCAATCCTACTTAGAAGCATCCATCACAGTTATATCACTATGATCTTTCCCATGTCTAAGTGAAAGCAACAAGATGCAGGGTAACTCCAGCAGCTCATACACACAGGCCCTGCACTGCTCTCCTCTTGCCCAGAAAGTCCTTCATCCCACCACAATCCACAGCTAAAGACGTCAATGCTGCCGGCAGCCAGCAATCTGCTAAAAACCAGGACAGTGCTCCATTTATCGTTTTCTCCCATCCCCCTTCAGGATGCAAAGGAGAGAGATTCTTAATGCAGAGCACCACGGGCTGTTACTATATTCAAGTCCATTTACCCTCAGGGATTACGCATATGAAATGCTCCATAACACTTCAGGCAGGACGACCATTATCAAATGCAACATCTTCCATAATGACCCACAAACGGAGACGGGCGGCCATGACACTCACAGAGGCCTCTATACTCAAACAAAGAAGAAAAGAAATGGATGTGAGTGGAAGCAGGCATAACCTTTCCCGCCACTGTGGACTGTAATGAACAAACTGAGTCTGTGACTCCAATTTTAAGGTCAGGAGGACTGAGCTTGGGAAAATTACACTTCTGATGAACTCATCACAACCATTACAACTGTTTTACTCGCTGTAGTTTGAGTATCTGTGTGTGTATATAAATATCCTCCTGTCTATTAAAGACTAGACGGCAAAACAGACAGAGAGAGAGAGAACAGAGTACAAGTATATTTATCATATATACTGTGTGTGTGCGTGCATATATATATATATATATATAAATAGTCGAATATTCGATCTGTAATTATTATTCAAAGAATAAAATCACTAATCGCATTTAAAGTCCCCATGAAATCAAAGTTAAAGTTTTTTGGGTGTTAGTATCAATATAGTTAGTAGTTATAGTCTTAAGGTTATCTATAAGGCAGTGTGCTCCAAAACAGTGACAAAATTCGCATTTAGAAGATATAAGCATTCAAAGCTTGCAGTTCGTCCCTTCCGCCAAAATGGCTCAACGATTTTTTTTTTGACATCACATCGTACTTCAGCTTCTCATCGAACTTTCTGTCCAATCAAATGCTCTCTAGAATCCGAAGCGCCCGCCCCCTACACTATAAAATAGACGCTGAAGTGGCTTTACGGAGCTCAACGGCTCTAACCCAAGCTGTGATATAAACGAATGCTATTGGCTATTTTAAAAAGGGGCGGGGCTGCTTGATATGTCCCGCCCTGTCTTCCTGTTTCAGTTAAAATGACGTCAACACAGAGTAACGCTGCGTGTTTCTAAGCATTTCAGGGGACCTTTAACTACGTGTTGCTTTGCTGGCAGTGAATGCAGGGAATCCATTATAAATTCTAAGCACGCAAACTAAAAGTCAGTTATAACTAAATGTATCTGAAAGCCTAATGATCTTGAGACATATGCTTCCTTTAAGTTTCCTCGAGGGACATTGGACTTTGTGGAAAACACAAAGCGCTGTAAAAAAACTTTGCTTAGCACACCGTTATCTTTGTGTCTCTGGAAAGTCTGTGTCAGCGCGCGTTCTTATTGTTATCAGACTGAGGAGCCAACTTTCACCCAAGCATGTGGATATTACAGTTTTTCTCAACATTAACATGTGAAACAATATAAACATGATAAACATAGGCCGACTCGATTGTATGTACTGTACTGTAATTGGCAATGTCTGCTTTATTTTTTCCATTTGTAAACAACATGTAATGTTGTTGTAGACATTGTTGTGTATAATGCCTATTCATAAGCTTGTTCAGAAATGGTGACAAAAACTTGTTTAAAAATAACATCTTTCTCCTTAACCTCTTAAGACCCGAGAAAACATTTTAGAAAAAAAAATAGTATTTTTTTCATGTCATTACATTGTTTAGAGCATTAAAAAAATATGTAAAAAAAAAAAAAGTAAAAATTATATTTCATTCATAAGTTATGCTACGTCCTTGAAAGTGGACATCGGGACTCAATTTAAAAAAATAAAATAAAAAGACACGAATTAACATGCATAGACAAAAACAATATATTTTTTTTCAATCACCAATACATTTTTAGTTTTCAGGATTTTTTTTTTACCAAACTTTGCATAAAGATAATTCTCAACTATGTTATAACAGAATGATTTGATATACCATTTTTCTTTATGCAAAATGTGTGTAAAACGGAGGTTTTCTCATTATATATAATGCATCTATAAACTCAATCTAATTTGCATATTCATGTGTTTTTGGGGCAACATGTAATGAAAAAAAAGTGTAATAATGGGAGTAATAATTGACAAGATTTTCATAATAATATCTAATATTTCATAGCAATATTGAAATATAATTTATTTCCCTATTCATTTGTTGTGTCTCCCAAAATGCGTAATAAACATGCTTTTAGTCCCAGTGTCCTCATATGAGGACATGTATGAAATCAACATCCGGTTTCGTAACAGAAAGTCATATTTTGATTTGAAACCCCATAACATTTTCCTGAGATGTTGATTTATGACACACAGTTTAAAAATTAGTCAGATTTAAATGATAATTACAAAATATTATCATATTTCCATAAGAGTGTCACTAAAAGGACATCCAGACTTAAAACTGTGGCATGTATAGTCTCAAAGAAATTCACTAAAATATAATGTCCTCATATGAGGATGCAGGGTCTCAGGAGGTTAAACATCATCTAAATAAACTAATATTCAAATGTTTTTTATGAGCCCAAATATTCAAATACAATATTTTTTGTGCCCTAATATATATATATATGTGTGTGTTTGTGTTTGTGTGTGTGTGTGTGTGTGTGTGTTTGTGTGTGTGTGTGTGTGTGTCTGTCTGTTTTAGAATATATATATGTATTCAAAAATATTTCCATATCCAAATATTAGTGTTTTAATTTATTTAAACAAAATAGTACAGGATTATAATATTATTCATCTGTCACTATTTTGTATATAGTAAAAGTAAAAAAAATAAATACATAAATAAAAAATATAGTAAAAGTAAAAAAATAAACATACTACCACTCAAAATACATTCTAACAGAAAACCATTATTTTAAAATGTAGTAATATTTCACAAGTTTTACTGTATTTTTGATCAAATAAATGAAGCCTTGCTGAGCATAAGAGACTTTTTTCAAAAACTTTTGAATGGTAGTGTATATATTTTCTTCTTGATTATTTATACATTTATTTCATATAATTTGTTGGGAAAATAATTGTTTATCCAATTGTTTATTCCAATTATTATGATCAATCAGTGATCAGTAGTGTCTTTTATCATATTGCTTTTATAAAACAGCAACAACAGCAATGAGCCATGCAAGGCTCTATGCGCTATGGTCTTTTTTACTTCATCAGTTCACAATGGCAGAACTTAATTTCATCGACTTGGCCGAGTGAAAACCATCCCCAGTCGTACTAAAGAAAAGCCAGATTAAAGGCGTTTTATTAAACAACTTTGGGTCAGTCCATCGCTATCTCCTTCAAACAGCATCAATCCAAACCTGCGAGCCATTCAACTGACAAAATCTCTCAGAGATGTCAATGTGTTGTATTGATCTCAATAAAACATTAAATTAAATATTGACTGACCGCTCTCTTCCAGTGAAATCATGGCCAAAGCACACAAAAGCCTGCTTGTCCTTTGGAAACATTTGCACTTTGCAGTGCATGTCTGGTTTGACATGCCGAGTTTTTTCCGTTTAATTGAATAAACTATGAATTTCATTCAGGATTAATTATAGAGTAGTAGTGTTTTAACCTATCGAAATAACATAAGCAGCATAAGTGGAGGATATATCTTTGGCTTCAGAAGTCACACACGTCACACACACACACACACACACACACACACACACACACACTTATCCCTGGAGTTGCGCCTTTCCTGACATGGAACGCTGCATTTGCCCAAGCAATTCACCCTGTGACAGCTTCCCTCCCCCATTCCCAGAGGATAAATGCACTTCATATGGGCAGAGGAGAAAAAAAGCTGAATAAGAAAGTGATGAGAGTGTTGGAGAGAGGAGAGGAAAAGAGGTGGAAGAGAAGATAAAGGGCTTGTAGTCCAGATTTTCATTGGCTCTGCCAACATGTCAGCATTTTTACTTGTCATTTGAAAAAAAATAATAATAATAAAATACCCACACATGGAATCTTGCACGTGTACTGATTGAATATAGACGGACCATGCAATCAGGTACTTAAGAGTTCAGTACACTCTAAAAAATGCTGGGTTATTTCAACCCAACTTTGGGTCAAATTTGGACTAACCCAGCTTTTGGGTTAGTCCATATTTGACCCAAAGTTGGGTTGAAACAACCCAGCATTTTTTAGAGTGTACTGAACTCTTAAGTACCTGATTGCATGGTCCGTCTATATTCTCTGCACTTAACAACACATTTAACCATATTAAAATACATTACACCCAATTAAAAAAAATTATTAAAAATCAGCCTGATTTGTTTGTCATTCTCATCTCATTCTAACAACAGATGCACAGAAAATAATAGCATGGAATTCATAACACTGCTGATCGGCAGGCGCACACAGATTTGAGGCCACACAAAATTCCAGTTGAAATCTGTCATTCACTAATTTCTATACATCTTTAGCCCATTGCATGTTTGCTTCTTAAATATTCTGGCTAATTTGATTATGCTTTAAGCTACAAAAAAAAGCTACCATATTTCAATTTATTCCAAAAAATCTGCATCAAAATGAAAATAATAATAATAATAATTAAAAAAACAAATAAACAGATAATTTTATTGATAATGTAATTTACAGAAAATAAAAATTGAAAATTATTTTTAATAGAATACAAAAAAATATATATTTCACCTGGGCCTTTTGATTCGGTTTGTCATTTTCCAAGTCTAGACAATGTTTGCAACAATAATGTTCAATATATAACCAAAATCTAAGTTTACAAGGCATAGAAATGCACATCAACAAATAAGATGTAGTGGCAATGTAACACTGGCTCAACAGGGCAAGTGACAGGCCTGAAACTCACATTCTTCATTACCTCAAGATGTGTTCCTCACTGAGATACTGACGTGACCTTGAGGAAACGCTCCGGTTTATTCATGCAATCGCTCATGAGATCCAGAGTCAGAGTTCATGTCATTATTTACTCAAGTTAAAGAAATTAAAGTTATCAGTAGAAATATTCTGGGCTCAATGCAAATTAGGCTCTATCAACAGTAATTATGGTACTGTATAATATTCACCACCACAAAATAATTTAACACAATAATAATTATACAGAAACTAGAATAACAGTGCCTTTTTTGGTGTTTAGAAATAATCGGTTGTGATATTCTAATTCTAATTCAGCTGCATTTCAAAAGGGTAATTTTTAATTATTTACAACTAAACCCTATTAAATTATAAACAGACCACACTCAACCCATCTTGATCTAATTTTAAGTGTAAAAGTTTCAGTTCTCAGCTAAATTTCTGAAACTGCTGCAACCAACACACAAACCTATCATTTTCAATCTGCTGACCAGCAAAGAACTGAAGATTTTCGTTCATTTCTCCCGGTGGTGCCCTTCGCTCTGATGGAGTGACAGTGGCCATTCGCTGCTTTTTAAAGCCAAAGAACAAAAACTTCCCAGTAGACTGATAAACACAAAAACAGAGACACAGACAGACTGAGAAATATGCTGACAGAAAGTGTGAGAAAACCACTGACAGGTCCCCCCCAAAAAAAACATGCACAACGACTGCATCAACAACTGCTGAGAATCACCAATGACCCGGTACAAAGTTTAATGTTAGTTTAAAAGAGAACTGATTCAAAATTCCAAAGTAATGATTCATTTGCATTAATGACTGAAAAATGTAAACAAATTAGATTTTTTCTTAATGCATTAATACTATAAGTTAATAATTCCATAATTTAACATGTTCTCTAATGCCGATTATTGATCACATGACATGCAGGTAAACAAATAAAAAATAATTTTTTTCTATTCAAAAACATTCTGAATAAAAAGTGGAACAGGGAAAGCCCTGAGCGTAAATGCACAGATCATTAAATCAATTAATACCAATTAGAAAAATGTGCATATGGTGAACAATCAGATAGTGCTCAACGGCTTGTTTTCCCTCAAGGCACATCATCATACTTTCAGCATAATGCAGAAAACATGCCTCTCTCCACAGCTCTCAGACACACACTAATCAATATATGAGAAAACAAACACTCAATCTCAAGTGTACATGACTTGTTTTTTTTTATCTTTCACATCTTCTAACAGCAGAAGATCAGAACAAACAGTACTAATACAGGAAATCACACAAGACCAAGTGCGTTCATTAGTTCTACATATTCCCCATCTGCATGAAACAAAACTAGTACAGCCTTCAAGACATCTTGGTTCATCAGTCTGGATGTACTACTCAAATATATCTCCTCCTCATCTTGACCACCATAGCTAAGATACAAAAGTCCTAAAAAAGTCCTAATACATAGATCCCTTGTTATTAAAGTATCGCATGCATGCTTCACAGAGCATAATCGCATAATGCATGCTATGTGGAAAAGTAGAAATGCATCAATGTTAATATTCATGATTAATAATCACTTATTTTCATGATACAAATGGTCAACTGTAAAATTCTAATAAAAAATTTTTCAAAAATAAATAAATAAAAACTGACATCTGAACCCTTGTGCTTTTGAAACATAATTTCATTTATAATTTTAATTATAATTAGAAATGTACATTTATTAATTGTAAATGTACATTTAACACAGAGCAGTACCGATCAAAACAAAGTAAAAACAGATTTTTTTACACAATATGTGGATTATTATTCCCAAATCGATCCTTGATGATGTTGTTTATGACCACTTATGATACCCTATGTAGTCAGTTGACAGCAAGGCAGCTCACTAGGGTTTGAACAGGGCCCGAATGCAGAACTTCAGGTTTAAAGGGGTCATATGATGCAATTTCATTTTTTCCTTTCTCTTTGGAGTGTTACAAGCTCTTGGTGCATAAAGAAGATCTGTAAAGTTGCAAAGACTAAAGTCTCAAATCCAAAGAGATATTCTTTCTAAAAGTTAAGAGTCAGCCACATTTACCTAAAAGGCTCGTTCTAACACGCCCCCACATGTCTACCTCACTATGTGGAAAGATTTGCATAACGCCGCCCAAATGTTCACAAAAAAAAGCCAAAATAGTGAAGATTTAACATTAGCTTCTTATAGCCATTAATTAAGGCAGACATATCCTTATATACTGCACTAACTTCAGTGAGTGTTAGTGAGAGAGAAGACACCTCAGCATTATCCTGGTTCACGGAGTATGCAGAAACATTGTCTTTATGTCCAAATTACCCTGAGCAAAGCCAAAGTCATGCTTTTTTGCTTAATTAAAGATCAATTTCAATTTTTTTAATTTAAGAGTGCTTTATTGGCATGACAAAAATTATACATTTGTATTGCCAAAGCAATTGCAGCTGGACTGATCTCCCTAAAGTGTCTCCTCGTAACCTACCGTTGATGATATACAGACCCAGGCTTCGACAGAGCTGCAGGAGGACTTTTCCATTCTTATTTACTATAGCATCATGGTTATTTCTGTGGATATGGGAGAATGTGTTATTAATAGCAGTCAGTTTGTTGTTGATATATCTGCTCCCCTGTGTGTCGGTGAAGTCCGGCTATAGTCCTGTTCTTGCGTTCAGGTCCACGCAGATGAGCACGTTTCCCTGGGCCTGGAAGTGGCCTGTCTCTTCTTCTAATGTGGAGAACATGTCTTCGCTGTAGTAGGGGGACTCTGATGGCGGGATGTATATGGCACACAGGAATATATCTTTTCTGGATGGGAGCAGTTCCTTGTGGATTTTAAGCCAGGTGTAGTATTTGCCTTGCTTTACTGTGTTGATGTGGTTGTGGAATTTTGATTTGTACCAGATGATTTGTCCTCCTGAGTCTCTTCCCTGTCGGACTGTGTTGAGTTTTTGTGATGGTAGGGTAATTTCTCTGTAGTTGGGTGGGCAGCGGTTGATGGTGTCTCTCTCTCTCTGTCTCTCTCTGTCTCAGCAGCCCTGTATTCCTCTCATGCCCAGGAGCATCATCACTGGCACTAGCACTGACAGCAGACATCCATCAGTCTAACACCTCAGAAAGATTAACCTGCGTGAGAGTTTGAGAACAAGTGCATTAAATCATAAGAACTACACTCAGCTGACTGAATATTGACCGGCTTATGACAACCAGGTCCTGGAACCTCGACAGTCCAGAGTTCATTCTAACCAATGAGAGCGATCGATAGATCGATAGATCGATAGATGTTCAATGGAAAAATTAAGAAAATGTTAAAAGAAAATTTAATTAAAATTAAGTAAATAAATACCAGCCCAACTGCCCATTATTCTGGTTTCTAAAAATGCAAAATAATGTTCAGTGCAAATGTGTTGAATAAACTATTAACTAACATAAAATTAACATGGCGTGACAAGTAGAAAGTTCTAAACATCCAATTTTGGTCATTTAAAGGTCCAATTCTTACCATTAACTAACTATTAACTACAATTTTTTCCTCAAACTCCTAATTTGTTGCTTATTAATAGTTAGTAAGATAGCTGTTAAGTTTAGGTATGGGGTAGGATTAAGAGACCTAAAATATGGTAATTGGGCCTTGAAATGAAGTGTTACCCAAATTTTTAACTACATTCAAGTTGAACCTGAAAAAAATGTAAATAAATATTTATTTAAATTATGCAAAATGCAAAATTTATCAATGACTACAAAGCAATATTTAATAGTAAAAATAAATAAATAAATAACTAAATATATTTGTGGAAAGTGTCAGGAATATTCCAACAGCTATGAAGCATGTAAATCTTCTTTTAGAATAAATGGAGCAGCTAGAATATAGACCATAATTGAAAAATTATGTGGAAAAGAAAAGTGTGAAAACGGAAAGTGGTCGATGATTTCTGAATACAGTCATGTCTCACGTAGGTGTGGAATGAACTGGAAGCTGATTGGCAGGTGTGTCCTGAACTGGAGGTGAAAAGTTTTAGTGAGTCATGTTTTGCACAGCTAAAAAAATTGTGACATTTAGATTCATGTCCATTGATTTCTCAGTGCAGGCTGGCATAAGAGATTTTGGAGAAGATGCCTATGAATTAAGTATGCTCTTGCTCAGCTGAATAAAATAATTCAATTCAGCAATACAACAATATATGCATGTGGGTAAAATGTAATATAAAATAAAATAAATTACAGAGGGAGTGACTCAGAAATATGTCAGATTAGGAAAATTTAATTATGTTGCAAATGACAATTCACGCATATTTTCATTTGGTTGACTAAAAAGAGCATCAGTCCAACAGCAGGCACTGAATGAAGCACAATTATCTTCATGCTTCAACAGCATCAGAACCAAATACCAAAATGTCACATCTAGGGATGGAGGCTGACAAATAACTCCAACCAAACTATCAATCACAACTATCAGCATTAGTGCAACTGACAGCAGCTCACAGCCGCCACGGTCCCCTCAAAAGAGCTGCCTCTCAAAATGACACTCACTCCAGCGTCTCAGCTCATTGGCTGACTAATTAACCAACGCCCACTTCATCTCTGACACATCAACTCCTAAGGGTTTCGAAAAAAGTCTGTCCGAGCCCAAGACATTTGACTGGAGAATGCAGCTTGTAATTGAAAGTCATCACCACATGCTGATCTGATGGTCTTGAGGGGGTGAAAAAATATTTAGGAAGCAGGCGCATTAATTATTAAAGTCTCCCCATGACCTTAAAGGGTTAGTTCACCCAAAAATGAAAATTAGACCATAAATTACTCACCCTCAAGAAGACTTGTGCCGGTATTCGGTAATGCGATATATCACGGTAATGAATATGCACGATATTGTTATTGTGGGCACTTCTAAATACCGTGAATAATTATATATTACAAATTATTCAGAATTTAGAATGCATTTTAAGAATACTTTTCCCATCAGCTGGTCAAAATGCACAACACTGCTGTATGCTGCCTGCGCACTCTGATGTAAATAAGCGCGGACAAGAAGTGAGAACATGTGAGAAGCTCTGGATGAAAGCGCACTTCACTCTGACAGCAGATGGCGCTAAACTGCAGAAATAATAATAATAATAATTCATTTAAATGCAGCAGTTACCCCGGAAATTCTGTAAACAAAGCAGCTGCACTACTTTCTGTGTCTGAATCGTGTTTAAATTATTTAAACAGCCACTCAGATTTGTGTATTTGCTATGATGTTCATCACAGCGCCAAATACTTAAATATTTAGACTTATTAGGCTATTTATTTTCAAACTTTTTTACATTTTAATCTGGACTACAACATGCCCTAGATATTGTTTGAAAGTGTTTTGATTCTTTATTGTTCGGTCACACTTTACATTAGGGCTTCATTAGTTAACATTAGTTAATTCATTAGTTAACATAAACTGCCAATGAAAACTTCTTCTAAACATTCATTCATCTTAGGTATTCCAATATTTAATAACAGGTTGTTAAAATCGAAAGTTGCAACTGTGTTATTTAATGAGCTAACATGAACTAAGACTTGTATTTTTTTAAACAAAGATTAATAACTTCTGTAGCAAATGTAGCTATTGCTCATTGTGAATGTTAATGCATTAACTAAGGTTAACTAATGAG
>NW_015544168.1:505136-505379 GCF_001515605.1 Sinocyclocheilus anshuiensis
ACCGTGAATAATTATATATTACAAATTATTCCGAATTTTGAATGCATTTTAAGAATACTTTTCCCATCAGCTGGTCAAAATGCACAACACTGCTGTATGCTGCCTGCGCACTCTGATGTAAATAAGCGCGGACAAGAAGTGAGAACATGTGAGAAGCTCTGGATGAAAGCGCACTTCACTCTGACAGCAGATGGCGCTAAACTGCAGAAATAATAATAATAATAATTCATTTAAATGCAGCAG
>NW_015544168.1:505396-509026 GCF_001515605.1 Sinocyclocheilus anshuiensis
TGGTTCTCACGATACTCACTGGCGCATGCGCAACGCGGAACTCATACGTCATCAGCCCGGAGCTGCTTCCGTGCACAACTGTTGGTGCAAGCTACATTAAAGTGATTATTAGGTTTTGAATATGGATATTTTTCTTACAAAAACGCATTGATTCGCTACAGGAGGTCTTTGTTCACCCCCCGGAACCGTGTGAGACACTTTTTTATATGGATGGGCGCTTTTTATTTAACTTCTTTTGGACTGATGCATGCAACACCCGCTGAGTGGCATTAAACAGCTTGAAAGATCAAAGACAATTTTTAATATAACTCCAACTGGATTCGTCTGAAAGAAGAAAGTAATATACACCTAGGATGACTTGAGGGCGAGTAAGTTATGGGCTAATTTTCATTTTTGGGTGAACTAACCCTTTAAAGCAAAGAAAATATTAGGTTTGAGCTGGCCATACATCAACTGAGCCAGTTGAAAGATTAAATGATTCTGCAGTGCTGGAACTGCAGTAAAAGAGAGAGTGGCCTTTCAAAACACAAGACTTGTGCCTGTTTGTAACTTGTGCTGCTGCTCCAAGGACATTAAAGTCAACATGTCAAAATGTGCTTGCAAAACACTAATACATCTGTAATGTGAGGGGGGAAAAAAAAAGTGTTGAAAATTAAATAGTTATCCTTTGACAGATTTATCAATAATTAAAAATGGCCAAATAATACATTATTAATTAGCAAAAATACATAAGTTTGTTTGGTACAAAACAAGAAGCTTAGAGAATAAACGGATGGATATATGTTCGGCACTCAGTTTCTCACGTTTTTTTTTTTTTTATTAAAAAATATTTTTTAAACAATTGTTTGAAAGAAATCAATACTTTTATTTACAGTATCAAGGTCACATTAAATTGATCAAAAGTGACAGTGAAGACGTTGCTAATATTGCAAACGATTTGCATTTTAAGTAAATGCTGGGTAGTAACTGATTACATATAATCTGGATTAAATAATCAGATCCAAAAAATTAAGTACTTGTAATTAGATTATATTACATTTTAAAATGTTCATGATAAGATTAAAGTTACACTTTTATTAATTACATGCTTACATACTATTCACACTATGACAGTAAATTATAAATAATCTGATCATTTGATATTCATAATTTGATTCACCCTAATTCTTCTTTTTTTCCTTTCTTAAAATTTCCTTTTTAAAAATCTACCGCTTTTATACATTTGAGAAGTCTTCGAAAAGCGTTTCTTACAAACCATTCAGGAACAGTTCTTTCAGGAATCCCAGTTTGGTTAATACTTCATCATGTTGATAAAGAATGGAACATATTTTAGGTCAAAAGTAATCAAACATTTTTTTTTATTCATTTTTTATATATTTAAATTCACATATAAAGAATTTTAAAAAAAATCATAACAAATGGTCATAAGTTCTTTACATTTCAAAATAAGATGAGATTTATACAATAAAGTATATAATAAAAAATATTATACATTTTTTATACATTTTTGATCAAATAAAAGCAGCCTTGTATTTCACACTTCTTATTTTTAATGAAAATGGACCAGACTGAATGGACCGTTTCACCACTGGAGCTTTGAGAAAATTAATTGCAAATGTTTATTTTTAATCACCAAATCTTTACCAGATGGCCTAAATATAAAAAAGACTGTACATGAGCCATGTTTAATAAAGTGGAGAAGCCACACTCATCACACTCAAACCACATCAGTTGTATGATTTGTATTATATGGGTTTGTCTGTGCTCTGCCAGCGAAGAACAGGCTTTTACAAGCTCTAAAACTGTACAGAGAATTAGGAGAGGGCTTCCACTCCCCCTCAGCAGCTCACATTTACGGCTTCTCCAGTGTCTTACCTTTACACCCATAATCCCTTGCCTGTTAGAAAGGACCAGGGCCCAGAATGAGGCTCCTAGTGTGTGTGTGTGTGTGTGTGTGTGTGTGCGCGTAGAGGTCTTTATTCATATGAGCTGGTGATTTAGGGTTGCAGGGAAAGCCTTTCCGTCAAGTGTCTCTCCTTCATCACAGGACCCCAGCCATGAATTACAGAAAGTGCAGAGACCTGCAGAGGAACCTGACGCTTACATCTGCCCTAACACACACACATAGACAGAAAGCACTCTGAGACTGAGCGACAGCTTTATGGAAAGCCACAAAACCCAAAAGAACGGAGAGCGACACTGATATTCAAGTCACTGGATGAGAGACCATGTGAGAGAAGAAGAGAATCAGTTCGGGATAAACAGAAATTCAGCAATGCTAATAACTAAAACTAACGTACTTTAGCTCTGTCAAGAATAAGAGGTTTCAATTCTAGCAGATTCCACAAGAGACAATGCTTTACTGGGGAAGAGATCTGCGGATAGCTTCAGGCTGTTCACGCTGGAAGTGAAGTTCACTACATTTAATTTTAAAGGCTGACACTGGTGCAGATATCTAGAGATCAGGACCAATACAATGCTAATACATAATACAAAATTTCATAAGTGCGAAAAGTAAACAAACACAATATTTTCACTGAAATTCACCAAACACACTGAAAACCAAAAATGCCTATAATGCCATTACCGATAATCTCCAATTGGCCAAAAAATTCAGACAATAGTCAATTAAATTTAAAAAAGGTAAGATAACATAAGATGTTAAGATTTATAGATGAGAGTAGAGGTCGACCGATAGTGAATTTTGCTGATACCGACAGCTAGGTTGGACCACACTGGCCGATACCGATTAATTAACCGATTGCTTTAAAATTGATACTGAACAAAAACTAAAATAGTGCTTTATTAACAAAAACAGTACTGAACCATACTAGTAGTAGTAGTAAAAATAATAATAGTAATGGTAAATGTTGAAATTAACACCCTCTAACAAGGAACAATACTTACACAGCTTTCATTAATCTTAATGCTACAAATGGACTCTTATTTTAAAGTGTTGCCACTTAATTTCAACTGTCATGCTTAAAGATGCACATCTTTAAATATATACACAAAGGCTATAGCATTAAAATTATATACACAGCCCTCTACGAAACACCTTGGAAATTAAATCGCCATTGGCTAGTAAATTGTTTACTCGCCAGACTGATAGATAAATAAATATATATATATATATACAGTGGGTACGGAAAGTATTCAGACCCCCTTCAATTTTTCACTCTTTGTTATATTGCAGCCATTTGCTAAAATCATTTAAGTTAATTTTTTTTCCTCATTAATGTACACACAGCACCCCATATTGACAGAAAAACACAGAATCGTTGACATTTTTGCAGGTTTATTAAAAAAGAAAAACTGAAATATCACATGGTCCTAAGTATTCAGACCCTTTGCTCAGTATTTAGTAGAAGCACCCTTTTGATCTAATACAGCCATGAGTCTTTTTGGGAAAGATGCAACAAGTTTTTCACACCTGGATTTGGGGATCCTCTGCCATTCCTCCTTGCAGATCCTCTCCAGTTCTGTCAGGTTGGATGGTAAACGTTGGTGGACAGCCATTTTTAGGTCTCTCCAGAGATGCTCAATTGGGTTTAAGTCAGGGCTCTGGCTGGGCCATTCAAGAACAGTCACAGAGTTGTTATGAAGCCACTCCTTCGTTATTTTAGCTGT
>NW_015544168.1:510160-512241 GCF_001515605.1 Sinocyclocheilus anshuiensis
GCACGTGCTGTCAGTGATTTCAACCACTAGAGGCTGCTCTCGTACTGTATAATGACAACAGACCCTTCTCAGCCGTTCCAGTAACGGACGCAACCCGAAAAACTATCGGCATGGATTTTTGCCGATAACCGATAGTTCCAGCAATCAACTATCGGTGCCGATTAATCGGCAAAATCGATACATCGGTCGACCTCTAGATGAGAGTATATTATATTATTAGTAGGGCTGTCGCGATAACCGCAATATCGCAATACCGCGCTATTGACGAGCAAACCGCATAGGAATGCAAGAACCGCAGCAACCGCGATTTTTGCGTGTGTACTGAATATTAAATAAGTTAGTAATGATAACAATGTGTATCATGCTGATTTGTACTGAGGCTCCGTAGATTTGCACTTAACAAGCCTAAACAGACAACGAATGAGAGAATTTCAACAGCGTGTTTCATTACGTCTCTTTGAATGAATGAATCAGTGTTTTTGAACGTGTAGTTGAATGACAGGCCCTTTCCACCACCTAGTGGCGCAACACTGTAACTGCACTGACTGACAGCCCGTCTATCTAGAATGCGCAGGTGGAAATATCAATAGAAAGTCTCTTGTCCAGTCGGATTCGAGGATCAGAACGAACTGTTATACATATAGGCTAACAATAGCCTAACAATATTATTGTCAGGTTTATGTTCTGTTATGTGGATCGTTAGTTTGTCATTCTCTTCTGTTTACTTCACTTCCTGTTTCAACGCTATTTGGTTTCAGTTTCATTGGTTTCTGAATATGACCTTGTTATATCGTAACACACACACATTTTATATATATATATATATATATATATATATATATATGGCAATAATACCGCATACCGTGCTACTGAGCCACTCAAAATTACCGCAAGGGAAATTCCTTCACTGCGACAGCCCTAATTATTAGATCATAAAGATGCCTGTACAGGCATACCTGTTCAGCCAAAACAGCTTCAAAATTGCTCATGTTCTATGCGGCGCCGCGCGAACAGTTCGCTCAAGATGCCGTGCACACCACCACGCAAAACAGTGTCGCACGCACTTCCGCCAACACCGCGATGATGTCATTTTTGCCACACACACCCAAGCGAACTTGCGGACGCGTCGAGTATAAATCAGGCTTAACGCATCTGCTCTAGTGAGCTCGCGCTGCGCTGCAGTTTGAACTTTGAGTCGCGTGGATAAACGGTCTGTGTGGCATGCTTCAAATGAGTAGCGCTGATTCATTATAAATAAACTTTTATCGAACTCCTCATATGTTTTATTGACGAAAAATTATATCGCCCAGCCCTATATTTTATATTAATTAAAAAAATTAAATACTAAAAATAATTAAAAAAATTTGTATTACTGCTATGGAATGACCGGTGCAGCACGTCAAAAATACAAACACCTGAAAGTCTTGGTAGGTGTGTATGAGAAGTACTATGAAGAAAAAGATTATTATGCAGAAAAGAAAAAAAACATCCAGCACATCACAAAAGAAACATCTTGTGTAGCATCTGTCACAACACGTCAGAACAGGCGCTTCCAGTATATACAGTTGTGCTAGGCTACATCGTGTTCAGGAACTTTCTGTTTGTCAGTCAAAACAAAATTCACTGTTCATAGTTTTATATAACAAACTTGGCAACTTTTTTCCATGGATTAGCCACAGAGAATAATTCACTAAGCAGCCGTACAACAACAAAGCGCCAAACAATCCTGTTGATTTGATTTCGTCTCAGCCATGCAACAAGTATCGAGCGAGCGTAGGACTTGTGCTCCTGTGGCGTGACGCATTGCAAAAAGACAAAGCACCTTGACAGAAGGGGTCCGGGTGTGACTGAACCCCATGCACAGAAAGCACAGTGACGAACACAGATGTCAGCCCAAATTTACCCATACTGCATTCATGACAGGGCTTTACCACACCTCTAGGTTGTATACTTTGAGTACAGAATGAGTAAATGGAAAAAACCATGGGACAAATGGGATAATTTTAGCTTGCCGTCTTCTGCAAATGGAATTTAAATTTGCAATTATGCATTCATTGCGATTTGATCCGACAGCCTCAGCC
>NW_015544168.1:512752-517346 GCF_001515605.1 Sinocyclocheilus anshuiensis
CGCCAACTCTTTAATTGCCTTCGGAAGCGACAGGCCCAAATCAGCCATCTATTTGGATGATGCTCATTCTGGTTCTCCAGCAGCCAAAAAAAAAAATGGCTTGGATATGAAATAAAGGGCATCCTGAGATCGTATGGCCTCCGGTCTTCAACAAAAAAGAGCCCCGAGGACGTCAGAAAGAGTCCCTTGGCATTACAGTCAAATGCGTTTTTGGTTCAAGAGTTTCAGCCAACATGTAATCCATTCCACCTCAGGTGGTCTCAGGATATCTTCAAGATGGTGACAAAACGTGTCGTGCTTTGGGCAAATGGATAACATCTTCTCCGCCCTCATTTCATCAGGGTCACTAGAATGTTCCTCTTTTGCACTGAAGCGGGTACTTGGAAGTAGTCCAAAGCGGGAGCGCTAGAACCATCTGAAAAGCTGGGGGACACGTTATAAAACTACTCAGCCTGACTCATGAATAGGGCTGGACGATATGGCCAAAATTTAGATCACGATAAATTTTTTTAATTTCAGTCGATATGATATAATTCTGATATCGATATGAACAATATTTTAAAAAAGCCTCAGAAAACTGCCAAGAATGGATGTCTGTACCTACAAACTACTGAAATTAATTTGCCAAGTCTATGAAACCTCCTCCTATAAAACTACATAATATTTTAGAAATAAAAATGGTACAAATAAATTAATGTTCACCTTTTATTTGTATTTAAACTTCATACAAACAAGAAATGTGAATGTGAAGCCATCGAAGCTTTTCTGAAGACAGTCGGATACCTTCAAAGATACATTCATATAAAACACTCACAACGCGTTTTGATTTTGTAACGTGCAGAGCTCATGTTTATTCAACGAAGTCAAACAGTCAAAGCCTTTTGGAGAATCTCTTTGTGGCGGTCAGTGTTGATATTGTGGCGGGCCACCATAAATAAATCAATGTATGGGGAAACACTGGTAATGTATATTGAAATGTCGGAAATGTGTTTAAAAATCATATCACCGTTATTGAAAAAAATTATATCGCAATAAATATTGATATTGAATTATTGTCCAGACCTACTCATGAATATGAATTACTTGACATGACGTTCACCCAGCAGTCCTCCACGACTCGCTGACAGGCTGACATGGGTAAATAAGCAACAATTATAGTCAGATTGCCGCTTACTGCTCACTTGTTGCCAACGCAACCATTTTTCAGGAGCTTTAGCTTGGCCTTCATGTCATCATTTTACTCAGTAATTTATTATAATATTTAAATCATTTTTAAATTACTTTAAAAATATATATATATATATTAAATAAAAATAATTTAAATATTTTAAAATATTTTAAATCACAAATGGTCAGAAATTAATATAATATAATATAATATACAAATGTTACACATAATTAAGATATTTTTAAATGTTTTTGAAAGAAGTCTCTTTGGCTTATCAAAGCTGCATTTATTTGATTTAAAAAAAAAAAATTTAAAAAAAGAGAAAACTGAAATATTACTACAAATTAAAAGAACTGTTTTCTATTTTAGTATATTTTATAATATAATTTATTCTTGTAAAGGCATATTTGAATTTTCAGCAGCCATTACTCCAGTCTTGAGTGTCACATGATCCTTCAGAAATCATTCTAATATGCTGATTAGGATTATGTAAAAAATTAAATACACAAAATTGTTTTTTAAAGAATAATTTCATACACCTGGAGTAGCTCTTGCAGCTTGAACATCAAAACTACAAACACCAATAAAAGTTCCTGTTTTTTGGTTTTGTTTTGTCCAAAATTCAAGCAAAATAAAACCCTTTATAAAGTCCTAGTTAATGATTGCTGCATCCCTGGTTAAGAAACTGATCACATGTTTTAGGGTGAGGACACCCTTGGAAATGTTGAGACATGCAGTTGGTTTCCTTGTGTGGATCAGATGGATAGCTTCACTCCTCCACGTTCATGATGACACACGAATGATGTAATATATGACAGAAGAATATGTTAGCAAAACACGCAGCTAATTTGGTTCAACTTCAGTAACAACGACAACCTCCAGACATGCAGTGCTGTGATAATTCCTCATCTGGGATGTTCTAGGTTCTGGGAGCAGATAAAAATCAGTCGTCAAGAAATCCCAGTGGCATTCTGTGCCACGGCGCCCTATATTTAGCTGACAGACCCTTTCAGAGATTCCAAGAAACGTGGTGATGCAGACCCGAGCTCCTGCTTAACACAGTTTCCTATAACCCTCAGCAATAAAATCAGTCCAAGAACTATTCATAATCATCATGCAATTGACAGCATCCCAATGTCATTTCTACATGATATAAATTCACATCAGACTGAAGATAAATAAAGGAGTGGAGTTCCGCTCTTTCTGGTTCAAGAACAGAGATCACTCACACGATGAATGGAATCATCCTCAGTAACTCCAGGGACAATCCATGCATGATAAAGCGCACAGCAATATACACCAAATAAATATTTTTGTTATTTAATTAGAGGTTGCAGTTCAGAATTAGCTCTTTATTTTGCATGAGTCACACTGACTTGTGAATAGAGATCGACCGATATATCGATTTACCGATATTTTTCCCGATATTTAAGCATTTTACCATAATCGGATATCGGTTTGTAATATCGGATTCACCGATTTCACGCCATCTTGTGGGCGTTTTGAGAATTGCGCGCAGGATCGCCATTGCAGCGCTTCTGAGGGGAGACCAGACAACAACAACGGCGTGCAGGTACTTGATATAGTTGCTATAGTTAGTAAACTTTATTTAACATAACAGCCATTTATGCACAAATTAGATGCATTAAATAAATGCCTGATATGTACTTTATGCAGCTTGGCTCTAAGAAATAGAGACCAACTCATGGAGTCACGTAAGATAATCTGTCAAGTCTTGTCCCAATAAAGACGTAACTTTGCCTGAATTAAATAATATGCAGCCATGAATGAGCGCATGTTGGAAATAAAAGCGCTGAATTGAATTATCTCTCTGTTGTCTATGCTCATCGTTAGTCTCGTGAAGCCGCTTTTATATTGCTGTTCACTCACCGGGTTGATGCGGTTGATGCTCAGGAAATGCTCCAGCACGGCCACCGCATGTAACTTTTAACAAGATTCACTTGTTTAAAATACCCTAAATTGTATTAACATTTACTATATAACCATTATTTCGCTAATAAACATCCAAGTAAATACAACTCTATGGAAATTAATTATTTATCTCCGCGAGCGATAGCAGTTTGAGTATAGTTCTGTGTAACTGCATAGATAAGCCGTGCTGTCAACAGGCATTTCATAATCTAGAAGGACAAAAACATTCATAAGAATTAGGGATATATTCCAGAGAATATTATTCAGTGAATTAACATTCAGTGAATTATTCTTGACTGTAGCTATTAAACAGCTTATAAATATACTAAAACTGTAGTTTACAATGAAGTTGATATGACTCCTGTCCTTTATTTCTTTTCTCCATTTGAAAACATTAGACATTCTACATTTATTTTGCTTATTGTTAATATTAGTGTTGTTGCTGTTCATGCTTTTTATAAATAAAATATTTTTTATTGTTGTAATATAAAGATTTAATTTAACATGAAAGACTGCTAATTTTCAACACTTTAAAAAAAAAAAAAAGACATGACTGAAAAGAGGAAAAACCAAAGTGAAGTATGTTCTTACTTCACTCAGCCATTTATTTACTTTATAACAGTAACTAAATATCGGTTCTGCATATCGGTTATCGGGCACATAAACATGCAAATAATTGGTATCGGTAATAAAATCAATATCGGTCGATCACTACTTATGAACTTAATTCCATGCAGGTTGTTTAATTAAAACTATTTTGGACACCACGGTGGTGAATCACTAGGGAGTAATTCCGAATATTTATGTTCTATAGGGCCACACAATTAATCGAATAAATTATTGAGATTATGATTATGGCTAAAAGGTTTCATTGCAGCATTCCATTCTGGTTTTCTTTTTGCAGTGGTTGAGCTTTGTAACCAGTGACAGACATGAATGCTGCAGCAAATCAAAGACCTTTAAATTAAGGCCTTTAGCTTTATAAATGACAACGAGTCTTAAAGTAAGTGTGACTGTTTTTTTTATTATTATTTCTGTAAGAAACTTCAATTAAACTTCAAAAAGAAACTTTAGAACGAAAGCAAAAAAATGAAAGTGGACTGAGCCGCTATCACAACTGAAGTAAAGTCAACTAAAAGAGGTTTGAGTCTGGGTCTTTTTAAAGTACAAAAGTGTGAACAGCCCTAGAGTGTGAGGTTTCTTTCCTCCTGGGTTCAGCAAGGCAAAATTCCAAAATAGACCAAAAT
The DNA here is from genome assembly GCF_001515605.1 of Sinocyclocheilus anshuiensis. Taxonomy (NCBI): domain Eukaryota; kingdom Metazoa; phylum Chordata; class Actinopteri; order Cypriniformes; family Cyprinidae; genus Sinocyclocheilus; species Sinocyclocheilus anshuiensis. Next base: position 517,100 of record NW_015544168.1, read on the forward strand.
TTCTTACTAAAGTCTTTTACTGGGAGCAAACGTAACTTATTGGTCAATTTGTGTGTGCCATTTACGTTAGCCAGAAATTGTACCAAATGCTGTGTTCATAAATGAAGGCCTATTGTAGTTATTGAATAATCGAATAACCATGGTAAGTGTATATCTCAATTATTAGAGAGAACAGTGATAAGTGTGCAGTTTACTTATTATATTATATTATATTATATATATATATATATATAAGATTTTTTGAGTT
>NW_015544168.1:517407-517642 GCF_001515605.1 Sinocyclocheilus anshuiensis
TGAAAAAAAATGCACCGGGTTCTGAATCAAATTCTCCAAACTGTCAAATGCCTTCAAGTTGAAGAATTAAAGGTTATTGAATCTCATTATCTCGTTGAACACGCTGCAGTTTTATTGCCTTTTTGTTCTTGCTATAAAAGCAGTTCAGACTAATTTGTATGTTGCACTGATCTCTTACTGTAAAAAGTTAATAAACAGGGTTCATATATATATATATATATATATATATATATAT
>NW_015544168.1:517716-522144 GCF_001515605.1 Sinocyclocheilus anshuiensis
AAATCAATAGCAATATTAGATGTAAAAAAAAATAATAATAATTGGTCACCATCCAAATCACAATGTGAAGAGTTTGGTTCCAAAACGCGATAAACGCCATTTTTAAAAGAAAACTGAGTTCCCATCAAAATCAGTATTGTATCTGGTCGGTATTGAAAAGTACATTTTTTAATTTGACGCAAAATGCGATATCCGCAGTGTTATTCTGTCATGTTTTTCTCCCTATCTTTCCAAACCGCGACAAACGCCAGTCTCCCTTCTCTGCAGAATGCGATACATGCGCTCAACCAATCACAGCGCACCATTCCACGCATTGTAAACAGTAACTGAAAAGCTACGCAATATCGCGTTCATAATCGCATATGAATCGCCTTCAATTATGAATGCGATATTGCGTAGCTTGTCAGTGAACTATGGCTCTGTGTAATAAATGCTGCTCCATCTGAAAGCACGTGATGGAGATTTACTACTAATCACAGAACCGGCTTTACTGACGAGATGTGCATGACAATCACATGCGATTTATCGTGCAGTCCTAATTAACAAAATTAATAATTTTGACGGCATTGATGAACGTGTGATGGTTTCTGTGGTGGGGAAGAAACGTAAGCTATTAATAAGATTAGTATTGACCAAGTTCAGAGGCTGTCATATGTGGATCAACTTTGTTGTGTATTTTCAACAGTTTCAATATAAAAAATAACTTTTATATTGATTCAATTGATTTATTGCATTTTGGGGGAAAAAATTATCAGTTTTTATGATAAATATTTGAAAATAAAAATCTGGATTTGAATTTTTAATGTTATTATAACCTAAAGATGCTATGTTTGAAACAGAAAATAGTGGTTTTCATCTTGCCACTTTCTTGGTAAAGAAAACAAATTAATCAAAATGGATTTATAGCGTTTTGGAACCAAACTCTTCATGTGTCAATGTCAATATATATCTCTATATATCTATATATAGGTCGGCGATGTCCTTACATCAGCAAAACAGATACTGCTCATTTGTTACGTGTCGATGCAATTTCCTCCCACCGATCATAATTAAACACCCACCAGCAGCAGGTGGCCCATTTTCACCATTACGGAGCAGTGAGATCTTTGCAGAAGCCCGAATCACCACTGATCTGTGTGCAAGCGGATCGGATGAGTGCACTCGGTGGCCCAGCGGGTGCAGCGTTTCGGTGTGTGATTTTTTACAGGGAGACAAAAGATAGAGAGTCTTAGCAGCAGCTTGAACAAACATACAGCATCTAAGCCGCCAGTGGGGCCGTTTCCCCAATCGCTAACCACATCACTCAGACAAATTGAAAGATTGCGCAGGTCCTCAGGCTGACCAGAGCTAGTGCAAAGGGTCGAAAATAACCACGAACATCTCCGAAAAGCAGCAAATAAACTGGCTTGCTTTGAAATAATTATGCACAGCTCAGCGCACAAAGAAGAAAATCAGCAGAAGAGGTCCCGGGGTCCACAGCTGCTCACAAGACTGGAGACGTCAGCAGAAAAGACGCACTGTATCGCGCTGGATTAAAACCACGCTCTCCACAGTCCCTGTAAACTAAAGCAAGCTCATTTCAGAAACACAATTGTTGAGATGGCTTAGAATAGCTAAATCCCCTCAGACCGCAGTCTGACACAAACCTCCTACCGAGGGACGAGCGGTCAGGCGGCCGCCACACGTCCCTCAAGGATACTCTATAAAGCGTAAAGCAAACAAGCATTACGGTGCGGCTCTGAGGTGATAAGGCGGCATTATTTTTCTTTGTCTTTGGCCATTTGCAATGTTTTCCATGCTTCTGCATGTTGCACGAGGGCTTCGGTGGAGGAAACTGAGCCAGATGTGCCCGGATCTCTGGTGATGGGGCTGATTCACAGAGACAGGGGCCGAAACGCTGCGAGGCTTGAACATTCTCCACCACCAAGACCATTCGAGAGCTGGCACTCGCAAACTCCTCTGTGGCTCCATCCCATCAAGCCTGAAAACGTAGGTTTGATTTATCAGCTTTGAATTACTATAGCTAAACACAACATAACGCAGCCCGTCCACTGAGGCTGAGTTTAACAGAGGAGACGTGGGGTTTTACTAAGAGCAGGCGTTTTTTGGAGCCGCAGAGATGAGAACAAAAGGGCTGAACTTCTGTCCTGCATAAACACTGACCATCTGTCATCTAGATCAAAGGAGCCCATCATTTTTACCATGGGCCCTCATATCTTTTCGCTGCAAAAACACAAATATCCTGGAATATGTTACAGAGTACAGCACGACCGATATATCGTTTAGCCGATATTATCAGCCGATATGAGCCTGTCACGATATATCTGTATCGGCGAATATGCCACCAATATGAAATTTTTTTTTACAGAACATATAACACAGATTAAATGCTTCTGAATTTTTTAATTACTTAGTTTGTCCAGCAGAGCGCACTCCATTGTTTGCTACTGGCGACCCAGGTCAGTGTAGTGTAAAGATGCGCGGATGAGATGAAACTTCACCCGAATCCACTGCTTCAAATTATCCGCCCGCCACCCACCCGCACCTATATTTGATCGTCACATTACAATGATTCTAATTCTTAGTTTTGCGTGATGATATGATGAATGGATGGTTCATATTTAATAGCAGATTCAGTGACGTTAGAGACTAGAGCTGATCTGCGCATCACGTCATGCGTCTGCTGCGTATTAAAGCCGGTGTTACAGCCACCGGAGCTGATCGCGGCCACTCAGTCAATGCTGGTGTTTATACCAGCCGCGCCGCGGCCCAGAACTCATGCTTATCACCACATCGGTCACATCACATCACGCAACAAAATATAATAGAATTATATTGTATTTTGTCGCACCGCGCCGCTCGCGTCCGGTGTAGAATAGAACCCATTATAATCAGTGATGTTGTCTACATTGGATGCAGTAAACTGATGCCTCGTTTCATTTGATACAGGAACTATTCGAGCCGTTCATGCCAGAATGGAGAGAGGTGTTGTAATAATGTTAAATATGTAAAAAATAATGTGAAAAGAAAGGAAATTGTTCTGATTAGGCTAATATTGGAAGCAGATGTAAAAAAAAATAAAATAAATAAATAAATAAAATAAAAAAAACACTTTAAATTATACAGTTAAATAAATTATTCATATTAATATTAACCATTAACCAATACTGGACAAAATTGCTATATTGCTGCTCAAAAATTCAATGAAAATAGATAAAACTACATTTTTTAAAAATATTTTATTACATTTATATTGGCTAACACTTCCAAAACAAATAATATCAATAAAAAAATAACACATTATTGGTACTAGCTAAAACTTCTATATCAGTACATTGCATTAATAAATATATACATTTTACTTATAGCTAATATTTAACTTAATTACAATCTAGACATTGAAGCGAAATATCAAACACCTTTGCATCCATAATTGAAATCGACTTTCAAATAATGCTCTAAATAAAATCTTGCAAATTAATTTTCAGGCATCTATATCTCATGAAAACTGAATGCTTTACACGCCTGCTTATCATTTAGCACAAAACCACTGTTTCTCCGCAGACTCACACGCTCAATACTGCAATTAAAGCATCATCGCTGAAACCCATACTTCTGCCTAATTGACACATTCTAAACCAGGAACTGTAAAACAGGGACAATATTCTTCATTCAGGTTCACACATTACTAATGCAGACACTTTCTGCCTAACAAGCTCCAAACAATTAGGCCTTTCAGAGGGAGGAAGTTCCATCTCGGAGCCGTTCCTGCATCATTAGGAGGAATCCAGCAGAAACTGGAATTCACTGTCAGCAGTGCAACAACCGCCTATAAGTTTATCCTGCACGTCAACACCACACACGCTCAAGATTTCCACCGCACACAAGCAAAGGTCACCCAGGGTTCAATAAAAATACATGCAGGACTTAAAGGGGTGATATGATGCGATTTAAATTTTTCCTTTCTCTTTGAAGTGTTACAAGCTCTTTCTGCATAAAGAAGATCTGTAAAGTTGCAAAGACTAAAGTCTCAAATCCAAAGAGTTATTCTTTATAAAAGTTAAGAGTCAACCACGGCTACCTAAAACGGCTCGTTCTAACACGCCCCCACATGTCTACGTCACGATGTGGGAAGATTTGCATAACGCCGCCCAAATGTTCACGCAAAGAAAGAAGGCGTAACTGTTCTTTTCAGCAACATCATATGACCCCTTTAATGCAAAACCAATACATTTTCTAGGACAAAAATTGCAGATGCAGAGAGACGGTTATGACAAGGTCTTTGTCAGCAGAACAACGCCCTTACATGCATGATGTGTCAGAGGACACTCATAGATTGGTCATTTTTCCCCAGACCACAAAGTCAGGGCAAAGTCAGATGAAGGGAGGAGTGGGTGTGGAGCTCAAGAGGAGGAAGGAGGCGAAAGA
>NW_015544168.1:522154-522398 GCF_001515605.1 Sinocyclocheilus anshuiensis
ATCTCAGGGTCTCTGCTGGAGTTATATGTCCCCTCTCTTCCCCTACAGACTTCTTACAGACAGCTGCTGCCAAACTTACACCGGTCAGTGTCCACAGCAGGTTTCACCTTAGATCAGGGGGATGCTGTCATAGAAAGCGATAGACAAATTCCATAAATTTAATATTTTACACTTTTTTCCAAACATGCTAAAAGGGGTCATATGATGCGATTTCTATTTTTCCTTTTCTTTAGTGTGTTATGTA
>NW_015544168.1:522564-528205 GCF_001515605.1 Sinocyclocheilus anshuiensis
TGAACCTAGGAGAGTAGCCTACAAGGCTGGCTGTTCAAAGGCTATTTCTAAAAAAAAAAAATGGGTCAATTCCGACTTTGCTATATGACAACCCGGCGCTTATTCTGAATCAGCTACTGTAAGTATGTTTTCTTAATAGTTTAAGTATTTGCTATTGACTGTTCAAATGCGGAGTTTTGCACCGTGTAGAGTATTGCGTCGTGTGTGTGTGTGTGTGTGTGTGAGAGAGAGTCAGGGTCACATCACAGTGGAGTCAGCTTTCTTAATCGCGGCTTGTGTACTGCAAATATATACGAGCATCATCATCACTGTGTCTGTCACGCGACTCTGTTCCCCTTTCGGGCTTGAACTGATGATAAAACTAAGGACATTATGTACTGTCTTTGCATTTATGTTGAAAGCTGAAGCTCGCGATTATGGAAAGGGAAGTTACATTTCTGACGCGTGCTTGTGGTGTTCGGCCAATCACAATGCACTGGGTCAGCTGGCCAATCAGAGCAGACTGTGCTTGTCGGAAGGAGGGGCTTTGTAGAAAACTACGTGTTTGAGAGAGGCGGGGCATAGAGGAACTACATTAATGTACAGTATTTGAAAAATAATGTTTTTTGAACATTAAAACATGTCAACATTCTGTTACACCAAACACAAAATAATGATCTTTAAAATAGCATCATATGAACCCTTAAATGTGTTTTTTTAATGTGAAGCTAAAATATCAACACTGAAATCAGTGTTCTCATTGTAATGTAACTGAGCACAGGATATCTTGTACAGAGCAGTTGTTATGACAAACATTTACTAATTCTGTATAGAAGTCAAAAGCAGCAAGACTACAATGAAAACATAGATGACGACAACACCACCACCACCAACCACAACAACACCACCACCACCAACCACAACACCACCACCACCAACCACCACCAACCACCAACAATTATTATTAATTGTAGTTGTTCAAAATATAATAATTACTACTACTTTTATTATTTACATTAAAATATTACTGAAAATACTAAAAAACAATAAGTATAGATAATAATAACAATTACCATTATAATAATAATTTTTATTATTATTAATAAAAATTAAAATAATTACTAATATTATGATTACTGAAATTATAATACATATATACATATATATATATACACATATAATGAACAACAATAATAACAATAATAATAATAAATTATAGATTATTATTATTTCTTTTTTTATTGATATAATAATAATAATCATCATCATCATAACAATAATATTTTTTCTCATTATTATGCTAATTAGTTTTGCGATGTAAACTCCCAGAACTGATTTTACAAGTAACATTTTCAAGAATTGTCCATATTGGGAAAATATGCCCTAATAAATTCTATTTCAGTGTCTTTAACAAAGTTTAGATGATATTTTCTTTTCCTCTTGACCATCACTGCTGTTCCATAAGCGCCACCTGCAGTCAGAGAGTGAATCTGCATCTCATTCAGTCCGCCTGCTGTTTTTGTTTCATGCAGATACATTTTATGTAGTAGGCTATAGTTTCACAAAGTTAAAGTCAGACCACTGTGTTTTTGCTTAATATTTTCGAAATTATACAATCTAATTTAAATAAAAAACTGCTCATGCAGCATGCATGCAGCATCTTTGTTTGGATCATGATTAAAATAGTGGTTTCCTCTCATTTTAAATGGAAAGAGCACAGTTTGTTTATATGAAGGGATTTCTTTATTTTCCATTTAGTTTTGTTATTTGACATTTCAATTTCACAAATAAATGTGCAGAAAAAATTGTGAGAAAATCATATTGTCACGTCAGTATCATAAATCGTATCGCATCATGAGTTGAGTGAATCGTTACATCCTTATGTATTTTTGATGCTAGCCTGCAGGTTTCAAACAAAAGTATCCAATGTCTTGACTGAATGCGGCCAAACTGCAAAAATAATTATACATTTATACATATATACCTACATACGGCTATTTGCGTACAAACATATGCTTACCATGCTACCCTGGTTTAAAACTAACCTGAAACCTTTGCATTAACACCCGAGATGTTTAAACATTAAGCCATCATTACTCCAATCCATGTATGAAGTTTAGGGCAGTCATTCACAAAGTCGATTCTTTTTGTCTCAAGTAATAATTCAGCATGTGGCTGGACGGACGGACAGACGGACAGACATAGTCACAATGTCCAGACAGACAGACAGACATAGTCACAATGTCCAGACAGACAGACAGACAGACATAGTCACAATGTCCAGACAGACAGACATACATGTATTATTTGGAAAAAAAGTCCCTCAGACCAAAATAATTGCAGCATCTCAGCTTCATTTCAGCGTCTGAGGGAAACTGCCTGCTACACCGTATTCACCAGCCCATGAATAAAAGACCACAAGAAACCCAACCGTCAGGAATCCAAGAGGAAATCCAAACCTTTACAATAAGCCGACTCTTGAATAATTGATGCTGTAGCATTTTCACAAAACAACTTAATGAGATCCCAGCGTAGGTGCACATTTCTATAAAAATTTATATAAATGTGCACAGACATAAGCAGGATTCCTGTCTATACGGTGAGAGCGGGACACTGGGAAGCTTTGTTTCAACTTCCTGTTGAGGTTAAAAATAAGCATTCATACCAGACGCTCACAACGATCCGTAACTGTGCGACGAGTGGCAGAAAGACCCGGAATCAAACCGCTTCAGAACATGACTGGAAAAACAACAAACAAACAAAAACAGAAAGTCAGATCCTGTCGAGGTGGGTGTCATTATCTGGCCACAAAACTGATGTGCAATTATTTTAACTTCAAGATCATTTTTACATGCAGATCCTTATGAATCACATTTACCCTCAAATCTGGTGCTGTAAATATAGGGCAGTGAGGAACATAATCATCGCTTCATTAAATAATAATAGTGCTAGTTAAGTGGCCTTTGTCTCAAATGCAGAGTGGTTATCTGAAGTGCTCTAAATAAGAGGCACAGAAATGCCTTTACATAAAATTGTGAAAAATTACATGAGCTATGGCATAGTCACAATGGTGTTAAACAAATAGCCTAACATAAATAAAAGAGAATTTACCACAATAGAGTTAATAGACACTTCAGACTCAGACAAGCATCTAAATATTGATGTTTTTGTTTTAACACACTAGTTTAAAGAGATTTAAGAGCAAGATTAGCAAACATAAGATAAGCTGGCTAAGAAAAGTGCTTTTAAAAGCATCACAACAAGACTCAAGGTCTGGTCACATTTTTTTCCATGGTGAAATCTTTTTTAAAAATGAAATTAATTACTTTTCTAAATAAAACTGTTGCCATGTCAAAATAATACCATGTTTCTTTAGGCAATCTGATGAAGATGTTTGACTAAAACTTTGCATTATTTAATAAAGTTTTTCAAGTTACAGCATGTAGGACTAACAATTTCTTCCAGGGTTTAAAGAAAGTGTGTGAGAGTTGGATTTACAAAACGTCTATGATGCCTTAAAGTGATAGTTCACCCAAAAATGAAAATTCTGTCATCATTTACTCACCCTCAAGTTGCTGGTAGCCATAGACTTCAATAGTATAGGAAACAAATACTATGGAAGTCAATGGCTACCAGCAACTTTTTGGTTACCCACATTCTTCAAAACATCTTTTTTGTTCAGCATTAGAAATAAATTTATACAGGTTTGTAACAACACGAGGGCAAGTAAATGACGACAAAATGTTCATTTTTGGGTGAACTATCTCTTTAAAATTATGCCTGTGCAGGCAGCTCACAAATTTTTCAGTCTAATTTCTATACAGCTCACCTCAATTACATTCACTGTACATGGTCCTCACAGGCCATCTCAAGTTAAACGTGACCGAGACGTGCCATGGAAACAGTGTAACAGAATGCAAAACTCTCCATCATTAACAAATGAAGAGGTAAGCGATCAGTGGAAAGTGCAAACAGACGACGTGGCCTTCGTATTTTAGCCACAACAGCTCTGTCCACAAGGACTGAGACACAAATACCACATTTTTGTCCCAGTCCTTGTATTCCCAGTATGTCACAGACAGCCTGTCAGCAGTGCTAAGAAAGGAGAGGAAACGAGTCTCCATGGCTAGAGCGCTCCCGGCGGAAGCTGTCACTTCTGAGAGACAAGAAGAGACGGAGAGAGACACAGACAGAGGCAGAGGAAGCATAGCATGTATTTCCAGATATACAAGGCACTGCATTTATACCCAAAACAGAAACTGCAAGCAGCATTTAGGCTTTTTTTTTTCTCAAATAAACTGGACATAAAAGACAGAGTTCTGACTCTATGTCTGTGTGTGTGTGTGTGTGTGTGTGTGTGTGTGTGTGTGTGTGTGTGTGTGTGTGTATGCATATCATAAATATATTGTGTTATATTTCAAATTTATATAAAATATAAGAGCAGATATTACCCGGGCAAACAATACAAAAGGGAAAATAATCGAAATAAAATAAAAATATAAATTTATATAATTACATTTATAATGATATAATTAATTCAAGTTTACACAAACTATAAATATTTTTTCTCTTTTTTTTTATTATATATATTTTTATCATTATATATAAAAAGGTAGAAAAGGAACAAATACGTCAGTTTTATTTAATGGACATTGATTTAAAGTAGTTTTATAGAAACATATATTGCATAAATAATGTCTTTAATACCTAAATATATGTATAATCAAAATATAAAGCCAACCTGTAAAATAAAGGTGAAAACCCTTTAAAAATGTCAAAAATGTGTAATAAATTTATTTAAACAAATCACTATCACAAGAAACAGTATATTGCATGCTTGAATGCTGCTAGCTGGTTTTTGCAAAAGAAAAATGACAGATCTTCACTTGATTGATCAACCAAACGTCTCTCAAGTACCACTGATGTGCAACACCCAACATTTGAGTAAAGGATTGACAAAAATTTGAGGCTATATTGTAAAAAAAAATTTAAAAAATAATGTGTCTGACAATTGACTTAAGCTTTTGGATCATCATCAGTTCACAAGTTTGCCTTGAAAAGCTTAATGTCAAGCTTTGATATTGCATAAGCATTGCTTATATTAATGCAAGCACTTGCAGTGTCATTGCATAAAAGCAGTTATCCATGAAATAAATTAAATGCACCACTATGATTCTACCATGGTCAAAGGCAACAGAACAACTCATGCCTGTAGTAAAACTCCTAACAGACGGCTTCTTGTTGATTACTGTTTTATTAAAGCAGCAAGTGCATTAAAATATACGCAGACAGCTGAACACTTGGCAGTGATTGACATGAACTAGAAAACACTGCTGCATCACGCTCACTCACCCTGCTGAGTGAGTGCACAACTAGAGACGCAAGAGAGGGAGAGAGCAAAAAGATGCTGACAAAACCCCAAAGAGATAAGGGTGGGAAAAAAATGCCAAAAATAAACAATCTCAGCAAGGCTTACAACAACCACTAAATAAACAGGAACCTTCTGCTTGTCCACAATGCACCTCATTGCACTTGACATTGTTTTGGTATTCCGGTTTCATTACAGAGCCACGTTCAAAATCTGAGTGCACTCACTGAAATGTGACCATGATGACAAACAGGACAGTCAAAACACAAGAGCTTTACTGCGTACAAAAGACTG
>NW_015544168.1:529527-533467 GCF_001515605.1 Sinocyclocheilus anshuiensis
TTTATAATGATATAATTAATTCAAGTTTACACAAACTATAAATATTTTTTCTCTTTTTTTTTATTATATATATTTTTATCATTATATATAAAAAGGTAGAAAAGGAACAAATACGTCAGTTTTATTTAATGGACATTGATTTAAAGTAGTTTTATAGAAACATATATTGCATAAATAATGTCTTTAATACCTAAATATATGTATAATCAAAATATAAAGCCAACCTGTAAAATAAAGGTGAAAACCCTTTAAAAATGTCAAAAATGTGTAATAAATTTATTTAAACAAATCACTATCACAAGAAACAGTATATTGCATGCTTGAATGCTGCTAGCTGGTTTTTGCAAAAGAAAAATGACAGATCTTCACTTGATTGATCAACCAAACGTCTCTCAAGTACCACTGATGTGCAACACCCAACATTTGAGTAAAGGATTGACAAAAATTTGAGGCTATATTGTAAAAAAAAATTTAAAAAATAATGTGTCTGACAATTGACTTAAGCTTTTGGATCATCATCAGTTCACAAGTTTGCCTTGAAAAGCTTAATGTCAAGCTTTGATATTGCATAAGCATTGCTTATATTAATGCAAGCACTTGCAGTGTCATTGCATAAAAGCAGTTATCCATGAAATAAATTAAATGCACCACTATGATTCTACCATGGTCAAAGGCAACAGAACAACTCATGCCTGTAGTAAAACTCCTAACAGACGGCTTCTTGTTGATTACTGTTTTATTAAAGCAGCAAGTGCATTAAAATATACGCAGACAGCTGAACACTTGGCAGTGATTGACATGAACTAGAAAACACTGCTGCATCACGCTCACTCACCCTGCTGAGTGAGTGCACAACTAGAGACGCAAGAGAGGGAGAGAGCAAAAAGATGCTGACAAAACCCCAAAGAGATAAGGGTGGGAAAAAAATGCCAAAAATAAACAATCTCAGCAAGGCTTACAACAACCACTAAATAAACAGGAACCTTCTGCTTGTCCACAATGCACCTCATTGCACTTGACATTGTTTTGGTATTCCGGTTTCATTACAGAGCCACGTTCAAAATCTGAGTGCACTCACTGAAATGTGACCATGATGACAAACAGGACAGTCAAAACACAAGAGCTTTACTGCGTACAAAAGACTGACATTTCAAGCTAAGAGGAATTTGTTTCCTTCCCCCAAAACACATGATGCAACCTGTAATCGTAGATATTCTGCACCTCAGGTCACTCTGGAATTAAAGCAAGAGGAAAGAGACTTCCTTTAAAGGAATTCATTTCCTGGGATGTTATAGTTCATACAGCAACAATGAACACAGAATGATGCTTTTTATTAGACATAAGGATGTATTTCAAACATAGACACTTCTCCTTTACACATTTGACTTGTTTTAGACTCCGAAGTCTGATCAAAATGCCACGACTAGCAACATTTTATATGTACAAAGTCTGTACATTTCTTTGCAAAAATAAATGGTGCATAGCAAGGCTAATGAATAATTCATGGAGGAATATATGTTCCAATTATATAATAAATGTAGCTTTTTATGGAATATTAGAAAAGATGATGTGTTGAAAAATGTCTGTGTATTATTTGTACATACTATTGAAGTCAATGGGGTCAAAAGATGTTTAGTTGGGGAAAAAAAGGCAGCAATTGTGTCTTGTAGCAATAAGTCACTCATGGCTGTGCATTACACTGATTTTTATCAGGGTTAAGGAGTATTTATTTATATATATATATATATATATATATATATATATAACAAAGTGGAGGTGATAATATTTCAGATAACACTCACAGGCAGGCTGTGAGAGCAAAACTAAACACTGAAACTGCCCATGCGAACTATTTCTTGTTAGTGTGAATTCAGCCCTTCTACAGCATTATTTTTAGATGTTATATTTGCATGCTGACACAGTAAAATTGTTTTAAGAGCTGACAGGTAAGCCATGGCTGTTATCCGAAGAAATATACAGGTATAACTATAACTAGCTTCTTTATTTAAAAAAAAGAAAGTCAAATTATTATAATTTTAATATGCATTGTTTTATAAAGCAAGTACACCTACTTAAATGGGTAAAAATATCTTCAAAACTGTCAAGCAGGGTTATTATAGTTAAAGGTGCAGTAGGAGATCTTGGAAACTGCTAACTTTAGCCTGATAGCACTGAAAGCGAACGTCCCACCCTACCTGCAATCGCCGTCCAAAGCCACGCCCCCTTAACGCATTTACGCTCACAGACCAGAATACCAGAGACAACATTACTACAATAGTCTACATCAGCGGTTCCCAATTCCAACCCATGATCCGAAGTGAGAAACTTCAACGGATTTCCCCGGCTCAGGGAGGAGGGAGCAATGAACACTGTGTAGGGATCACATAGATCGGAACACAGTTCATGCACGTAGCTCACTTCTAACGAGCTGGCGCGAGGACTGGATTAACCTCATTCTCGCTCTGTCTGCACACCGTGCGTGAATGCGCTGATGACGTATCCTGTCTGCGCGAACCGGGTGCGCAGAGGTATGCTAACACATATGTTGACATGCAGCTAGGAAAGCATATTAAAACGGAGCGTACCGAGCGTTTTGATTGGACAAACATTTCTTGATCCTACGCCTTCCACAGAATATATAAATACAGACAAATACATTTAGACCACTTAACTTAATGATTGCTATCGGGATGTGAAGAGACTTTCAACCAGCATAACAAAAAATGTTTCTGAAGACAATCACCTATTGCACCTTTAACTAAACTGAAAACCATAAACACATTTTCTTTACTTGAAATAAAATACAAAACTTAAAACCCATTTTATTTTAGCTAGCTGCCAGTGCAACATTTCTCATTTTCTTTTAGTTTACCTTTATGTATTAAAATAACTAATAACTAAAACTGAAATAAAGATGAATAAGAACTATATAGACATTTACTTTACTTTAACAAACTTTAACTAAAATTAAAATGAAACCAAAAAAAATAAAATAAAAATAATGAAAGTTTCTTAATGATATTAAAATATACTGCTGTCAAGATGTACAAATCAGCAATAAAAATCTCTCTATATTTTTTTTTTTTTGCTTTTTTAGCTCAAATCACTCCTAAAGCCACTCAAATTACAAATGTCAGGGCCAATTCAGCTACTGCACGTTTAGTGTAAAAATAAAATAAGAATTACGCCTCCATCAAAAACACCTTTGTCTCTTTAAAGGGGTCATAGGATGCCCATTTTCCACAAGTTGACATGATTCTTTGGGATCTTAATGAAAAGTATGTAACATAGTTTGGTTAAAATTTCTCAATGGTAGCGTAAAAGACAAATTTTTTACTCTGTCAAAAACAGCTCTTTTCAGATCAAGCCATTTGTAGCATTTTCCTTTAAATGTTAATGAGCTATGCTGACCCCACCCCTTTCTTCCGAGCTGCTCTCAGAGAGACTGTTTACGTTAGCCGCATTCATCGTGAAACTTGCTAATTAGCACATTATTAGGAAAGGCGATTTGCAAAGATTAATTACAAAACATTATACTCACTTCTTCTGTAGGTGAAGCTGGATCACGAATGATTCGCGCTAACAGACGCATTTATGTAGATTGGGGACGCATTCCCTTCAGAAACAAATGTAATCCACTGCGAGTTCAGCAGCTCAGATGTCGGGAGTAAATGACGACTGCCATGTTCATTATTACATCCAACAACAAAACACCTCAATCGCTTAGGAGTCTTCTCTACATCTGCTCCGGCGGCGAAACACTGGCGGACTGATGACAGCTCACTCAGGGCGGGTCTAAGGTAAGACACCAGTCCAGTCTGTGCTGAATAAAAGGTGGGGCTTTAATTCCTACAGACACCACATACTAGGTACGTTTACATGGACACTTTTTGCTTCCATCGGAATGAATTCATTCTGATTGACGAATACGAACGTAGGG
>NW_015544168.1:533573-543342 GCF_001515605.1 Sinocyclocheilus anshuiensis
TAATTCTGATTGACGAATCCGAACGTAGTGTTTACATGAACGCTAAATAAAGTGATCGGGTTGATATGCGTGTTTATATGTCACAAGCTTCTGATCGGATTTACTTTTTTGACATGCGCACACTGCATGAATATACGGAGTTTCCTGCTGTTGTCGCATACAGTTTTAAAGGTCCCATATTGTCAAAACTGAAATGTCCTGGCTTTTTTCACGATTACTGAGGTCTAGGGGCTATTTAATAAGTTTCAAAACAGTCAGTCCACAGTAAAATGCACACAGCCTGCATAAAGTAGCTGTGATTTTTCACGAACTGTTGTGACTTCCGTAAAAAAGTCATGTCAGAACTACTCAGTCACCTCCTTCAGTCACCACCCCAAGCACTGCCCACAATCCCACTCTCCTTTTGCCAAACCCCCAGACAACATCGCGCCCATGCCATTGCTGAGCAACAACAACACGGAAACATGTCGAGAAAACGCTGTTCAGTCTGGATGTCAGGAATACACGACATAGTCGTGAGATGCAAGAAACACAGACATATGGCAAGAAATCTGTAGACGCGCCCATAACAAAAGGCAATACTTTATTGAACCTTTTCTTATAAGAAGTGTGCGCTGCAAACGTGAGCATTTTTGACGATCCTTTCTGTCCAGTCTGCTCGTTTTATCGCGTTTAACCACAGCTGTCGTCGGTTTTTTGTCTGGCAGTGGTAGCAGATATGCGAACAAATTTCTAATTTGAGGCTGTATTATGTCGATTCTGGCACCCAACATCACAACAAGATGATATTTTAAGCTCATGTAGCCGAACCTGCGCTGGTTTGAATGGGCCACCTCCCGTTTCCCCTTTGTTTTGCTGCCTCCAGCTAGCGCTGTGACGTCGCTGACCCTAGTTACCTGTGGTTGGCCTGGCCGTGCGTCACTCAGAAAACAACAGGCCAATCAGAAGAGAGGCTCATGAATATTAATTAGACAGACCAAAATTGACCTGTTCTCAGCAGAGCTCCTGAGAAAGGAGCTATAAAAATATATTGATATGGTTTTTGGTACTTATACCGCAAATATATATTCTTAAGGACATCAAAACCTCAAATAAAACTCCAGAAAGGTGTACAATATGGGACCTTTAAAAAGCACGCATGATATATATCTACTTCGGGTCCTAATTAGGCGATGACCAGCACATGAACTGTTGTGCTGTGCTGCGTACTTTATAAAGCAGTAAAAGTGCCCCTTCCTGAACCCAAAACCAGTCGTCTGTTGATGAGAGTCTTAAACAAAGATTGGTGAGACGTTGTGCTCCTCCACTTCACAGACGCTGAGTGACAGGGGAGTTTTATAAATGACGGGACACTCATTTATGACACTTTATTCACCAGGAAGAACAGCTCGTTCTACGCGTCATTACACTATTTTTACGTCACTGCACATGCGCAGTACTTTCCAGTTTCGGCTTTCAATCCGATCAAGTGTTTACATGTCCTCTCGCTCGGATTACAAAAGGAATAAACCACCCCTTACAATATGATCGAAATTTTAGTCGGATCTGGACAATTCAATCCGATTGACGTGTTTACATGTGACTTTTATTCTGATTGTGCTTCTAGTCCTATTACAATCGGATTAGTAGGGTCCATATAAACGCAGCTACTGATTACTGTGATTTTCCTATTCATTTTTCAACAAGTGGTCCATCTCCTCCTCACACTGCCTCATATGCACCAACCGCTGCATCACACAGAGAAAACTGGGTCACATTAAAATGCTCCCACTAAGAGAACGACGTGTTAAAAAAACACCCAACCGAAAATCCGCCACCCTTCAAAACCTGTCAGGAGTGCAGTTAACAACCTCTATTTTCCAGCCATTTCATTATTTTTTTCATCAGCCGATTCCAGGTCCACCTCTCTCAGACACTTTTCTCTCCAGCATTAAGTTGTGCAGTAACAAGGGTGGCATACAGGTATGGAACTCCACACATCCTCACAAATGAGAGACGAGGGAATCATAACTGTAATTTACAGCAACTCTTGGTAGTAGTTTTGTAATTGAGACGTTCAATGCAAAAAATAAACTCAATTTCAAATGATTTCAGGCTATCATCAACCTCTGCCCTGAAGTAGAGATCACGCAGGAAAGGGACGGAGGGAGGAACGGTGGGGGTACGGACTCATCCATCAAACACACTCACAATAAAGAGCTGTGAGCAGTCATGACAGAAATGAAGAGTAAGAAGATGACAGTTCGTTTGAGGACTCTGCTAACTAGGGCTGGGAAATCAAGAGCTTAGTGAGCTCACAATCTGAACTGAACATGATGAGAAACGTATTGCTGCAAAATAAGAGACAATACACTACCGTTCAAACGTCTGGGGTCAATAAGAGAGTCTTTAAGGAATTTAATACTTTTATTCAGCAATGACACATTATTTGATCAGAAGTGACAGTAAAGACATTTCTGTTATAAAAGACTTCAATTTCAAATAAATGCTGTCCTTTTGCACTTTATTTATCAAAGAATCCTACATGTTCCTTGAGCAACAAATTAGAATGATTTTTGAAGGATCCTGTGACACTGAAGACTGGACTAATGATGCTGAAAAATTCAGCTTTTGATTTTTTTTTTTTATTCCAAAGTGGGGTTGGGTACCGAAACCCGGTACCTATAGGGCCTTTCGCACCGCTTTAGTTCCGGAACTAAATGTAAGGTACTAAAGTACTGGGACGATTTTGCGCAAACTATTTCCCAGTACTATTTAAAGGGATGCAGTCGCACAGAGAGTGTGTACTAAGAAGTGACGTAAGCCGGTCGACAGCGACGTCATTTGTGCGCGGCAAGGCAAGGCAAGGCAAGTTTATTTATATAGCACATTTCATACACAATGGTAATTCAAAGTGCTTTACATAAAAGAAAAGAAAAAAAAATAAGTCACAACAATATGCGGCGTTCAACAACAGAAACAAAGAACAACATTAACAACAGGAGGATGGAGGACGCTGTGATCGGAGCTGTTGTTTTGTTGTGTCTCGCGGGTTTCACAATAATGGACATGGAAAGTCGACGTATACGTAAAGTGATTGAAAGAACGGAAAGGAGGACTAAGAATCTCCAACGACACCTGCTGAATCTCTGACCATTGCCGCCTGCTCCAGCATCATGCGTTTCGCTGCCGCGATTTTCGTGTCCATTCCTTTAAACATTCTAATATTGTATATAATTTTGGCGCATCAGGGAGCCGCTCTCAGGATGCGGTGTATTTAAATATTTTTGAATGAGCGTTTGCTCTGCTTACTTTCACTTTCGATTTCGCAATCACACGCACTCTGTGTAAAGGGATCACATCTTACAAGATCAGATATTTGTCAATGAGCTCAGGATCTGTTGAGCAGCAATAAGTTGACACAATGTTTACAGTATGTTTACACGGTGTTTTAAATCATGGCGGGTAAGGGCGTTTCCGTACGCGTTTGGTCAATCAATGTCTACTTACGTCACGATTAGTACCAGTTGGAGCTGGTTAGACCCTGCTCCGGAGTAGGAGCTAATTTGGTTCTCGAAAAAGGCAGTCCGGTACTAATAAAAAAAATTAATTAATTAAAAAATTTAAAAAAATCGCACCCAGTTCTGGCGGTGCAAAAACGCCAAAAAGTGGCTAGTTCCACAATTAGTTCTGGTACTATGAAAAGGTTCCCGCGGTGTGAAAGGCCCTTATGTAACCGGTATGTACTAGAACCGAATCCGAACGCATCTAGTTTTATTTATAAAGAAAAAAAAGAGCATTCTCTATTCTTTCCACTTATTTTCTTTTTATTTATTATAAATAATGACCTTCTAACACTAGCATTATCTGTTCTTTTTCTGTTCTATTGAATAGTTTTATTTTTATTAAAAAATTTCCCTCTAACACTAGCATTCCCTATTCTTTCTACTAGTTTTCTTTTTATTTATTATAAAAACAAAGCAAACAAAAAACCTTGCTACGTATACTGTCAGGTGAAGCCCCACCCACGAACCCCACCTCCTACTGTCCTTTTTTTGGAAAACTAAAATATGGTCACCCTATTATAAATATACTTAATTATGAAAATACCAGAGATGGCTTAAATAACACAGATAAACTATATTGTCGCAGTCAGACATGTCCTCTTTTTGGTCCTACAAAAATGCGTCCGGCCGGGATTTCTTAATTTCCGAAAATGTCCGGGATTCGGCTGTTTTCTTAATCCCACTCCTGCTGATTTCATCTTCATTTGACCCTCTAACTCTAGCACTCTATTCTAATGCTACTTCTAATTTTATCTGCTTGTTTTTTTTTTAATTAAAAAACTTGACCCTCTAACATTTGCACTCTCTATTCTATTTCTATTCTAAAAAAAGAGCCTCTAACACTAGCATTCTCAATTCTTTCTCTATTCTTTCCACTTATTTTCTTTTTTTATTTATTATAAATAATGACCTTGTAACACTAGCATTATCTGTTCTTTTTCTTTTTCTGTTCTATTCAATTGTTTTATTTTTATTTTAAAATGACCCTCTAACACTAGCATTCCCTATTCTTTCTACTAGTTTTCTTTTTATTTATTATAAAAACAAAGCAAACAAAAAACCTTGCTACGTATACTGTCAGGTGAAGCCCCACCCACGAACCCCACCTCCTACTGTCCTTTTTTTGGAAAACTAAAATATGGTCACCCTATTATAAATATACTTAATTATGAAAATACCAGAGATGGCTTAAATAACACAGATAAACTATGTTGTCGTAATCGAGTGTTTATTGTCTTTGTTTTATCATTCAAAACGTTTATATGTTCCGTTTACTCAGTTACAGATATAATAGCGATGCCTTTGTCCATATAAGGGATTTCCTGGAGGGCCATGAGTTCTCTACTTCTGTGACTGGATATGTGGATTTTCAATCATTTTGGGGGGGGGGATTTTTATTTATTTTTATTTTTTATAAGTATCAGTTCAGGCACCGGAACCGTTTTAAAAGTATCTATTTGGCACCGGTATCGAGAAAAAAAAACAAAAAACAAACGATACCCAACCCTATTCCAAAGGAATTATTAAAACAGAAAACAGTTATTTTAAATTGTAATAATATTTTTAACATTACCATAACATTACCGTTTTATTGTATTTTTGAAGTAAATGCAAAATTAAGAAACTTTCAAAAACATTTAAAACTCTTAATGAACCCAAACTTTTGAAAGGACGTGTAAATTGGCGTACCATTATTAAATTGCGTAGCCAACATTAAATTGCGTAGCCAACAAGCACGAACAGTGTAGTCTGATTCATGCACAAATGACTCCCATAAATCAATTCTTTTCAATAAATTGGTCAAAAATACTCAAACTTTTTAGTTATCAAGTGTACTTCAGCCTTTATAATTGCCGACTGGTTGTTCATGTGTCGACGTGTAGTTAAAACTATATCAGAACTATTTTGTCATTATAAACAGTGCATGAATTAAATTGTGGAAAAAATGCAATACATTTATACTATACAGTTAGTACACAGTCTAATTATTTAGAAAATATTGACATTTTTCTTAGCTCTCATTGGCATTACAGTTCCTGAAAAAAG
This sequence comes from Sinocyclocheilus anshuiensis, assembly GCF_001515605.1. Taxonomy (NCBI): domain Eukaryota; kingdom Metazoa; phylum Chordata; class Actinopteri; order Cypriniformes; family Cyprinidae; genus Sinocyclocheilus; species Sinocyclocheilus anshuiensis. The sequence goes on from NW_015544168.1 coordinate 539,165, forward strand.
CTGCAATGTTTTATTTGCGAACAAAATATTAACACCAGTTCACCAATTGAACCAAATGATTCATTCAAAAAATGACTCAAAAGAACCATTCATTTATGAATTAGATATTACTTTTCTCAGAAAAATGCCAGAGAACTTGCATTTTTCATTTTGTAGAGAATAATGATTTAAATTTTACTTTTATAATCCTATTGTTTGGATACAAAAGACTTTGAATTCATTGTAACAGTAACAGCGATCAGTACATTACATTTGGAAACACACACATTAATGACAATTTAAATTTTTGGGTGAACTATCCCTTTAATATTCCCATTCCTAACTGCCGTTTCCGTTCACATGAAAGAGCCAAGCCTATATTCATGTTTTATATCTGTATATAATCCTCTTGTTTGAAAAGTAAAGATGTACAACAGCCTTTTCAGTTCAGCAACATCAAAAAACAAAACCTTCCACAGCCTCAGGTGAGCATGATATTCAGCATCCACATGAAGGTGACTGTGAGCAATTATTCATTAAATTAATTCCTGAAAGCCAATCCACCGACCCACATAATTGGGGTGATGTCTACAGCACTCTCAGTCATGACAGAGGCCAAAAGCCAAGAACATCCGAGCTTGTGCTGCGTTACATGGCGCTGGATTGTTTGTGAATAAAACAAACGATTTCTCCCATCATTTAGAAAAGAAACACCCCATCACGTACCTACAGGCAATAATAGCTGCATCGCTACTGCAGTTACGCATATGTGCGAGAAAATACAGTGCATCTGTAATCCCGCGTTACTATGCTTCTGCAGTTTCGGAGACAAATAAAAGCAGACAACTGTTAGACACGGTGTACAAGCTATGACACAATCTTCACTGCAAGCCAGAGGAGCGTGTGATGAAGTTTCCATAAGCATCTGATAATGCTGTGGGAGACGGAGGACGGTCAGACACAGTGAGGCAGCTTGTGCAAAGACGCCGAGTAAAGAGCAGATGGCCTCGCTGCCTCCAACAGAACAATGGCTCCCAGGGAATCCACCGTTGACCAATCGTTGAGTGGCAAAAAAAATGCTCAGATGCTCGTTTCAGCCTCGTGTGCCACCGAACACTAGCGGAAACAGCAGGACAGGCCAGAGAAAGGCAGTAAATCTTAGTGCAGTATGCGTTGAATGAGCGTGTCTTTGATTCTTAAATTGGTGACAACAGGGACAGCAAACAAACATTTGAAAGGCTATAATCAAGATCTTATTACTGATGTCAAAAAACTGGAGGCCACAAAGAATGCGGCAGCAGAAAAATGTTGATTGAAGCATGAGAGCATTTTAAACACTTTAAAGAAGGTCATAAGCAGCATATTGCCAGGTTGCAATGTCAAGTGCTTTGACAACAATTTCCTAACAGCCAACTTCAACTGCTTCATAAAGTTAAAACTTCAAAGAATGCAAAGCGTGTATGCATTTTAATAAAATAGAACCTCCACAGAAAGAGTTTGTAACAGTATTTTACAGAAAAATATGTACAGAAAATTTGGGAACGAATCAAAGTAATCATCATTAGTTGCATCTCTAACAATATATATTGCAACTGCAACTAAATATTATTTTGTTCATGGACTAATCTGTCATTTGATGTTGTTTAAAAAGGTTTTTATTAAATAGCCTTTTTTATGCTAAACATACACCACTCGTTCAACGCATACCGTTTTTATAAAATTAATACTTTTATTTAGCAAGGATGCATTAAATTGATCAAAAAATGTATCACAAAAATATTAAGCAGTACAACGGTTTTCAACTTTGATAAGAAATGTTTCTTGAGCACCAAATCAGCATATTAGAATGATTTCTGAAGGATCATGTGTAACTGCAAACTGGAGTAATGATGCTAAAAATTCAGCTTTGCCAAAAAATAAAATTTCACATTAAAATAGAAAACAGTGGTTTTAAATTGTATAACATTTCACAAGATTACCGTTTTTTACTGTATTTCTGATCAAATAAATGCAGCCTTGGTGAGCATAAGAAACTTTTTTATAACTATATGTTAGGATATGAAAATGCATCAATCTGGTACACTTTAAGAGTTCAAAATTAAGAGCTCCAACCCATTTTCAGTGACCAAATTGAATAGAGTTAAAAAGTCTTGTACCTGGACTTTACAGTGGACTCAAAGAGATGGAGTTTGCTATACGCCAAAAACACTGGATCACCAGCTGATTGAGTGAGCAAAGTGATTTCTCTGATTTGAACACAGTGCTACAGATTATATATTTATTCAATTAAATCACTGTCTTTACACTGTAAAAAATCCCTGTAAATTTACAGCATAAATTTACAGTACTGAACTGTTTTCTAAAATTACGGTGTCTAACCATAAATGCACATGTGATCAGTGGGGGAGGGGAACCGACACATCGAGGAGCATCGGTTTCAGTGAAAGTTTTATATGCATGGATTTCATCTCAAGTTGAAGCTCATTTACAAGTAAGCAGATCAGAGGCTGAAATAAGTTTATTTGATATATTTATTTATTATGTGGGCACAATCTTTTAATTTGCCTTTGACAGATTGTTGCCAACCCTGAGGTTTAAGACGGTGAATTAGCGTTAAGTTAAGTGTGTGTGTGTGTGCGCGTGCGTGTAAGAAAGAGAGAGAGCGATTCTTGCAGCTAATTGCATGTTTTGTTGTTTCCTGGTGTAAAATCCTGTAAATGTTAACCTTATATAGAGGGAAATATAAAATACTTGCGTTCGGTGGGGGAGGGGAGCAATGGTTAGCTTTTGATACCAGTGAGAGAAGCGTCGGTCTCAGTGGATATATAGCCTAAATGGATTTTATCTCAAATTGAAGCTCGATTACAGATAACAGGGATCTGAAGTAAGTGTGTTTGCTTGATTATCTGAAACAATTAACTTATTTGCACAATCTTTATATTTGCGTTTTGCATTGGCGCCAACCCAGTGTGGTTTAAAATGGAGGATTTGCTTAATTTGCATTCTTGTTCCTAAGTTAGGCGTGTGTAAAGTTGGCATATATTAACCTTATATATAGGGAAATCGAAAATAGGCGTGTAAACTTAATTTTACTAAGGAAGCATATAAACTTGCCGCCTTTTGCATGAGCACTTGACTTGATCGGTGGAGGATGGGGAGAAACGTTTGCTTTTTCGGAGTGATGCATTCTCAGTGGAAGTGTTGCGCGGATTTCATCTTAACAAGTCATATCTAAAGCAATTTAGAGTGTAATCTAAATATATTCTAACTTATTGTTTATTAAGTGGGCTTTGTATATGAGCACATTTTAATCGCAGATTTTGCACTGGATAAATTGGCGCAAACCGCGTACAAAACCTCTATATGTTACTTCATTCTGACACTTACATTATAACTTGTTCCTCATACTCGGATACAGTTGTGTATGTGTGTGTGTGAGAAGGAGAGAGCGGTAGACAGAATATTTTTAATTGTTTAATACGTGTTTTGAATGAAAAGGTGAAGCATGTCCTGTCCCAGGCTGAGAACATAGAGATGGCACACCTGCTTGTCAAGATTCTAATGTCCCACTTCCAGGAACATGAAGATGGACTGGTTTTGCATGCAGACGTAAGTATTTAATTTTCTTCTTTCCACTTCACTAAATTATATTATGTATTCTTATTTGTGTATTGTGTGTTCTCTACAGGTTGCTGCATCTGCATCTGATGTTGAGAAGACACTCAATCTGCCTGCCAGTCCTCGTCTGATTTTGCTGGGTTAGTGTGTCATTACATGTGATGAAGTAGAAACATTTACTAATGGTTGAGATATAAAATTGTTAACATTGCTATGGTACACGATTGTTAAAATTGAATTTTCTTGAAGGTAGTTCTTTGAAATGAGTTGTGAAAAAAATGTGTTAATTGTTATTGTTTTTATTTATTTATTTATTTTTATTTTAGGTATGGCAGAGCCGGCAAATGCTGTATGGTAGATGATAAGCCTAGAGGGCTGTGTTATTTGTGAGTGTGTCCAGTCAACATTTTTGACTGCAGTTGCAACAGTGTTTGCTGTGTACTACATCTTCAACCTGCAGTATCAAGAGGAGGCTTGTTGCACGTTAGAATTTCTTCAAAGGTAAGTATTTTCCTTTTTGCTTATGTTTTTTTTTCACTCTCTTAGAATCTATGGTAACACTTTATAATAAGTATACAGTA
>NW_015544168.1:544488-548844 GCF_001515605.1 Sinocyclocheilus anshuiensis
TACGTGTTTTGAATGAAAAGGTGAAGCATGTCCTGTCCCAGGCTGAGAACATAGAGATGGCACACCTGCTTGTCAAGAGTCTAACGTTAATGTCCCACTTCCAGGAACATGAAGATGGACTGGTTTTGCATGCAGACGTAAGTATTTAATTTTCTTCTTTCCACTTCACTAAATTATATTATGTATTCTTATTTGTTTATTGTGTGTTCTCTACAGGTTACTGCATCTGATGTTGAGAAGACACACAATCTGCCTGCCAGTCCTCGTCTGATTTTGCTGGGTTAGTGTGTCATTACATGTGATGAAGTAGAAACATTTACTAATGGTTGAGATATAAAATTGTTAACATTGCTATGGTACACGATTGTTAAAATTAAATTTTCTTGAAGGTAGTTCTTTGAAATGAGTTGTGAAAAAAATGTGTTAATTGTTATTGTTTTTATTTATTTATTTATTTTTATTTTAGGTATGGCAGAGCCGGCAAATGCTGTATGGTAGATGATAAGCCTAGAGGGCTGTGTTATTTGTGAGTGTGTCCAGTCAACATTTTTGACTGCAGTTGCAACAGTGTTTGCTGTGTACTACATCTTCAACCTGCAGTATCAAGAGGAGGCTTGTTGCACGTTAGAATTTCTTCAAAGGTAAGTATTTTCCTTTTTGCTTATGTTTTTTTTCACTCTCTTAGAATCTATGGTAACACTTTATAATAAGTATACAGTAGTAAAGTAGTAAATAATTTGCAAACTAGTTAACTCATAGCCTTTCTCCTGTGTTCTCCTTGTGTTCTTCCAGTGTCTGATGTGTGAATAAAACCGCATTTCAGTTCATTATCTGAAACACTGCCAAATGTGGTTTTATTCACATGCCGAAGTCGATTACAAGATACAGGGATCTGAAGTAAGTGTGTTTTGCTTGATTATCTGAAACAATTAACTTATTTGCACAATCTTTATATTTGCATTTTGCATTGGCGCCAACCCAGTGTGGTTTAAAATGGAGGATTTGCTTAATTTGCATTCTTGTTCCTAAGTTAGGCGTGTGTAAAGTTGGCATATATTAACCTTATATATAGGGAAATCGAAAATAGGCGTGTAAACTTAATTTTACTAAGGAAGCATATACACTTGCCGCCTTTTGCATGAGCACTTGACTTGATCGGTGGAGGATGGGTAGAAACGTTTGCTTTTTCGGAGTGACGCATTCTCAGTGGAAGTGTTGCGCGGATTTCATCTTAACAAGTCGTATCTAAAGCGATTTAGAGTGTAATCTAAATATATTCTAACTTATTGTTTATTAAGTGGGCTTTGTATATGAGCACATTTTAATCGCAGATTTTGCACTGTCACAATAAATCCAAACAAGGAGACAGCATCTATATAGATAATTTGCAAATGATTTATACGTGCTTTGTTACTGTATACTTATTATAAAGTGTTACCAAATTAATCTAAATTCTAAATCAAATGAATTAATCAGAATTTTAAGAAATGGTTATTGTATACTTTCGTAATTTGTAATGCAACTGCCCTTAGACGCTTCATTGGAATAAACCCAGAAAGAGGCTCAAAGACCTGCAGAGGCAAGGTAGTCTCCAAGAAGACGGGGAAGGTGGCGAATAAGAAATCTGCTACAGTCAATCCAAAGGTTGCCTCTCGATGCAAGCTGTTAATCAGTTAAGTTGGTCCACTAATGTTACTCGAATGCACCGTTACCTCTCCATCCTCTAATCACTTGCCGGACTGGTCACCCCACTTTGTTCCGGGACCTCGCAATTTACAAATTAAGCACTGCTCATACTAGTGGTGTGGAAGAAACTTGTTATTTTAGTCGAAGCGTAAAAACGAAATTTAAAAGGTAAAATAATATAAAATCATCAGTCGATTCAAAATAATGATGTCGACTAATTATCAGCGTCGACGCAGTTGATTATATCGAGCAATTGTGACAGGCCTATTTACAATAAATCTTGAACTGATAAGAATAAATTATACAATTGGCAATTAAAAAGAGAAAAGAAGCATTTTCCACTTCTATGAATAAATTAAACATTTTATGTGAGTGCTCTTCACTGAAAAAAAAAAATAAAGATTTACTTGATAAAATCCTCGTAACAATTAAGTAGATTTAAGTAAATTTTACTGCTCTAATATAAAGTACAACTCACCTGTCATTATCAGGTAAAATCTACTTAATATTTAACAACACTCATGAAGAAATTAAGTAAATCCGTTTTATTTTTTCCCAAATTCCGTTTTATTTTATTTTTTTCAAAATTCCATTTTTTTGTTTACATTTTTCCAAATTCTGTTTTAATGGTTAAAATACATTTTAGAAATCAAATAGCATGTCCAATTAACTGAAATCATGAAACTTATTCAGTTTAACAATTTATTAGTACATTTTTTAGGAAATAAGAATTTTTTTTTTCTCAAATTCCATTTTTATTCCGGTTACAATTAAAACATGGAAGAACAATTGTGTAATTATTCCTTAAACATAATTTTTTATTATTATTATTACTACTATAATTGTTATTTTTATTATATTACTTTGAAAACGACATATTCTACTGTACAATAGTGATATATTTCTGTCACAATTACTTCACATTAGACCAAACTTTTAGATGAGAAGAAGCTTTATATTTTTTTGTGTGTGTGTGTGTACATGAAATGACGATAGTTTTTCACAAATAAAACTGTAAAATGCTGGTAAAGCAGCTTTCAAAGAAGCTCTTATGTGAAGTTCATGTATTCCTGTCATCATACGGTGAGAAAACAGGCGCTGAAAACACCACAAGCATCATGTGTGCTTCAGTATGTTTGTAGTAAACAAAACCACGCGTCTGCGCCATTCATTCACACAGAGACACACAGAACATGCAGTAATAATATTTAAATAGTCTTTTTGCGGTTTAATATTCACCTACACTAATCCACATCGCGATTTCAGTAGGTGTACAACACTATTTTAATGTATTCATCCAAAATTTCACTAATTCCGTTTTCATGACTGGATTCGGTGATTCTGTCCGTGTTTTCCACATCGTTGAAATCATAGGGCCCTAAGTTACCGAAATGTTTGTGTAGTATTATATGTTGCTTTTTGTCATGTTCTTTTGACATTCTTTTGATGTTATTTTAACTTACAAAGCATTTTTTTCAATGTTTATGTTTCAGACTACACCTGTCCCTGGCTACACTTGCATCAGAGTTGGTGAGTTTTATGTTTCTGAAACGTTCTTGGACTGTTCTGCAAATCCTTACCAGGTTTTGACTTTTATTACACCAAAATAAGATTGTTGTTCAGAAGTTGTTTGCCATTTCTGAAAGGCTGTTTTTAGGGGAACGTACACTCCAAGCCCATGCCCATGCTATGTCATACTCATAGCACACAGATACACCTTAAATGGCAGCTTGTTTTGTGGTTATATAGTCAACTTAAATCGGTTTAAATATGTCTACAGACTTCTGCAGGGTTCATTTTGCACATTGTCTGTTTTGTAATGCTATGGTTCATTTTTCTTCTCTCTTCATCTCATCTTTCTCTAACATACACAAAGACTGATTCTTTCATTGGATTGCAAATTGATTCTTCCATTTTGATTGCTTTTTTGAAAAAGCATTTGAATTATTGCTTGGGCACTTAAATAAATACTGTGCTATAAGAAATACCCTCTTGGTCTTCTCTTTTCTGTGTATTTGCTGCCACTTTTTTTGTATAAATGAAATTACAATGCCAGTTTGTGAATTTGTTCAAGTACAGATATTTATAATAAAGTTAATGATTAGCAAAATTGCCAGTTCTTCCGTTTAATTAAAGAAAAAAAAAATAAATCTAGAATACAGTAATGAAGCTGTAAAATTACGGTACACTGCTGGAAACCCTGCTGCCAGTATATTACCGTTAATTTACAAAAAAGCCGTAATTCAGAATACCGGGAATTTTTTTACAGTGTAGTAATAGTAGTAATAATATTAATTACATAAATAATACAATATTGAGTTAGTCATAACAGTTAGACATAATAAATGCAAAGCTATTTTGCATAAATAATAATAAATCTGTTATCGGCCATTTAAAAATAAAATGCTCTGTATCAGTCATATATAAGGCATGGGCCGATTACCGGTTTCAAGGTATACTACGATTTGAAAATGTCACCATTTCAAAAACGCTAATATTTTCCGTTATACCGTTCCTGCGGTATGGAATCCCTCAGGTTGAGTGCAGTGTAGAGAGTAACACGCCCCTCCTCCTCCTGTTGGTGCGAGCGAGCGGTCAGTCACATGTGTGTAGGATGGCTTCCCCTTGTAGTAAATCAGCTCAACAGGGAAATATTTATGACTAATTATA
>NW_015544169.1:0-452 GCF_001515605.1 Sinocyclocheilus anshuiensis
GATTTGAACCCACGTCTCCATTTGGAGACCAGAAACCTCAACAACAGAGAAACTTGATAAACCTTGAGTCTGGCACCTTAGACCGCTCGGCCATTCTGACATAATCATGCAATAAAGTGAAGGGCAATTCTATCCCTGGAGTTTGTCAGATGGCAAAATAAAGGATCCAAAATATGAATTTACTGTTTCATAATTACTTCCAATTCTACTCTGTTCACTCTAAAAGAACCGTTGTCAGAAGTGGGAATTGAACCCACGCCTCCATTTGGAGACCAGAAACCTCAACAACTGAGAAGGTTGATAAACCTTCAGCCTGGCGGCTTAGACCACTCGGCCATTCTTACACATTTATACAAGAATGTGAAGAGCAATTCTATCACTGGAGTTGGTCAGCTGGCTAAATAAAGGATCCAAAATATGTATTTACTGTTTCATAATTACTTCCAATTCTA
>NW_015544169.1:743-23162 GCF_001515605.1 Sinocyclocheilus anshuiensis
TACTTCAAATTCTTCTTCTAGTCTGTTCACTCTAAAAGAGACGTTGGTAGAAGTGGGATTTGAACCCACACCTCCATTTGGAGACCAGAAACTTCAACAACTGAGAAGGTTGATAAGTCTTGAGTCTTGCGCCTTAGATCACTCGGCCATTCTGACATAATCAGGCAAGAATGTGAAGGGCAATTCTATCACTGGAGTTGGTCAGAAGCAAAATAAAGGATCCAAAATAAAGCATTTTCTGTCTCATAATTACTTAAATTGGTACTTCTAGTCTGGTCACTCTAAAATATGCTTTGTCAGAAGTGGGATTTGAACCCACGTCTCCATTTGGAGACTAGAAATATCAGCAACTGAGAAGGTTGACAAAACTTCAAATTCTACTTCTAGTCTGTTCACTCTAAAAGAGCCTTTGTCTGAAGTGGGATTTGAACCCACGACTCCATTTGGAGACCAGAAACATCAACAACTGAGAAGGTTGATATGCCTCAAATCTGGCGCCTTAGACCACTCAGCCATTCTGCCACACCCACCCAACAATTTGAAGGACAAATCTATCACTGGAGTTGATCAGAAGCATAATAAATTATCCAAAATATATAAATTGCTGTCTCATAATTCCTTCCAATTCTACTTCTAGTCTGTTCACTCTAAAAGAGCCTTTATCAGAAGTGGGATTTGAACCAACGCCTCCATTTGGAGACCAGAAACCTCAGCAACTGAGAAAGTTGATAAACCTTGAGTCTGGCGCCGTAGACCGCTCGGCCATTATGACACAATCACACAAATATGTGAAGTGCAATTCTATCCCTGGAGTTGGTCAGCTGGCAAAATAAAGGATTCAAAGTATGTAATTTACTGTCTCATAATTACTTCCAATTCTACTTCTAGTCTGTTCACTCTAAAAGAGCCGTTGTCAGAAGTGGGATTTGAACCCACGCCTCCATTTGGAGACCAGAAACCTCAACAACTGAGAAGGTTGATATGTTTTGAATCAGGCGCCTTAGACCACTTGGCCATTCTGACACATTTACGCAAGAATGTGAAGGGCATTTCTATAACTGGAGTTGGTCAGAAGCAAAATTATCCAAAATGTATAAATTACTGTCTCATAATTCCTTCAAATTCTACTTCTAGTCTGTTCACTCTAAAAGAGACATTGTCAGAAGTGCGATTTGAACCCACGCCTCCATTTAGAGACCAGAAACCTCAACAACTGAGAAGGTTGACATGTTTTGAGTCTGGCACCTTAGACCACTCAGCCATAATCACTCAAGGATGTAAAGGGCAACTCTATCATTGGAGTTGGTCAGATGGCAAAATAAAGGATCCAAAATATATCATTTACTGTCTCATAATAACTTCAAATTCTACTTCTAGTCTGTTCACTCTAAAAGAGCCATTGTCAGAAGTGGTATTTGAACCCACGCCTCCATTTGGAGAACAGAAACCTCAGCAACTGAGAAGGTTGATAAATCTTATGTCTGGTGCCTTAGACCACTCGGCCATTATGACATAAGCATGCAAATATGTGAAGGGCAATTCTATCCCTGGAGTGGGTCAGCTGGCAAAATAAAGGATCCAAAGTATATAATTTACTGTCTCATAATTACTTCCAATTCTACTTCTAGTCTGTTCACTCTAAAAGAGCTGCTGTCAGAAGTGCGATTTGAACCCACGCCTCCATTTGGAGACCAGAAACCTCAACAACTGAGAAGGTTGATATGTTTTGAGTCTGGTGCCTTAGACCACTTTGCCATTCTAACATATTTACGCAAGAAACCAACGCCTCCATTTGGAGACCAGGAACCTCATCAACTGAGAAGGTGTACATATCTTGAGTAGGGCGCCTTAGACCGCTCAGCCTTTCTGACATGTTCATGCATGGATGTGAAGGGCAATTCTATAACTGGAGTTGGTCAGATGGCAAACTAAAGGATCCAAAAAAAAGCATTTGCTGTCTCAACATTAGTTTAGATTCTAATATGGTCACCCTGAAAGAGTCAGGAAACCAGAAACCTGAGCAAATTAGAAGGTGGAAACACCTTGAGTCAGGCACCATACACCGCTCACCCATTCTGACACTCACAGGCTTCGATGTGAAGGACAATTCTATCACTGTAACCTCTATGATGGCAAAACACAAAGAGCAAATGACAACATTACTTCAATTTTGTATTCTAGTCAGGTCATTTTAAAAGAGTTATTGCAAGGACGTGATGGGCAATTATATCACTGGAGTTGGTCAGAAGCAAAATAAAGGATCCAAAATATGTAACTAACTCTCTCATAAATATTTCCAATTCTATTCCTAGTCTGGTCACTCTAAAACAGCCTTTGTAAGAAGTGGAATTTGCACCCACACCTCCATTTGAAGACCAGAAATCTCAGCAACTGAGAAGTTGGAAATGCCTGGAGTCTGCACCTTAGACCACTCCGCCATTCTGACACTTAGAAACAAAGATATGAAGGGCAATTATATCACTGGAGGGTCAGAAGCAAAATAAAGGATCCAAAATATGTAACTAACTCTCTCATAAATATTTCCAATTCTGTTCCTAGTCTGGTCACTCTAAAAGAGCCTTTGTCAGAAGTGAGATTTGAACCCACGCCTCCATTTGGAAACCAGAAACATCAGCAGCTGAAAAGGTTGCTGAGGTTGGCTTGATTCTGGCACCTCAGAACACTTGGCCATTCTGACACTTTCACGCAAATATGTGAAGGGCAATACTATCACTGGATTTGGTCAGATGGCAAAATAAACGATCCAAAATATAACATTTACTTTCTCAACATTACTTCCAATTCTAATCTGGTCACTCTAAAAGAGTATTCTAACATTTGTCAATTAACATCAAGTAAGAAGTTCGTGTGAAGGTTTTTTTAAAGGAGTCAGATGATTAATTTAAATGATGTAATGACTTTCAGGAGAATATTAAATATTTCAAGTTTAACACCCTACTATGATAGTACTATCCAACATCAAGAGATGGCGGCAGATTCGGAGGTTGGAGGTAATCACTGAATTATTGAAGGACACTGCATCTCAATCCTCAATCGATTAGCATTGGATTATACATTTATTTTTTTTATTATGAAAATACCCAAGATGGATTGAAGAACACAGATAAACCATATTCGTGTGGCATGAGTTTACTGTCTTCATGTTTAATCAGTACAAGCATTTCTATCTTCTTTTATTCAGTAACAGTGATAGCTGGATGCCTTTGTTCACAATAAGGATTTCCTGGTATGTCATGAGTTCAATTACTTATGTGGCTACGTTTACATGCACAATTTTTGGTTCAATCCAACTGAATTCATTCCGATTGATGAATCTGAATGTAGTGTTTACATGAACTGTAAATAAAGTGATCGGGTTGATGTGCACGTTTATATGTCACAAGCTTCAAATCGGAATTTTTTTTTTTTTACGTGCGCACACTGCACAAATATAGAGTTTCTCACTGTTTGCACATAATAACCATTCTCCTACATAGTTTCTTTATTTGTTTCTAACAGAAGAATTAACATTTATCCATTTATGGATAAATATACATTTAAACCATTGTGCCGTGCAGCTCATATTTATCACACAGTAAAAATGCCCCTCCCCACGCCCAAAACGGTTTGCCTGTGGATGAGTATCCAAAACAAGGACTGGTGGGAGGTTGTCCTGCTCCACTTCACAGTTGCCGAGTGAAAGGAGAGTTTTATAATGACAGGACACGCATTTATACAACACTTCATTCAAACGGAAGAACTGCTCATTCCGCGCGTCATACGTCATTACGCTATTTCTGCGTCATTGCACATTGCACGGGTTCAATCCGATCGAGTGTTTACATGCAATCTCAATTGTATTAGAAAAGGAATAAACCACCCCCTTCAATCCGATCGAAATTTCATTCTGATTGAGCTCAATCGGATCAATTAATGTGTTTACATGAAGGCTTTTCAGTCCAATTGAACTGTCAATCCGATTACAAACGGATTATTTGGTTGCATGTAAACGTAGCCTGTGATGCATATTTGGAGTTTCTGTGCAAGGGCGCCCTCTGGCATCCAGTATGAATGAAACAGACATTACATGTGTTTAGTGCTCAGTAATGCACCAATATATCATATATTTGAAGTAAATATATGATAATCCATGTTTTTCTCCAGTGTATAGAAGTGTACATAAGTTGTTTTCTCCCACAGTGGATGCATAAAAGGCTCGTATTTAATATTAAAGACATTTTTGATTTTATATAGGCCTACCTCCTGATAAAAATTAAGAAATTACTGTCAAAGATTTTTATCATAACAGTATCATATGATGTACAGTTATAGGCTGTCTGCATATTAACAAGTATCACTGCAGTTTTTTTTTTTTTTTGTAAAACAATAAGTTTTCTGTCAAATAAAATTAGGTATTGTTATTATCTTATAATTATTTTTTGTCTAATTTTTATCAATTTGTTGCAGTTTTGCACTTTGACTTTTGACAGTCAGATATTTGAATACTGTGTGTAATATAACAACCGACTTTGACATCATAATTAGCATTGTTGTTTTAATGGGAAAAAAATGGAAAAGAGCAGCTTGGATATTATGCTAAACTTCTCATATTGTGTTCCACATAAGAAAGTAAATCATACGGATGGGTAGCAAAATCGTGTTCATATGTGGGTGAATGTGTTTGACAAAATTGCGCATTTTGTACGATGTTTTGCAGATTCATTTCAGTAGAGTTCTTTTTAAATATAGGCCTACAGGAAGTTTAAGTTCTGTAATAATTTTTACTGACAAAGTTTTCATGGCACAGTTCTTTTATTTTAAAAGATCAAGGAATTTTATTTATTAATTTTTGCTCATACAATCCCTCTAAAATATCACTGCTGTCAGTGTTCGTGGTAAGGACTCTTTCGATTTTCTCTCTAAAACCTCCATAATGTAGATTCTCCAGAGCAGTGGCGGCGTTTCACAAAACCATAGGGTATGGCGGTGGGGGTCACAGTTTTGATAAATAAAAAATCCAACGGCGGAGTTGGTATTGTGGCTTTATCAGACACTTGCACTTAACATTTTATGAAAATCAAGATCAAATGAAGTTAGTTTTTTACCAGCGAATGACGGAAGTCTGTGTTTTGTCTGTCATTAGAACAGCTGTAACTGAGGCAGCAAGTGCATCACATTAAACGCTTTCATCAACTTACAGGTTATACATTTTATTGTAGCTATATGGGTGCTATAGTTTTTCTTGTCGTTTAATACACTTGGCCAAAATATCATGAAACGATGAAGCGCTATGTGCACAGGATATTTTAAACGTAAAAGTATATGGCTACAACTAGACATCAAAAGCTAAGACTCTTCTCCGCTCTTCAAACACACAAAATCATTGACCTTTATAGACATAGTGTTTGAATAAACAAAACGCTGTACTTTTTCAAACATCACAGTTATTTATTTACCCTTACATTGCGAACAAGCGGAGATCTATCTCCAGGCTGTGCGTGGCGCGTCAATCTGAACAGAGGCGGGGTGAAGTTATGAGGTTTCGCTGACAGTTTGAGAATGGCGTTATGAGCTTTAGTGACAAGCTCTTTAAATGCTTTTTCATTGGATAAATATTTGTAAAACCTTCAAACAGACATAAGGAAGACCAATAGCATTGATTTAAAATAATAATAACGAAATATAATACAGATTTGTAGTTTGGATAATTTTCCACGGCACACCTGACTGGGCTAGGGTATGACAACTGCCATACTCTGCCATACGGAAATGCCGCCCCTGCTCCAGAGATAATCAGTATCTGACTAACTTCATTGGTACCTCACGTGTTCTGTGCAGTTACTGCAACCGATGAAGCTCAGCCAAATTTCACTGAATTTAATTGCTAATCGAAGTCAAGTATTGAATAAAATGGACGCTTAGCTCGCAAAAAGGACAACACCATTAAACGGACAGAATAAATAAATGAATCAGAACATATTACACTCACCTATTGACATTATGACCAGTCCAACCGCAATATCAGCAGCTGTCGTATAGGTTTAGATTTAAAACAGAGTTTATATATTTTATTATTTATATATAAATACTTACGTTTCAAATAAAATTATTTCCCAAATGAATAAGATGTATAGCCAATCCTATATTCAAACAGAAGGACATACTGTAAGTGGATCTCTCGCGCTCATTTATCAGTGAGCATCACTCCATGAGAATGTCTGTGACATTTCTTTATTTGATTTTTCTTTACTTATTCAGATAATCATATTGCAGTTTTTTTTGTGTGTGTAATTTCATAACACTTAAAACACTGTATAAATATATTCAATCGATTGTTCACATGTTTTCAGTTGTGGGTCTATTATTATTGCAGTATTACTTAAATATCTATAAAGGATGAGGAGTTAAACATTTATTATGTCTTGATTTTTCATGATTTTAGCATTAATTAGTATTTTAATGTAGTGTATTTTATTTTATATAATTTATTTTATTTTTTAAGTCCAAAAAGATTTTTTAAGATAAAACAAAACAGTCATATATTTTACCAGTCAAGTCGAGTCACCTTTATTTATATATCACTTTATACAATACAGATTGTGTCAAAACAGCTTTACAGTGTTAAACATGAAAAATGTGTGCTGAAAATGCAAGAGCACAATAGAAAACAGACAGTTTATTATTCTCTTCTGGCCAGACGAAACCAGAATGGTGTGGTTTAATTCCAGGCTGCAACGCACGTCAGATTGAGCAGAGGACTCGTCTGGTTCTTGTGGTCTTGTGCTAATGGCCAACAAGGTCTTCACTCTTACGGAACAAAAATATATGGGAATATACTGCAAAATATATTGCAATATATTACATAATACATTTTCATATATTGTAAACTAGTGCTTATATTTTTCAATATACAGTAATATATGCAGTGTCAATATATGGCTATATATTGATACGTACAAATTTAGAAATGAAGACAAACAAATCTAATATTCATAACGTTTGATCCTTTATTGAGTATATATTGCACATAGATGTTCCCATATAAATGTGAATGCATATACACACTTATATAAATACATTCACGGAATGAGTTAAGGCAGATTTATAGTTTCCAGCTTGCTATGCTTCTGACTATTAAAGGAGAGTAAAAATGTTTTAATTAAGTGTTATTTCATGTGTTTTTGCTCAATATTATTATAGGGGGATATCGGTCAGAGTTTAATGTTGTATTATTTTGAAATTTAAAAGGGTTTCTGGTGTGTTTGTAGGGTTACCCTTGTGCTGAAGAGTAGAGCCTGTTGTTAGGATGACGATTGGCCAAACACCATTAAGACTATATGTTACTTTATTTAAAATAATATTTTAAAGTAATGACTGTGCACTTTTCAGGACAGCGACAGTCTGTTTTAGTATGAGCAGGTGCTTATGCTATTGTAAGCTAGCTATATTTTAAAATATGAAACATGCATATTGTAAATGATTGTTAACTATAAGAAATATATATTTCCATATGTGTACTGCATGAGTAAATATATGTTCAATATATTTTTACACATGCAGTACCATATCTTATCACATGCACATCTATATATTATAAAGTGTGTTACTGAATATAAAATTGCATATATTGTGATATATATTTTTCAATATATGAAAGCGGAAATTCCTTATGTATTATTCAATATATTGTAATATATTTACACAATATATTATTCTGTATAATTTCTAATATAGCGTTATGTCATTTAATATATTGATCATTCATATATTATGAAATATATTTTCTTTGTGTAAGGGCACAGGGGGTCTATCTCTAGGGTTCGTCTAGTTGACATGGTCTCCACTGACATTCAGGGCTGAAGAGGTCGTCTCTAGGTCCTGTTCCACCATCTGATCTGGTTATGGACTGGTTCTGGTTGGCCACAGTGACCTCGGAATAAGAATAAAACAGACTAATATTGAATGGCGTTGATGCCATTCTTCTTACGATGTAACAAGTACATCGGGTGTTATGGGACGTGTTGAGCTTATTAATGCAGCCTAACAATCCTTTAACGGATTTTAATTATAGAAAAGTGATCGCGTGTTGTGTATGCCACAGTTGATTTTGATATTCTAGGTATTATCAAATGGCCAGTGTTTTGAGATCGCAGCGGTCGTGAAGGACAAGAATGCGATATGAGCTTGCTCAAGTATTGAGGAGCTAAACCATTCAGGGTCTTACGATGTAACAAGTACATCGGGTGTTGAGCTTATTAATGCAGCCTAACAATCCTTTAATGGATTTTAATTATAGAAAAATGATTGTGTGTAATGTGTATGTCCGGTTAAAGAGATGGGTCTTTAATCTAGATTTAAATTTAGATTGCCGGCAGCCATATCACCCTGTAGCCCAAGCCTGGTTGCCCACTGAAGCTAAGCAGGGTGAGCCTGGTCAGTACATGGATGGGAGACCTCCTGGCAAAGCTAGGTTGCTGCTGGAAGAGGTGTTAGTGAGGCCAGCAGGGGGTGCTCACCCTGTGGTCTGTGTGGGTCCTAACACCCCAGTATAGTGACGGGGACACTATACTGTCAACAAGCACCGTCCTTCGGATGAGACATTAAACCAAGGTCCTGACTCTCTGTGGTCATTAAAAATCACAGGATGTCTTTCGAAAAGAGTTGAGGTGTGACCTTGGCATCCTGGTCAAATTTTCCATTGGCCTCTGATCATCATGGCCTCCTAACAATCCCCATATCTACTGATTGGCTTCATCACTCTGTCTCCTCTCCACCAGTAAGCTGGTGTGTGGTGGGCGTTCTGGTGCACTATGGCTGCCGTCGCATCATCCAGGTGGATACTGCACACTGGTGGTGGATGAGGAGATACCCCCTGACAATGTAAAGCACTTTGAGTGCCTAGAAAAAAGCGCTATATAAATGTAATTAATTATTATTATTATTATTATAATTAAACTGACAGAGTGTATCTGCCTTCCAAACAATGCTAGGTAGATTGTTCCAGAGTTTGGGAACTAAATAGGAAAAGGATCTGCTGCCCGCAGTTGATTTTGATATCAAATGGACAGAGTTTTGAGATCGTATTGGACATGAAGGAATATGATGCGAAAAGAGCTCGCTCAAATACTGAGGAGCTAAACCATTCAGGGATTTATAATTAATTAGCAAGATTTTAAAATGTAAACAATGTTTAATAGGGAGCCAGTGCAGTTCAGTACCAAGCTGAAACATGGCCATATGAACAGCATACAACAAAAGCAGCACACTGTGATTCATTCGTTTTTGTGTGAAAATAGAGAAAAGGTGCAACTGTGTTCCCTTTAAAAGGCCTCTCCCATTGCGTTGAACGCTACTGGGGTAAACTCCTGTTTACTCTACTGAAGCCTGATTTGATCACATTCATGTTGCTGCACAAACAAATGGCGCAAATGGCACAACATTCCTAAAGGGCAGAAGCCGACTGCTATCTAAGTCAGCTCTGAGTGCCATTTCATCAGAATTTTTCTCCTTCAGTGAGAAGATCATCTTCCCATTGAATTCTGAAGATGAAGCAAGAAGCTCAAAGACTGCTCACCATAGAAGAGCGCCTCCAACCAGCTTTCCCTGCGGGAATCCGGTGACAATAAGAGCAATAACCCTAACCCTAACCCCCATCGGCTGTGAGTGGCTTGATCTCTTTCAGCAGACCTGAGAAGGAAGTTGTCCCTGATGACTCCCTGTCACTGAGAGCTTCAGATGCTGAAGAGTGGGCGTGTTCCGGCGAAGACCCCGACAATCTCCCTACAAAGAAAACAACACGACCCAGTGTGGTCAGCGAGCTGATCCGCGGTCTCTGCGGCTGTGGAGGACCTCGGCCTGGACTGGTCGGCTCCTGAAGAGCCCACCCATGGCCATTTAGATGAGTGGTTCCTGCAAGAACACCGTGAACAATCCTCCCACCAGCGGCCTGCCTCGTTTTTCCATGGCAGACATGGCGCAACCCCTACTCTGGCACGTGTTTATTCCTCCACTTCTGCCATTCTCACCACTGTTGACGGCGCTGATAAAAGAGGCTGTAGCAAGCTCCCCCCTCTCAAAGAAGCGGTCGCTGCGCATCTCTGCTCTCCATCAGCCCTGGGTTTGAAAGCCTATGCAGCGCACCCATATAAGCCCTGCATGACCACCTCCGCTCTTGCAGGCAGGGCTTATTCAGCGGCAGTGCTCCAAGTTTTCCAGGCCAAACTTCTCACCACGATGGATGAGTCTGGCAAGAGTTCTGACACCTTCAGAGAGCTGCGCACAGCAACTGATTTGGCTCTGCAAGCTACTAAGGCCACTGCGCAAGGCCCTGGCCAAGCTGGTGGTGCTTTGACTAAATCTAATGGAAATCAAGGACGCTGACAAGATCGCCTTCCTTGACTCCCCCCTCTCTTCCAAGGGACTGTTTGGCCCTGCCGTGGATGGGTTTGCTGAGTGGTTAACAGCGGCACAGAAGTCATCATAGGCCATGCCTTCCATGGTCCTTCCGAAGTGCTCCAGCTTGGCGGCTGGTACAGAAATGAAGAGGAGAGGTTCAGTTCCAGCCAAGGCCGGACTACCCTCAAAGAAGTCTCGCACCCGCTCTCCATTCCCCAGCTTGGGCGATGGAAGCTCTGTTCAAGCTGGGCCCATCCTTCCAACTCAGCACGCGCCCATGCAAACTACTGCTGTGATAGCGGACCCACTTCTCGTCTTCCCACTATCACAAGGATCAGTTTTGTGTTATCCATCAGAAATCGAATTAAAATATAAAAAATGTTGTATTTCAATTTTTTTGGTAGGTTGTATCCTTAAAACTGCACAGATATACTGTGATAAATTTACTGCAAGTGATTTTATATTACTAATGTATATTTAGTTATAATATAAACTAACTTTAATCCATGTAATTCCACAGCCTCCCATGTATATTCAAACAGAACAGACTGGAGAGCAATATAAAGAAAGTTTGGAGCTTAACGTTAGCATGCTATCCATAGATCCTCCATCGAACAAAAAAGATATTCGTTTTTAGCCACTGAGTTCAACATCAACTTCAGCCACAAGCACAGAAGATGAGGCATGTGAAATGCATTGGGGGAAAAAAATGGATTGTCAACGAGCCCAATGTCATGGAGCTTTTCAAAAGATGTCAAGAATGTGGCTCACTAATAACAGAAACCAAAAAAGCAACAGTGGGAAGTCTTCTCCATGTTCGCTGGGAATGTGAAAAAAACAGAAGGCACAGTGGAGTTCCTGCACTGATGTTAGAGGAATGCCATATAATAATCTTCTTGTTTCTGCATGCACACTATTCAATGGAACAACATATACAGACATCAACGATTGGGCCTCTATGCTCAACCTTCAAATACCCAAGAAAAATACTTACCATGATATTCAGTCTTCTTACCTTATCCCGGTCATTAATGAAACATATCAACATCAGAAAACAGTAATTAACCCATTTAATCCCAAAATTTGTCTCGGACATGAAAATATCAAAATGATGTGTCATTAGTAACCCCTTGAAATAATCAATAATAATAATTTTTTATTTTATTTTTTTTATGGAAAAGTGTGTGTTTTATGGTTGGTCACAATTGTGACCGGTGGGATAATGTGTATACTGAAATTAAATTATTTCTGCAGTCAACAAAATTCTTATATATCTCAGCTCTGTTATTAATCCATTTTAAACGGTTTCATCACATTCCGTGGTTACTATTATACATAAAAAAACCCTTATACAACACTGAATAGGTATACAAAGTTATTATCCCACTGGTCACTATTGTTGCCATCAGTGTTTACTCATTCTATGTCGACTCCACACTCAACAAAACTGAATAATTGTGAATTCATATATTAATACTAGACACCTTAAAGATAATGTGTACCAAAATCTTTGTCATATCTTTATGTTACCATGCATTACTAGCCTTTTGTTTCGGAGCTTTGATGCAGCCATCATCATCTCATGATGCAAACAGGAAGTAAACTGCTCTGGTCATGTACAGTTTGCACTAAACATGTGAAACTGCACATATTTAATTGAGACCCTTTATTTTTTCCATATTTGGAGAAAATCCACTAAAACACCTGTCAGTAACATTTTTTTTTACAGTCACTATTGTGACCAGTGGGATTAAATGGGTTATGTGGCCAAAATGAACTCCGTAATCCAGTTCATTTGTCAGGGGATGAGTGGTCAGACAGGCAAGTAAATGTACAATTTATTTATTTTTTGGGGACAGTTTCAGAAAAATTTAACATTAATGAAATGGCAAATGGCTCTTTTAAAACACACTGGTAAGTTAGTCATATATACATAATAATGTTAGTTTAGGTACACCTGATAATATATTTTTTTCTTTTATTTATAGGAGAACTTGAGGTGTTCCATTCTGTCCTACTGAAGTACTGCTCAAAGAACCAATTTTCATTATGCTTCCATGGTTGCAAGAACACAACTACTATCCTTGACCACAATGAAAATGTAGGTCGTCAGCAAGCCACAGCCACTATACTGGGAAGCGGGAAACAACATACTGTGCGTAACTATTGAAAAATTACACAAAATGTAGGATTGTGACAATAGATTTGTGCTCTTAAAGTTAAGAAGCAAAAGGGAATGTTCTGTATTTATGATGTAATCAATACATTAGGATCATTTATTATGTTCTGTCTAATGTTTTTTTTTTTTGTATTTATTTATTTTATAGGAGTACCTTGGTACAATGTTGTTTTCCAAGAACATACCAAAGAATGGATAGCCAAAGCGATTTTCACACCCACCCCTCAAAAATTCAGAGATACTCTGTTTGAGAAAGTTCTACTTTGGCGCCTGGACCCCAGCGTGGTTTTCAACGACAGTTCTTCTCATTTGACTCATCCCCCATTGCCGTAGAACATAGCCCTAAAACCAAGCCTGACAAAAAATAAGGAATTACAAAGTGCTTATCAAGATTTGGACTGTAATTTACTCTACAAATGTTAAGAGTCCAATGTAAAAGGTAATATATTACTATTTTTTTCTCATTTTGTTACAGTTTTGTTATTTATTTTGTTATTTAGGGAAAGACAGAATACACCATTGCTAAGACAATTTACTTTTTGTGTTAGTGTGAATATTTGGTCCTTACTGACAGTACCATACATTAGTATTATCAAATGCACAGAGATGCATTTGCACATCAACAACCTAATTTTTTTTTTTTATTCTTCCAAGTACACTTACATGTGAGACAACAACAACAACAACATCTACAGTGTTGATGTATAAACAACAATAAATGACACTGAATAAGTGACAAAACTACAGCAATTATATTCTTACAAAAAAGCAAAAGCATCTTCTGCTTCTCTGAAGCCCACATAACGTCCGAAAGGAGATGGGTATAATTGTCTAATGGTGCTGACAACACAAGATGGAAGAACCCTCCTGTTTCCTTTTCCTAATCTCTCTCCTTTGAGCATCCATTCCAGAACTAGCCTGTATGCCACCAGCCTGTATTGACTGTAAATACAAATAAATGTGTGCAGTGAATAATTTTTAAAAAATATAGTCGTAGTATATGTAGTCACACTAAACGGGATACTTATTCTACTGTTAGGGTGCCACCAGGTCCTTGTGGCCTCGGACGGCGTCTCCAGTTTATTCGGGGTAAACTGAAAAACACCTCCAAAATGCTGTTGCTCAGTAACGGTGGAAAACCTCTGTGTTCAGTAATGCAGCAATAACGAGACATAGTCTCACTGGCTGACTCACTGATTGTTTCTAATGGTGGAACAGATATGGTCCATTCGTAACCGGTGAAATGGTAGGGTGAAAAACTCAATCTCATTTTCTCCTCTAACTTCAAAATCGTCCGACATTGTTTTCCTAAAAAAAAAAACGTAATTTCTTTCCGACTGAAGAAAGAAAGACATAAACATCTTGGATGACACAGGAGTGAGTAAATTATCAGGACATTTTTATTCTGGAATTTAACTGATCCTTTAAAGGGGCACCACGTCCTGGTATGCTCAGACAACATGACGGTGATAACCTTTATAAACCACCAAGGTGGTCTCAAGTCATGCTCCCTCTACAGGTTGGCTCGATGCCTCCTTTTATGGGCACAGGGCAAACTCCTCTCACTGAGAGCAGTTCATGTGCCTGGCAGACTGAACCTAGGAGCGGGCATGCTGTCCAGGAGCAATGTAGCACCAGTACAATGGAGACTACATCCCCAGATGGTTCAGACAATCTGGTCTGTCTTTGGGACAGCAGAGGTGGAACTCTTCGCCTCAGAAGACAACTTTCACTGCCCAATTTACTTCTCAAAACAGAAAGATGCTCTGGCCCACAATTGGCCCAGCACTCACTTGTATGCCTTCCCCCTGATTGCCCTGCTTCCTCAGGTCATCAGACAGGTCAGGAAAGTCAGATGCTCGGTCCTCTTGGAGGCCCCACTCTGGAGGAATCAGACGTGGTTCCCAGAGTTGATTCAGCGCCTATCGGCAGCCCCTTTGGCCGATACCACTGAGGACAGACCTTCTCTCTCAAGTGAGAGGCATGATTTGGCATCCCTGGCCCGAGGTGTGGAGCCTTCATGTTTGGCCACTCGACGGGAGTCTACAAACTACACAGCTGCGAGTGTCACTAATACCATTTTGGAGGCTATAGCCCCATCTACAAGACACCTCTACACCCTTAAATGGCCAGTTTTTTTCTGACTAGTGTGCAGCACGGAATGAGGACCCGTCTTCTTGTGACGTGTCATCCGTGTTAACCTTCCAGCAAGAGATGCTATAAAGGGGGTACACCCCTTACACGCTCAAAGTATTTGTGGCAGCCATCGCGGCGAATCATGCTCTCGTGGCTGGCCAGTCAGTTGGCAAGAACGACCTTGTCGTTGTTTCTGAGGGGAGCTCGGAAACTGAATCTGCCTTGTTCTCTTACTGTGCCGACGTGGGATTTATCCTTAGTCCTTAGGGCCCTACGGGGGCCCTCCCTTTGAGCTGCTCCAGTCGGCTAATTTGTGGCCCCTGTCGCTTAAGACTGCCCTCCTTTTGGCTTTAGCGTCGGTCAAGCGAGTGGGTGACCTGCATGCACTGTCAGTCAATGCTTTATGTCTTGAGTGTGAGCCTAACCACTGTAGAGTCGTCCTCAAGCCAAGACACGCCTATGTGCCTAAAGTGCTCTCCACTCCACTCATTTAGAGCACAAGTCATTTCCCTTCTGGCTCTTCCCAATTCAGAGAATGAGCAGGGTGCCAATCCACTCTGCCCCAG
This sequence comes from Sinocyclocheilus anshuiensis, assembly GCF_001515605.1. NCBI lineage: Eukaryota > Metazoa > Chordata > Actinopteri > Cypriniformes > Cyprinidae > Sinocyclocheilus > Sinocyclocheilus anshuiensis. Next base: position 16,020 of record NW_015544169.1, read on the forward strand.
GTGTATGTGGAGCACTCTGGCCCGTTTTGGCACTCAGAGTAGCTTTTTGTATGCTTCGGAGGTCTCTCTAAAGGGCTGCTGGTTACGAAGCAGAGGCTATCTCACTGGATAGTGGATGCTATAGCCTTGGCTTATGCCTCAGCAGACTTACAGTGTACTATAGGAGTAAGGGCCGACTCCACTATGGGAATGGCCTCTTCCTGAGCTTGGTCCAGCAGGATTTCTATTGGTGATATCTGTGTGGCTACCAGCTGGTCGTCGCTGTCCACCTTCACCAGGTTTGATCATTTGGATGTCCCTGCCCTCCATGCACAGATTTTGTCCACTTAATATTAAGCTCATTAGCTTATGGTTGTTGGAGCCCTCAGTATGGGTGCTCCGGGGCAGGGCTCGCAAGGCAACTTTGTTCTCCACTCGCTTATAGCACGGCGCTATTGGATGCATTCCTCATAGCATTCAACACAAAGGGAGTGACCGGTTACTAATGTAACCTCGGTTCTCTGAGATAAGGGAATGAGCGTTGCGTAGGATGCCGTGCTATAAGGCTGCACGTGAGTTGATGACTGCGCCATTTGTTCATGCAGTTACACAAACATGAACAAATCAGGCTTCAGTATTCAGAGTAAACAGGAGTTTACCCCCATAGTGCTCAATGCAACGTTCATTCCCTTATCTCAGGGAACCAAGGTTACATTATGTCTAGTTTACACTACAGGACTTTAAGCCCAATTTGCAAGTTAACGAGCTCGCCAACAGGTCGGGCTGTGATCGGGGGAAAATCAGCATGTGATCAGCACTCTGCAATCTTTATGTGTGAACTACTCAACGACGCATCAAAGAGGCTCGCTGATGCATCACCGACAGCAAACGAATATCTAGCATGCTAAATATCTGGACCGGTTGGCCGACTCGACATCACGTGGTGTCAGGTGTCGCAACGTGCTACAGCCACTGAGAGAGCAAGGCATGGGTTCAGGTCAGCGGAAGAAAAACAGCAGCAGCAACATGACTTTTTTGGAAAAGCTTGGAGACAAGAAATGGAGCGAAATCTTTCAGAACAGATCATCACGCAACAGCTTGCAGCACTAATTTTTTCCCAACATCCATTTTCAAATAAACAACTCCTGTTTCACTTGTTGTTTTGCATCATTCCCATTCAAGTTCTCGTGTGTGTTTTTGTGAAAAAAACATGGTTTTGGGACCGTGTAGAGTCATTGGGTGACAGAGTTGTTGGCAGCTCTTGTAGTGTGTGACCCCGTTACAGATCATTTACGTAGTGTCGCGTAGTGTGAACACCACAACAACTTCAAGACAGACAGCAAGTCATGTAGTCTGAACAGCAAAGCTATCTGCCGACGTTTTAAGTTGTGTAGTGCGAACTAGGCTTTAGTAACTGGAGGGTTTTCCACTTGCCAAAACAGAGACATCTGGTGGTGTAAAGATAATCTGCATTCGGGATTTTGAAAGATAATGAAAAGCAATGAAAATGAAAGTTCCAGTATTATTTTCTCTATACCATCTTTTTATTTATTTTTTTCCCACCTATGGAACACATTCGAAGATATTATTTGTTTTTATTTAAGAATCTTAATTTAGCTTTTTGTGTGCAACTACAGTTCATTGTGATCATGTTTGTCAAGCTACAAAAGAGAACAAAGAGAGTTTGGTTATCATACTATGTCTTCAGAATAGTCAAGTTAAGTCACCTTTATTCTATAGCACTTTATACAATACAGACTGTGCCGAAGCAGCTTTACAGAGATGAACAGGAAAATAGCAGAATCAATGATGGAAACTCAACTATGAAGACAATTCAGATTCTGTTGTAAAGCAGCTCTAAAAAACAATAATGTTATTATTTAGCTCAAGTCATATAAACTACCTTTATGGTTTAATGTTGAATTTTTACAAAACACAGTAAAACACAATAAACCTCAAAACTATAGCTCTGTTTCAAAATGGGTCATGCTAGGATGTCTTATCAACATCCTCCACAGTATTTTCTGTGCAACAACAGACACCTCTTCAAATAAAATTATATTTGAAATAGAATTACAAAATTAAATGGTTGTGCATTAATATTGAAAAAGTTTATAAATGATCTTGATGACTGAGTGGATTGTGTTGTCTTTCCCTTATTGTTATTTTTCCATGGAATTTAATCATTTTACTGCATAGTTAGGATTTCAATTTAAATTTTAACTGATAAGTCTACATTTGGTACCAAAGGTGCATTTTTATTTTGGGAAGAGTCATGCTTCAGCTCAAAGGTATTTTTAGATGTAACTTATTAAAGGGACAGATAAATGTTCATCTCAACCACAACTGACCCCATGAGGTGACCATTTGAATCAGCTATCTACAATTTCCACTATCTGATCCTATTTCCAATACCTCCTTTTGAACATTCTTTTATTATACTTTGTTGCTACTGGCCTCAGGCAAATCTTCACAAGTTTCACTGATATTATATAATAGCATGCAAATAAGGGAACCTCCTTTTCTAAATATACTATTGAACGTTTTTGTAGGGATGGTACTGTTTGTTAGCATATATATGTTATTTATTAATTTTTGTTAATTATACTAAGAAGTATCAACAGAATAAGTGAACAATTAACTTCACAACAAAAGAGCAACAAAAGAGCCATGCACATAGAATTACCTCTCAAAAAATACACTTGCTTCCACTACTGCTTCACACTTTTTTTTTTTCTTTAAATCAGATTTCCTCATGGAAACCCAATGTTAACCAGTTATAAAGATTATCTATTAACCAGGTGATTTCAGAAGGTGAATAAACAAAATAGTAGCTGAGGGTAAAGTCCACTCACCTCATTTAGTAGGTAAAACTACGTTTTAAATAAATATCTGATTCTAATAGAAATTATAAATCATTAATGATCATTCATTAAATAGATAGATAGATAGATAGATAGATAGATAGATAGATAGATAGATAGTACTTACTGTTTTTGAATTGCCCACTGGGGGTCATAGTTTACCAACTTTTCCAAATACAGCGAAATACTACCAAAAACATTAAATGAATGAATATTATTTGGTTTCATTTTGTTGTAAAATGTGGTTAGGAAGTTTCTTTTTAAGCTTATTTTAATCTAGAGACTCTATTGTGTGGACATTTTAGTTTCCTGCACTTCCAAAGATGTTCCTTTATATATTACACATGTAGTCATATATTAGCCTACACATGATCCTGGGATCTTCAGCAACAGAGCTGGATAGATAGATAGATAGATAGATAGATAGATAGTACTTACTGTTTTTGAATTGCCCACTGGGGGTCATAGTTTACCAACTTTTCCAAATACAGCGAAATACTACCAAAAACATTAAATGAATGAATATTATTTGGTTTCATTTTGTTGTAAAATGTGGTTAGGAAGTTTCTTTTTAAGCTTATTTTAATCTAGAGACTCTATTGTGTGGACATTTTAGTTTCCTGCACTTCCAAAGATGTTCCTTTATATATTACACATGTAGTCATATATTAGCCTACACATGATCCTGGGATCTTCAGCAACAGAGCTGGGCCGGTGTACCGACGAAACATGCTCAGACTGTGCTACCAAAAATATATTTGCATTGTTGAAAGGGTAAGGGTAGGTATGGACGGGTAGGTTTAGGGTAGGGGTAGGTAGTGTTGTCACGGTACCAAAATTTCAGTATTTTAGGGTAGGGGTAGGTATGGATGGGTAACTTTAGGGTAGGGGTAGATATGGACGGGTAGGTTTAGGGTAGGGGTAGGTATGGTAGGGGTAGGTATGGACGGGTAGGTTTAGGGTAGGGGTAGGTATGGACGGGTAGGTTTAGGGTAGGGGTAGGTATGGACAGGTAGGTTTAGGGTAGGGGTAGGTATGGACATAAAAAAAAGCCCCAAACCACATGAATAAGATGCTGGACACACGAATAAGATTCTGGTAGCACAAACCAACACTGGTACCGTGCGCGTGCCCGCGGCCTGTAGGAGGTCCAGAATAACGGAGCTAAAGATTATCATCATCATTATCATCATCCCGGAGGAGAGGCCCAGTGAATACATGCCCGACACGCCTCATCCGGAGCGGAAAGATGAGTTTACGCGTCTGATCTCGAGCGTGTACAGTGTTCGATTCGGGGATTCGAGTGCAGAGCCAGAGGTTCGGCCGCGGGACTCCAGCAACATGCGCGTGTGTGACTGAGACGCATGCAGCCGAACAGGACACGGACTCTCGGAACCGAGTGAAGCCGTGGAGCAGACGATCTAAAGCTCACGGGTTCACCGATCATCATCTTCGTCCGCTACATGTGACCGAACCGAACTGTCCGAACCCAACTGCAGCTTCAGTAGCAGGCTGCGCGTTAGCACGGTGAAAAAACACTTTCGCCTGAAGATTAGAGGATTTATAATATGAGATTGTTTCAGATGTCATTTGTACCGTCGAAGCGTTTTATTAGATCTGGATGGCTGTTCTGATCCGGTTCGTCTCGGGTGGGTAACGGATCCGTCAAGGACTTTAGTCCAAATATCATTAATTACCCGAATCAGCCAGACACTGTCCACTTTGTATGAAGGACAGACAGTCGGAGATCTATATAAATATGAAAATGCACACCTAATTAAATAACCACTCAAATAAAGATGTGATTTCAATAAATAAATAAATAATCATATGATGGTCAGATGTGACCGTTAAACTGAATCGACCCGAGTTTGCTTCGCATTAGCTTAGCATGCTAACACAGCAGCGCAAGCACAGACGCTTTCTGCTTTATTTAACAGCAGTGATTGTATATATTATCATGTTTTATTTATTATTTTTCTGTGTCTACATTTGAATTGTTAGAAAAATACCTTTAGAAAAATTGCTTTTGAATCAATTGTCAGTGCTGATAAAGCAGCAGTAAAAACTATGTAGCATGTTAGCCGGGTTAGCACTGTGTTCAACACCTCATTTGAAACATTTCACCTTCATTCAAAGGATTTTTATTCTAATTCACCTTAAAACAAATTAATGAAAGCCGTACAAACATAAGTAACTGAAATGAGGTGTGGTAAACTGAATCAGGTCTTTTATGTCCAATCAAATATTTTGTTTAATGTTATGGTGTATATCTTTCATGGTATGAATAATTATAATGACCGTTATTCTCATCGTTATTATTTTGTACATGTTTGTTTTTATGGCATACACTAGCCCTGGAAAAACACAGGATTAAGCATGGTATTGTGATAAATTGGATCTTGGTTTCTTTGTGAAACCTGAAGTAGCTCCTCCTCAACAATCTTATCAGGAAAGACACTATTTAATTTGAACCAAAGCTTTTGTTCTGTCAGTATGAACTGGCACATGTATACCTACGGTTACTTGGATGTGTGTTAGTAAATCGCTTCACATTCGTAAGCTGCATCTCTATACATTGAAGCTATTTCTTGTTTTTTTTCTTGTTTTTTGTCACCTCCATGTCTTGTGTTCACTGGCTTGATTTAAACACGTCACATCAATGTGTTGAGATTTAATTTGTTTGGGTGTTTTCTTTTTTTGCAGGCAGGACAGTACAGTATGGCTCCCCATCTGGACACGGCCCGCAAATTGTTCTGGATCTTAATGAACTCGCTGCTCCGTTTCACCTTCATGTTTGTCAATAACTGTGTCGCGATCCCATCCTACTGCCTCTACCTGTTAGTCCTGCAGCCTTTAAGAGTTCTAGATGCCCCCACGTTCTGGTACATCGAAGGGGTCATGTTCAGGTGGTTACTGGCGATGGTGGCGTCTTGGGGCTGGTGTGCAGGTTACACAGGTAAGACCATCTTTTTCTACCTCTTCTGACTTTCTGAATGCCAGTGCAAGAATGCCCTAAATGTTCAATTTTACTGCCTGAGCGTGTAAAACAACCTTTTTTCAAGTAAGCCAAGCAGGGTGCTAGACCTCAGTCAGCGTCTCCAGTATATCATCTAGTGGCGCCAAATTTTGATTGCTGAGTGCAGATCTATTGACTGTTTTTCATCTTTATTGACTCTCACACTATAGGGTTTCCTGTGTTTGGATCGATTTCCTTATTTTCTTGGGGAGACAAGTTGGATTAAGCTGTTACAGTGTGTTTTTTTGCTTTAATAGAGTGTATTTGGACAATATTATACAGTGGGAACCTCATGGGAGGTCTTTGTTTACCTCTCTACTGACGAATCCACATCATCATTCATCAGAGACTGGAAGTGTTGCCCCTATTGCTTCATGTGTAGTGTGTTACAAGTATCGATTTGAATTAGACTTTTTCATTTGAAAGAGATTTTGGGTTTTCCTCGTAAAGGAGATTTGAATTTATGGCTAGGTTGGGTCTAGGAGAGTTGATGCGCCGCCTGCTTACTCACGAGCATTTCATGGGTAATTTAATTTATTGCATGCTGGTACTAAGAGTAGCCAGTGTGTTGATTGTGCGCAGAAAGCTCTAGACTGATTATGTGGACCACGAGATGGAAGTGCAGGGGCTGGGACAGTCAGACGATCACGAAGACAGATAAGACGGTTTGTCAACTTTTCAAGCGGTAGTGAGCAGTGCTCCACAGTTTGACATGCTTTATTTAATCTAAAATAATTTTGCATAGATTTTATGAGCTCATTTGTTGAGAGATTAATATTTGTACTTTAAAAGGTAAAATTTCATTTTTAAAAAAGTGGTGTGAAACCTAAAAAGAAATAGTGACCAGTTTCTAGGGCTACGTGATATACCTGACAAAAATGTATGGCTGTGTATTTATTATTGTATTTGCTGTCACCTCTTATAAGAGTAATATTTTTTTTTCTAATTAACGAACCATTATTTGAACCAGCAGGTGTTGTGGACAAGTAAATTTGGTTTGTTTAAAATAAATTATTTAAAAAATGGTAATAGTAAAAATTTATTTGGAAATAATCAAGGCATGTTTTTCCTTTAAAGGGGTCATATGATGTTGCTAAAAATAACATTATTTTGTGTATTTGGTGTAATGAAATGTGTTTATGCGGTTTAAGGTTAAAAAAACACAATATTTTCCACATACTGTACATTATTGTTTCTCCTCTATGCCCCGCATTTCTGAAACGCGTCGATTTTTACAAAGCTCATCGGTCTGAAAAGCGAGGTGTGCTCTGATTGGCCAGC
>NW_015544169.1:23372-26377 GCF_001515605.1 Sinocyclocheilus anshuiensis
GTCCTCTTTTGGAAGGCCAAACAAAGTAGTTTCGCTTCACAACGAAACACAGCGCCTTCACGACATGGCGGCAGCAACAACAATACTACAGCGAGAATAAAAGTTGCGCCATCTTTCTTTGCGTGAACATTTGGGCGACGTTATGTAAATCTTCCCACATCGTGACGTAGTCATGGGGGCGTGTTAGAACGAGCCGTTTTAGGTAGGCGTGGCTGACTCTTAACTTTTATATTAAAGAGATTAAGAATATCTCTTTGGATTTGAGACTTTAGTCTTTCCAACTTTACAGATCTTCTTTATGCACCAAGAGCTTGTAACACTCCAAAGAGAAAGGAAAAATTGAAATCGCATCATATGACCCCTTTAATGAATACATTTAAATTTTATTTTATATACACAAAACAATGTAATAAACAGCTACATTTGTCTGCATCATGTATTATTAAACATACATTATAATGCATTAAGAATTCCATGCAGAGACTTCTGTGATTTTTTTTTTATTTGTATTTTTATTTTTTTTAGTGATAACACAAATAAAATTGAGTTTCACAGAGAAGAGTCAAACTGGCTATTCAAACGCTGTTTTTGCAACTGAAATTTAAATCGTGAATATGATATATCAGAGATTTCCTGTAAGCAGGTCGCTTTGATGTGCCCGAAAAAGCGATGAATTGAACTCCGCTTCATGCTGCTACCAGTATTTTGAAAATTAGATTAGTGTCTAATGGATGCTTAGCTAATTGAATTGGCTATTGTTTATATGTTTAATGATGAACAAAAATTGGATTTCTTACACTGAAGTGGTGGTTAGACAAGCTTCCCTTTCATATTCACAGTTCGAGTTTCTTTTTGTGTGTCATTTACGTTTAACACATTTAAGACAAATTCCTTAATTCTGCGTTGTCACGTTTGGAGTATGTTTGGCATGCTTCGGCTATACAGTTGAATGTGGTAGAAGTTGAATGGTAGTAGAAGGAACAGCGTTAGAATTGCCTACAGTTTTGGGTTACGCTAAGCTGTGAGCTAAATGCTCACAAATTGGGATGAGCAGTATTTGGAAAGCAACAAGAGTGTTAAATTATTAATGGTGCTTTTCCTATTGAATACCTGCTCATGTGTAGCTGAGCTGGGAGATACGTGGACGATGTCTTCAGTTTAAAGGCTGTCCTTGAACCCTATAAGGAAAATGGTGTTTTTCTAAAGTATCGACGATAAAAAGGGTATAGATTATCATATTTGTCAGTCAAGGTCAAAGTCGTTTGTCGTAATTTCTCACCTGGTTAGATGCCTCACCACACTGATAAGAGGCTGACCTGATGATGCAGGTGGAGATAACTGTGTGTAGCAGAGGTCGCATCTGTGTGTCGTTTACCTGCTCGACTGCTTCCTTTTAAAGAAAGCACAAAGAACAGATCAGTTCTCACCTGTCCTGAAGGAACGACCTCACTCAAAAATGAACATTTTGTCATTATTTAATCACTTTCATGTTTATCCAAGTTTGATTGCTGTGTTTGTTTTTTGTTTTTTTAGTGGAACACAGAAGAAATTTCAAGCACCATTCAAAGTATCATACTAGTAGTCCATACTACTTGTGCACTGTGCCAAGTCTTTTATAGTTTTATATGAAGAACTGATAAAAATGTAAGTAATTACTTACTGAAAATCTTTCTTTCCGGTCAGTTGTTAACTCAAAGTGTTGTGAATTAATGAGTTCAACTGATTCAGTTAAAATAATGAACCCAATTAACTGGTTAAATGAAAAGAACTGGTTCAAAAGAATGATTTATTCAGTGATCTGGTTCTTAAGTTTGACTCGAGCCTTTTTCAGACTGCCAGTCCAAATCTAATTTTTGTGTATACTAGGGGTGTGACGAGACACTTATCCCACGAGACGAGGCACGAGACTGGGTTCACGAGAACGAGACAAGACGAGATTTTTAGACTTTTTTTAAAGAAATCCTCAATGATGAAATATATAGGGGAAAATAGTTTTTTATTCAACTGAAAAACACAAATTGCAAAAAAGTAGGTGCATTTTGAAGTAAACTTGTACTTTATGAAATTAAATTATCTATTTTAATGCATTTTATGCAGTAATAAACAACATGTAATGGCTGCAAAATGTTTTGCCACAAACTCAATTGACAGGCAAGTAATTACACAAAAATAGATAGTTAGGGCCCTATGAAATCCGTTTTATTTTTTCCTAAATTCCGTTAAATTTTTAATAAAAAAAATATATAATAAACACGATTATTGTATCAATTTAAAAGAATAAAGCAGTGGTTGCCAAACTGGGAGGCGCGGCAAGGCTGAGGGATAGTTAGGGCCCAATGAAATCCGTTTTATTTTTTCCTAAATTCCGTTAAATTTTTTTCCAAATTCCGTTTTTTTCCATTTAAATTTTTCTCGACTCCTTTTTAATAGTTAAATTAAATTGTATTAATTAAAAAGCATGTCTAATTAATTAAAATCATTAAACTTATACATTTTCACATCAATTTATTAAGTTTAACAAAAATTACATGTTTAGGGCCCTATGAAATGTTTTATTTTTTCTCACCATATTATTTATTGTTACCAAATTCTGTGTAATTATTTGAATGCAATATTTACAGATACTAGTCCATATCATGATTTGATTTAAGTGTAATGGCCTACTTTTGATTAATTCATTCAATATTTGACAAATTCAATGACATTCAGTGTTAAACTGTGAAAATAAACTGTTTTTATGACTGGATAAAGACTACACTGCGTTATTTTCCCGCTTATCATGCAGCCACTTGCCTGATGTAACATAAAATATCTTACATACCACCACTTGTGAACGAGCCAGTGTAATGCAAATATATCTGATCTTCTGGCCCTGCCAGCATTTTCACTGGCCCTGCCACAAAAATAAAATAGTTGTTGTTATAATTGTTTTTGACTAGGGCTGTGCAATTAATCGAAATCGTCATAAAATCGCGATTTGAGCTTGCGCGATTTCTAAATCGCTT
>NW_015544169.1:26414-29739 GCF_001515605.1 Sinocyclocheilus anshuiensis
CTTGCGCGATTTCTAAATCGCTTTATAGCACGATTTTCCACGCCCCCGACCTCCCGCAGTATGCTATCTGAACATATCAGAATGCAGTGCGCCTAAATGGAGCACGAGAACAGAACAAACTGGGCGGGCATACAAACGTAATGCCTGGTTCACACACTCCGTCTGTGGTGTGTATTTTTTCCGCGCCCATGTTAACGGATCAGAGCGTTCACAGTGCACGCGATTGCGGTCCGGCAGTGCACTCCAGGAGCGGATAAATGTTGTGTTTGTGGTTTGTGTGCATCCTGTGCGAAAGCAAAATGAGTCTGTGCTGCTTCTGCACTGCATACACATACTGTATACGCACTGCAGACGGAGTACGTGTGAACTTGGCGCAACAAATCTAGTTCAACATCTGAGGCTACAGATACTAGTCCATATCATGATTTGATTTAAGTGTAATGGCCTACTTTTGATTAATTCATTCAATATTTGACAAATTCAATGACATTCAATGTTAAACTGTGAAAATAAACTGTTTTTATGACTGGATAAAGACTACACTGCGTTATTTTCCCGCTTATCATGCAGCCACTTGCCTGATGTAACATAAAATATCTTACATACCACCACTTGTGAACAAGCCAGTGTAATGCAAATATATCTGAAAGGTCTGCGTGAGGATATCACACATCGGATCTCGTCACACCCCTAGTGTATACATATGAATGTGGCTTGAAATAAATTTGTAAAAATCGGATTTTACATGATTTTTTGCTGTTCAGACTTGCTAAATATGATCGGATATGCACAAAAATCGGATTTGCACTTACAGTCTGAACAAGGCTTCAGTGACTCAATGATCCAATTGTCCTTTTGCGTTCCTCTAAAATCAGAAAATCTATAAATCCCACACACTACTGTAACTTAAATCATTACGGAATTTTATTTGCCAACGTTTTGATCGATCAACCTTCCTCAATTAGGTCGATTGACGAAAATGTTGCTAATAACATTTCATTATGAAGCAAGTTTGAGTAGTGTGCAGAATTTATCATTTGTTTCAAGTTTATATTGGACTTTTATCCTATTCACCTATGAATGATTTACTGTGTTCCACTGAATAAAAAAAATAGCATACAGCTTTAGGGGCCATTCACACAGAACAGAAAAACACAAAACTCAGGACAGTAGAATAAAAAATAAAAAAAAACTAAAGATGTTCTTTTAAGTTGAGCGCGGTATTGTTAAAACACAAGGGCGAGACGCTATAAAAGACGTGAGCGCAATGGTCAAACATGTCCATCAAGTGCATGTTTGCATAGAAAACCAATGGAAAAAGTGTGTCTGTGTTGAGTAAATAATAAGCCATTTTTGAGTTAAGTATTTCTTGAAGTGCCTTTATATAATGAATAGCAGCGACAAAAAGACCTGAAGTCATTTATTGTCATTGAGAGTTACCATTTATAGTGACATGAGTGACAGTGACCGCTGGTGTTGCGACAGAGTTGAGCAGCTTTATGTAAATGAGCAGCGGCGCGATTCGCATCTACGAGCTGGAATGGAGACCATGAACCACCGGCTGATACAGTTGGATGCAGAAGTTGAGTTGAAACTTGTGCTAGAAACTAATAAACTACTGTGATTGACAATTTGTGATTGGGAATGATATCTGAAAATAGCAGCACAGGTCACATGGGCAAGATAAGGACACATTGCTTAAATAGATGGGCATGATGTCACATAACATTTGGGCGGCCACAGTATACAATTGAAGTTCTCTCTCCGCCCTGTCTGCATTTGAATTATTGTCCAGTTATTATTTATTTTATCATACAGATTTTTCTTACTCTATTGATGATTTCATAGTTAACAAGGAAGGAAAAGCTGCTTTGCATTGCATTTGCATGAGTTTTCCCCACAAGGTCTCCATGACCACGTTCCTGTATTACATGCTGGGAGGGATGTTTTATATTGTTCTCTGAAATGCAGATTTGCATTAAAGTTATTTTGTTGATATGGGGGAATTACACCAAACCAGGATCATCACATCCCTTCCCGTTTTGTTTTAAGCAGTTTTGTTGAATTGACTGCACAGCAGTGTCTTTGCTTTGTTTTTGTTCTTCTGAGTTTTGTACTCACTGGTTGCAAATGAGATTATGAGAGACCTGATGCAGCTCATTGGCTTGATCTGTTTAACGGATCAGAGCGTTCACAGTGCACGCGATTGCGGTCCGGCAGTGCACTCCAGGAGCGGATAAATGTTGTGTTTGTGGTTTGTGTGCATCCTGTGCGAAAGCAAAATGAGTCTGTGCTGCTTCTGCACTGCATACACATACTGTATACGCACTGCAGACGGAGTACGTGTGAACTTGGCGCAAATCTAGTTCAACATCTGAGGCAATGCCACAAAGAGCTCTATGACCAATGCATGGCAAAAAAAAATCCCTGGACACGGGATTTTTTTTTTTTTCCTGCCATATGTCTATTCTAGAGACATTTTGTTACACCTTTACTTAGTGATTATTTTGCCTTATGTCAGTTCTAGAGACATGTTACAGCTTTTTGCTGTAACTGGTTTTCTTTTGGAAATATGTTTCAAATTCACACTGAATGCATTAATGACTGTAAAGCATGTCTGTGTGTGTCAAAATCGTGATTTAAAATCTAAATCGCAAAATTGATCAAAGAAATCGCGATAGGCTTTTTTTGTCCATATCGCACAGCCCTATTTTTGACCCATGTTATTTTGTATTCTAATAAATAAACTTATATGGTATCAAAATTTTAAATACCAGTTCAAATTTGCAGTTCTTGATTCTAATTTTAATACCAAAGCAAAAACTACTAGCCTAAAAAATAAAACAATTAACAAAAAAAAGCCTATAAAGTTCAAACATTATTACAGACAAGGGAAAAAGCAGTAAGAATAAGAATAAATGAACAAATTACAAACAACAGCACAAATAAATTGCAAAGATACAAATTAAACAGTGCTTCAGGTTTTTTGGTTTGTAGGTGTTCAGATTAGGGATGTAACGATTAACCGCGAGCCGGTTGAAAATCAATTTAAATATGTGACGATTCAAATTGGTTGAGATGCTAAACAAATCGCGATTCAATTAGGGGTAGGAGTTTATATGAATGTATGTCTGAGGTGAACTTATTATCTTTAGAAAAGTTTAGATGGTATTTTTTCTTTTCATCTTGCCTCTGTATACCGTATTGACCCGAATATAAGACGATGTTTTTTTCTTGGAAATACATCCGAAAAAACACGGTCGTCTTATATTCAGGGTCTAGACTTTGACATGTCAATAATACACCCACAACAATAGGTGGCGCC
>NW_015544169.1:30216-30909 GCF_001515605.1 Sinocyclocheilus anshuiensis
ACAGTAAACTGATGCCGCGTTCTCTTTATGACGTACTGACACAAAGTTCAAATGATTTGCAAAGGTCGCTTTGTCGCGTCCAGTGTAGACAGACTTTAGGTGTTGCGGCGCGGGAAGGCGTGACACGTCCAGTGTAGACACGGTGTCTGTGTGTGAGCAAAGAAAAAAATCGGTATAAATATAACGATCAGTATTCTAAACATTGCACATCCTGCGATGTGACTATCGCGGGTGCACACATCGCGATATCGATGCTGAAACGATATATTGTGCAGCCCTACTTTCCAGTTTTGTTTTAAGCAGTTTTGTTAAACTGCACAGCAGTGGTTTTGCTTTGACTTTGTTCATCTGAGTTTTGTAGTCACTGTTTGTAAATGAGATTATGAGAGACCTGATGCAGCTCATTGGCTTGATCTGTCTAAGGGCCAAGTTTTGCTTCTGAATGACATATTGCTGAGCTTATCATGAAGCAGCAGCAGCTTGGTGGTGTTATTGCTGTTGACTTGAAGTTGTGACTGTTAGTAAATGCCAGACAATATTGTCAAATGGATACAAAAACTGTTTTCTGATTGGTTGATATGTGAATATGTTGTAAAACAGTAATACAAGCAATCAATTGTCATTTTACTTTCCTGAAGAGTCCCATACATACATACACACATTTATATATATATATATATATATATATATATA
>NW_015544169.1:31580-32983 GCF_001515605.1 Sinocyclocheilus anshuiensis
ATAAGTGCAGCGCTGCTTTGTTTACAGCGGAAACCAAGGAAACGCTTTAAGCGCCACCTGCTGGCAGAGAGTGAATCTGCGTCTCATTCAGCTTGTTTCATGCAGATATTAACTGAAGTCAAACCATTCTGTTTTTGCTTCAAATTTCGAAATTATACAATGTAATTTAAATTAAAAACTGCTCGTGTTGCATGTATGCAGCATCTTTGTTTGGATCATGATTAAAATGCAGTGGTTGCCTCTAATTTTAAATGGAAAGAGCACAAGACAAAGCCTTAGTTTGTTTATATGAAGAGGTTTATTTTATTTGTGTTGCTTATTTATTTTATTTGGGGCTTGTTTTAAAATTAAAATGTATTTTTGTTATTTACATTTACATTGTATCTAAATGTTGTTATTTAGCAAACGCTTTTATCCAAGGCAACTAACAAATGAGGACAATAGAAGCAATCAAAACCAACAAAAGAGCAATAATATACAAGTGCTATATTAGTATATTATTATAGTGTTATATTTCAATTTCACAAAGAAACATACAGTATTTTGTCCAAGCAATAATAAAAGGACACATTTAATTTATAATTTGTCTAGGGCTGGGCGATATAGCTAAAAAATGTATCAATGATATAATGTTTCATATCGTTCGGTATCGATAATTATTGACATTTCTTATAACCTTTTTTAAAACAAAGAGCAATAGAAAAAATGTTTAAATTTAACCACTATATTTTTAAATTAACCCAATTTATTGAGACAAACAACAAATATTTTTAAAACACACAATAAAAATTAAAGAAATATCTAATTTCTAATGTTTTATGTGCAAATTAATTAGGTCTTAAGGAAACTTTTGGCTTGTCTCCCGAGGCCACAGGAGGGCGCAATGAGCAAAATAATGCAGCACATTTAAATTGTCAACGCAAGGAAATAAATGTCTATAAAAAAACCCTGCATTACGTTTAAATTAACTCATATAAATCAAATATAATTTCATAAATTGCATAAACAATTATGAACAAAACAGCATCATGTATTTATGCATTGCTTAATACAAAGAGCTGAATCGCCCATCACGCATATTGCATTTAAAAACATATGAGACGCAGTGAAAAGGAATACACCTCCACAAATTTGCGACGTGTTTTCTAAAAGTTTAAACTGTTTTAACTTTGCATGGCTACATCTCTTGTGTGACTCGAGTGCAGCAGTCATATTTGTCCATCTAAAAATACGCTGAATATGCATCTGTGTGAATGGCTTGGTTTTGGTTTTCACCTAATCAAGATCTTCTCCGCATTGACCTTCTATATTTTTCTAATATTTTGAATGCATAACGCAGCAGCGGCGCGTCTTGTGGGCTAGACTAACAAAACATCAAAATACAACAACGTCACTTACATCAT
>NW_015544169.1:33331-40525 GCF_001515605.1 Sinocyclocheilus anshuiensis
GTTGGTTGAGTGTAGTACTCCCACACTGCACTTCTTACTCTTGTCTTCCTCTGTGCATCCATCTACAATAAGGGTAAAATAAATGAGAGAGTTAAAAGTGAGGCCACTGTATGCTTCATTATTAAGTCTATGAATACTGTTCTACAGCTAAACAGCTTGGGGAAATGTAAGTATTTGGCTTCAATAATTGTTAAGAAGACTGCAACTATTTTCATGAAACTATAACAATGATAGCCTTTACAGGCACACTTAATAGCCTATTGAAATGTCAAAATTTTTGTCATTCTAATCTTGTGCCTATGTGACACTAGACATTTCAGTTTTCAGTTTTAATTTACAGTACAGTGCAAATGAAGGCATAAATCAATTTAATTTATCTTTTAATCAAATGAGAGTTAATTCTTTTAAACAAAAGTTGCAATAATTGTTGTAGTAGTATTATGTATATCATACTGCACCACAGTAATATATTTATGATAATTTCTTTAAGCTAACCCGAACTTATATTTTGATGGGTTGTCATGAGGAACTTTTAAGTTTCTGTAGCCTATGTAAGTGTTTCCCATACATTGATTTATTTGTGCTGTTTATTTTAAACTCGACTAATATTCATTTTTTTTAATTCACAATCTCCTCATCACAGGCAGGCACAGCACTCAATTGAGCATGTGTTCATGTTTGTGTGTGCTGTCTGCGTCACTCATAGTACGTGCCTATATCGTGCACCATATCGAAAAAATCTTATATCGTTATAGAAGAAGGTGTACCGTCGATAAATATCGGTTTTTATATCACTGTATTTCTGAAGGAAGCCGACTGTCTTCAGAACATTTTGGATGTCATTTTCATTTCTTCTTGCATGTAATAACTATAAAGCAGCGTTTGTGAGTGGAGCGCTGCTTTGTGTACAGTGTTATCGGGGAAACCTCGATCTCTATCACTCCAACAGCGCCTCCTGCTGCCAGAGAATGAATCTGCATATGCCGCCACAAATAGAGTCCAAGTCTGTGGGAAATACTGCAATAGTTTTACTCAGTTGAAACTGTCAAATGATCATGAAGTGACTCTCAGAGGGAGTGACTGGATTCCGCGATTCCGTCCACAATTTCTGTATCGCAGAAATCATAGATAATATTGAGGTGGTTTGCAACTTCAGTGTAACGTTAGTGGATTGTGATTTATTGCAACTTAAGCAATGTCTGCTGCTGCCTTACATTTGAGAGACAACTGATGCGTGATCACTGAAGCAGCTGCAGTTAGCGAGCGCTTTCGGAGTGAGAGTGAATTCCGCATAGATTGGTCGGACTCGTGACTCCCAACAAATCAGAGGGGCGGTGGGTGGAGATTGCTTTAGGCCACAGAGTGGTGAATTCTGACAGGCTGCATCAGAGCCAAATAGCGCGTTTCAAAATTAAGTTATTTTATCGGCGAATCGGTTTTGAAAATGACCGATACCGATAATCATAAAAAATAGGGTTGCACGATAAATCGCATGCGATATTTAACGCGCATCTTGTTAGAAAGCCGGTTCTGTAATCAGCGGTAAATCTCCATCACCTGCGGGCTTTCACATTGAGCAGCATTAACTACACAGAGCCGTTGTTCACTGACGAGCTGCGCAAAACCACGTTCATATTCGCGCGATTTTTTGCGCAGCTCGTCAGTGAACAACGGCTCTGTGTAGTTAATGCTGCTCAATGTGAAAGCCCGCAGGTGATGGAGATTTACCGCTGATTACAGAACCGGCTTTACTGACAAGATGCGCGTTAAATATCGCATGCGATTTATCGTGCAGCCCTAAAAAAAATGCTTAATATCAGCGCCAATAATCGGTCGACCCCTAATTAAAATGCAACAACATCACTTATGTCATCATCACCGCATCTCGTGCTCCACTGATGACGCTCCCTGATGCACTCCTAACATTCAAATGCAACTGTTTATTTTAAACTCGACTAATATTCATTTTTTTTAATTCACAATCTCCTCATCACAGGCAGGCACAGCACTCAATTGAGCATGTGTTCATGTTTGTGTGTGCTGTCTGCGTCACTCATAGTACGTGCCTATATCGTGCACCATATCGAAAAAATCTTATATCGTTATAGAAGAAGGTGTACCGTCGATAAATATCGATACCGTTTTATCGCCCAGGCCTAAATTTGTCTTAAATCTCATTTTGTTAAAAAAAAAAATTGTGAATCGAATGATGAAATCAAAATCGCGAATCGAATCGTGAGTTGAGTGAATCGTTACATCCCTAGTACAGATGTTAATAATCAAATGTAAAATAACATTGCATATTCTTCACTGTATAAATTATATATAGATTAAAGTTATTCAGTCAAGAGCAGTGCGTGATTTTCATTTTAAATCTTTTATTTATTTATTTTATTTGGGGGGGAGCGGGGGATTAACATTAAGTACAACGACAGCAGCTGGTAAATTAGACGTGGTCACTTTAAGCACAATGCATGGATAAAATTGTATGGTACACATCCGATTTCTTTCTCAACTGTTTAAATCCACTTAAGTTTTTTTTTTTCAACTGCTTACACACATTTTCAAAACTTTGCCTCTTTTTTTCGTTCATTTGTATGTATTTGTCCGTTCAAGTGAAGGAAGACGCATGGGAAAAAAGTAATATGAGGCTCGCACGTTGCCTGAGATGCAGCTCTATGTGTGCACGCTGTGCTGACAGAACACACTGAATGGAGTTGTTACTTGCGTGTTCTTGCGCTTGAATGCTTTAAATTCCCTTGAATGCGCAAATTGACAAGGAGTATTTGTCCATTAAAGCAAGATGGGAAAAAGAACTGTGCACATGCAACACAGCGCTTGAGTACTGAATGCAGTTGTCTTTTGGTTCGTCTTGCACGTGAATGCTTTAAAATCGCTTGAATGTTTAAATTGGCAAGGTTTAAAAACACGTGCAAATGATACACTTTAGTGAGGACGCACGCAGCAGTGGCCCGATCAGGCCAGTGACAAACCCGTCAACTGTCCCGAACATCTTTGACGCCGGCCCCGGGTCATCGGCCAGTCCTTATTGTCAAGTACTGTATGGTCATCCACTATTTTAATTTTTTTGCTTTTTGAACAAAATTCAGTCATTTCAATTGGAATCCACATGATCTAGAATTTTGATGAGGACAAAACATTTCCCCACACCGATTTCACAAGGGGGTTCAAGTTGTTCACGTGGATTTACCATGTTGACCAACAGAAAGCTGCTTGGTTTGAAAAGGACTTCTGCGTGAGATGTGCTTCATACATCACTACACCATTGACAATGGACTTTTTTGATTGCAAAATTTGTCTGAAATTTTTGCTTTTGATATCTCTTAACCGATTTCCTCGCAGAAGCAGTCGTTGATCATTCTTAGAGCTGTTCACAGAGCTTTTTGTGATCTAGAATGTCGTAGCAGCTCCGCTTGTTGTCCTGAAGTCTGTAAGCAAATACTCTTTGTTGATAGAAGGTCTGGTGGTATCTTTTAGCAAACATCGGTGCCCGTAACATGTCGTGTCAGGTGCCCTTAACCCGTGAGCTTGATACAGTGGAGGTGTTGAAATGGTTTATTTTGTTTGTGATCTTTGACTTGCTGGTAACAGCAGAGGCTGTCGGCCGTGCCATGAGTCAGCATGACGTCTCATGCTCTTCATAGTGTTGTTTAAACACGCCGTCAAGGGCAAAGTACAGCGGTAGTAGAGGGGAGATTTACACCCTGTTGTGCAAGTGCATCTTGTGTCTTTTATTAACTCGTATAACTTGCTTTTGTAATGTTTTTTTTTCGCCAATATTTTCTTTAAAGACCAATGAGACCTCATCCTATATCTTGAGAGTAGGATGACCGATATTACCAATAGACACATTAGGGCTTGGTAATAGCAACTACCTCATGATATATGATACACATAGCTGTACATAAATCACAGTCCAGTACATAATGATATTATAATCAGATTGCGATTGTGTGTCCGTAAGAGGGAATATCTTTGGGGTCTCGTATGACTTGTTGAAGCTGTTCTGACTGCACTGGAAAACATCGGCCTCCACGTTTGTGCTCATTAAATTGATCTTTTTATTTTGGTGAACGATAGGACATCATATGAATACACCAGTAAATAAATAAAAATGTTGATATAAGGATCTGAAATATTGATGCATCATGAGAAAAAAAGAATTGCAATTAAATGATTGACTCTAATACAAACTATACAACTTAATGACAAATGGGACATACACACACAGACATAAATAAACACAAATTTACATTGTTAATTGTATTAATTTATTGCATGTTATATTTTTATTTGAAAATTAAATAATATATTTTTATGTAATTGTATAACATTTTGTGGGGTCTGTAAGAATTCATGTATTTTTTTACATTTATAGACTTTTATGCTTGGTTGCATTCAATTGTTTTTAAACAATTGACATAAAACACTCAGTGTTTCCACAGGATTTTGTGAGACTGTGGTGGGTGGTCCTCGATCTCTGTAGGGGGGGTCCGGGGGGCCCCCCCCCCCGGAAGAAAATTTTGTACATTTTAAAGTTAAATTCATAAATCCGGTGCACTTTGAGAGTTCAAAATTAAGAGCTCCAACACAGGTTAAGTGTGCAAACTAAAATAAAAAAGCAGGTGAATGTACTTGTTCTTGAAATTTAAATGGGACTCAACCCTCTTTTTAGTTGTGATATAGTGTCTCAGTCTCACTGGTGAATTTGGAAGCCAAACAAATTAGAATAAAATAATAATAATAATAATTTTATATTATTATTCCTATGACAGTAATAGCCATATATTGTAAAACAAGTGCACTGTGAAATAAATGAGAAATTTTTTTTTTTCAGGTATATTATTTTACCTTACTCTACGGTACGGAAATTGCAATACTTTTGTCCTGATTTCTACACTTGCAAGCAGAGCCTAAAACCAACTTTCACATCTGCCAGTGGCTGGTGACGTGAGAAAATTTACCGGCCATAAATATTTTTCCTTGCCATGAAACTGTTTTTGCAAAAAACAGGCAGTTGCTACTACTACAACAACTAAACATATTTAATAAAAAAAAAGCCATTTGAAATTAGAATCAACCACTGCATTTTAATCCCGGTACAAACAAAGATACAAAGATAAAACCTGCATGAAACAAAAACATCTCAACTGTTTAAATCCACTTAAGTTTTTTTTTTTCAACTGCTTACACACATTTTCAAAACTTTGCCTCTTTTTTTCGTTCATTTGTATGTATTTGTCCGTTCAAGTGAAGGAAGACGCATGGGAAAAAAGTAATATGAGGCTCGCACGTTGCCTGAGATGCAGCTCTATGTGTGCACGCTGTGCTGACAGAACACACTGAATGGAGTTGTTACTTGCGTGTTCTTGCGCTTGAATGCTTTAAATTCCCTTGAATGCGCAAATTGACAAGGAGTATTTGTCCATTAAAGCAAGATGGGAAAAAGAACTGTGCACATGCAACACAGCGCTTGAGTACTGAATGCAGTTGTCTTTTGGTTCGTCTTGCACGTGAATGCTTTAAAATCGCTTGAATGTTTAAATTGGCAAGGTTTAAAAACACGTGCAAATGATACACTTTAGTGAGGACGCACGCAGCAGTGGCCCGATCAGGCCAGTGACAAACCCGTCAACTGTCCCGAACATCTTTGACGCCGGCCCCGGGTCATCGGCCAGTCCTTATTGTCAAGTACTGTATGGTCATCCACCATTAGTGATTAGAGGCTAGTTTTAATTTTATTATTTAAAAAAAAAAAAATCCTAAAGCTTGATCTAATTAATTTCAAAATGTTTTAGAAAGCATAATTATGACAAAAACAATAATTTCTTTTGTAATTGTACAATTATTGTGCATAAATTGCCAATTACATGTATTATCATACTTATTATAAAATGAAGAGTTGCATAAACCTATTAATAATTATTTTTAATTATTATATATCCAACACAGGTTAAGTGTGCAAACTAAAATAAAAAAGCAGGTGAATGTACTTGTTCTTGAAATTTAAATGGGACTCAACCCTCTTTTTAGTTGTGATATAGTGTCTCAGTCTCACTGGTGAATTTGGAAGCCAAACAAATTAGAATAAAATAATAATAATAATAATTTTATATTATTATTCCTATGACAGTAATAGCCATATATTGTAAAACAAGTGCACTGTGAAATAAATGAGAAATTTTTTTTTTTCAGGTATATTATTTTACCTTACTCTACGGTACGGAAATTGCAATACTTTTGTCCTGATTTCTACACTTGCAAGCAGAGCCTAAAACCAACTTTCACATCTGCCAGTGGCTGGTGACGTGAGAAAATTTACCGGCCATAAATATTTTTCCTTGCCATGAAACTGTTTTTGTAAAAAACGGGCAGTTGCTACTACTACAACAACTAAACATATTTAATAAAAAAAAAGCCATTTGAAATTAGAACCAACCACTGCATTTTAATCCCGATACAAACAAAGATACAAAGATAAAACCTGCATGAAACAAAAACAAACAGACTGAATGAGAACGCAAATTCAAAATTCACTCGCAGGTGCCGCTTATCGATCAGCAGTGATAAGGGGAAAAAATGCCATCGAAACTTTTGTGTTTTGTGATCCCTTCAGAAATACATTCATGTAAACCCCCACCCCAATATTTATATTTTTCTTCTGAACAGTGAGCTTGTTTTAACTGTACAGTATTTTCTCTGTGCGCGTCTGTTAATTTTAGGCCATGCTTGCAAGAGATAAACCCTTGAGCTTTTATTTTGGCGGAAACTTCAGTTGAACTTTTATTTTGGTGGAAAACGTCAGCTTCTGTGAAAACAGGTTTACAAACATTACTAATTTAATGAAATACTGTAAACATTTGCCCATTAAAATGTTGAAAATTATGCAAATGTGCAAATTATGTATAACTGGTGGCCGTTGCATTCCCAAATGCGCTAAACTTACAGCACATTCAGTAACGGAGTTCACTGCATTCACTGTGAACGGAGCCGCTCTGAGAGACTGAGACGCGGAAAACACCGGATCACAAGCCGATCGTGTGCGCAATGTGCGCTTCACTTTGAAACAAGCAGCGCAAACAGACTTGATAAGTCATATTATTCGCTTTTGGTTTTAATTCGTTTTACGGATACTTGCCAAAGCAATGGCGTGAAACACAACGTGCAACAACT
>NW_015544169.1:41154-43879 GCF_001515605.1 Sinocyclocheilus anshuiensis
AGTATATTATTTTACCTTACTCTACAGTAGGGAAATTGCAATACTTTTGTCCTCATTTCTACACTTGCAAGCAGGGCCTAAAACTAACTTTCACATCTGCCAGTGGCTAATAACTTGAGAAAATTGACCGGCCATAAATATTTTTCTTTGCCATTAAACTGTTTTTGCAAAAAAACGGGCAGTTGCTACTACTACAACAACTAAACATATTTAATAAAAAAAAAGCCATTTGAAATTAGAATCAACCACTGCATTTTAATCCCGGTACAAACAAAGATACAAAGATAAAACCTGCATGAAACAAAAACAAACAGACTGAATGAGAACGCAAATTCACTCTCTGACAGCAGGTGCCGCTTATCGATCAGCAGTGATAAGGGGAAAAAATGCCATCGAAACTTTTGTGAAGTCAGTTCCCTTCAGAAATACATTCATATAAACCCCAACCCCAATATTTATATTTTTCTTCCGAACAGTGAGCTTGCTGTACTTGTACAGTATTTTCTCTGTGCGTGTCTGTTAATTTTAGGCCATGCTTGCAAGAGATAAACCCTTGAGCTTTTATTTTGGCAGAAACTTCAGTTAAACTTTTATTTGGGCGGAAAACTCCAGCTTCTGTGAAAACAGAGAAGGGTCTGGCTGCAGCCTGGCACTTGCACTCTCAGGCTTGCATTCTCAGACACTTGCACTTCCGCTAGCGACGTCACTTGCAGGCTTTATTTTTTATTTTGTTCTATTTTTTATTACGTTTTGTTTGAATCTCTCAACATTTTACAACAGTAGCCAGGTGGTGAAGACAAGAAAAAAGAAACTAAATTACGAAGTCACTCGCAATCGCCACTTGCACTCTCCGATACCTGCGACGTCACTTGCAATCGAGTATATTATTTTACCTTACTCTACAGTAGGGAAATTGCAATACTTTTGTCCTAATTTCTACACTTGCAAGCAGGGCCTAAAACTAACTTTCACATCTGCCAGTGGCTGGTGACTTGAGAAAATTTACCGGCCATAAATATTTTTCCTTGCCATGAAACTGTTTTTGCAAAAAATGGGCAGTTGCTACTACTACAACAACTAAACATATTTAATAAAAAAAAAGCCATTTGAAATTAGAATCAACCACTGCATTTTAATCCCGGTACAAACAAAGATACAAAGATAAAACCTGCATGAAACAAAAACAAACAGACTGAATGAGAACGCAAATTCACTCTCTGACAGCAGGTGCCGCTTATCGATCAGCAGTGATAAGGGGAAAAAATGCCATCGAAACTTTTGTGAAGTCAGTTCCCTTCAGAAATACATTCATGTAAACCCCCACCCCAATATTTATATTTTTCTTCTGAACAGTGAGCTTGTTTTAACTGTACAGTATTTTCTCTGTGCGCGTCTGTTAATTTTAGGCCATGCTTGCAAGAGATAAACCCTTGAGCTTTTATTTTGGCGGAATATTTTAATACATTACGCCATGTTAAGTGTTTATGTTTTTCTACAGGAGGAAAACGCTTAACGAGAGACTTTGTGCATTGCGTTCATATTCTGCTGTTCTGTGGCCACGGATTTGCGGGTCTTGTCTTTTTCTTGCAGGACCCTGTATGTTATAGTATACAATTAGTTTTAATCGTTTAATCACCACCACAGCGTCTTGTCTCCATTGGCAACACGCACGATTTGTGTCGATTGCAAGTGACGTCGCAGGTATCGGAGAGTGCAAGTGACGATTGCAAGTGACTTCGTAATTTAGTTTCTTTTTTCTTGTCTTCACCACCTGGCTACTGTTGTAAAATGTTGAGAGATTCAAACAAAAAGTAATCAATAAATAGAACAAAATAAAAAAGAATAAAAGACTGCAAGTGACGTCGCTAGCGGAAGCGCAAGTGTCTGAGAATGCAAGCCTGATAATTCACGTCTGAGAGTGCAAGTGCCAGGCTGCAGCTAGACCCTCTTGGGATCACGAGCTGATCGCGTGCGCAATGTGCACGCTTCACTTTGAAACAAGCAGCTCAAACAGACTTGATAAGTCATATTACGCTTTCGGTTTTAATTCGTTTGACGGATACTTGCCACAGCAATGGCATGAAACACAACGTTAAATAACTTTTATGTTATATGAGAAGTATAAATATATCTTCAGTTTATTATGAAACTGTGGCGGGCCGCCACAGTCTAGTTAATGAATGGGAAACACTGAACACTTCTACATTGTTAAAAAAAAATGCTGTTCTGCTGAGCTCTATTCATCAAAGAATCATGAAGAAAGTGTTATCACGTTTCCACAAAAAATATTAAGCAGCAACACAACTGCTTTTAACTTTAATAATAAGAAATGTTTCTTGAGCATCAAATCAGCATATCAGAATGATTTCTGAAGTGTCATGTGACACTGAAGACTGGAGTAATGATGCTGAAAATTCAGCTCTGCGTCACAGGAATAAATGACTAAAATAACATTTAAAAAAGTATATTAATAAGAAATCTTTAAATATTAAAAATAGAAAACAGTACATTTTAAATAGTAAAATAAACAGAAATAAAATAGTCATAATATTGTACAGTATTTTTTAACAAATAAATGCAGTCTTGGTGAGCATAAGAGACTTCTTTCAGGAACAGTAAAAAAAACTTTATCGACCCCAAACTTTTAAACAGTAGTATATATATATATATATATATACAGTGGTGTGAAAAAGTGTTGGCCCCCTTCCTGATTTCTTATTTTTTT
>NW_015544169.1:43889-45279 GCF_001515605.1 Sinocyclocheilus anshuiensis
AGAATGGGGTGATGATGTGAGACCGATGTCTGAAGATGAAGCCATGGTCATAGTCAACCATCAATCTACAGGAGACGTGTGCACCCTAATGATGTGCTTGCAGGACAAGGGCACGGTAAGCACGCCTCTGCTTGGGTTAGGGTTAGTACTGCTCTGATGGTGGTGAATTATACATTAAATATATTATACATTGATATCACATTGATAACATTTCAGATCGCTATCAGAAAATAAAACTAATTCTCATGTTCTTGTCTAGGTTGTACAAAAGATGATGTGGTTGATGGACCATGTTTTTAAATATACCAATTTTGGGGTTGTGTCCCTGATTCATGGAGATTTCTTCATCAGGCAGGTAAGACCTGTTCACTTAAAAAGAAAATTTGTATTTGTATTTTGTAACGTGATGTGACAAGGATATTCTAGCTTCATCCATATTTAATAAAGTAGCGCAGCGAACAAACTAAATGGTTTTTAGTGCAAGAAGAAATTTAGTCAACACTGACGAGATTTGTCATTACCAACAGGGCAAAGCACATCGAGAAAAGCAACTAGTTTACTTGAAGGATCACCTAGACAAGTATTACTACAGCAGAGACAGGAAGTGGATTGTGCTGTTTCCTGAGGGCGGCTTCCTAAGAAAGAGGCGAGAGACAAGTCAGTCCTTTGCCAAAAAGTATGACTTGCCTTACTTGACTCACGTAACACTGCCACGGCTGGGCGCCACACAGATTATCCTGAAGACCTTAGGACCCCAGCAGGAAAACGGCATTCTGGGAACAGAGGGAAGTCCACCAGGTCAAAGTAAGGAACAAAATCAACTTTTATATGGGTCTTTCACTATAATTTCCCATGGTTCTGTGTATGAGATACCAATAACAGTAAGTCATTTGCCCTTTTCCAAGCAATATGAGTAATATCTGTATTATGGTATCTAATAGGGCTGTGTATCTCCAGCAAAGCCACGATACGCATCACGATACAGAGGCCACGATACGATACGTATCATGATATGGACTGCACTGAATTTCACCTCAGAAGAATTTAGTAAAACAGCTATTTATTAAACACTGCATACTATAGTGCCATTTCTAACTATTGGCAGAGCAGGCAGTTGACCTCTGCATTATAAAGGGCCTCCATAACTGTACCACAGTACAATATAGGTAATGGCATATGTTTCATGTTTACATTGGGCACTCCCCACCAGGTACAATATTCTGATTTTTTTGCATCTTGTTTTTAAGCCCATAAATAAAAATGTACTCATTCTAATATATTTTTAAAAATCCTATTTACATTGCTGGTAGGTTATCATTGCACAAATTAACACACTCTCTACGTTTAAAAAATAAAAATTAGAAGAGTTCTAAACTAATGCGCTGTCTTC
>NW_015544169.1:45423-45743 GCF_001515605.1 Sinocyclocheilus anshuiensis
ACCAAAAATTATTGAGGTCATGTACATATATTGCACGATAAGTCGATATATTGATTATTGCGACAGGCCTAGAAGTGGAGATCGCTAAACTGCAAGCTAAAACTAAAGCCGGTGTTTTCAGAAAGTAAGCGCGTTTATCCACAGTAGAGAGAGAGCACGTGCACATGGTTGCCAGGTTGACAAAGATAAGTAACACACTTAGCAGATAATAGGACCAAAACTATGCGTTGATGTAATCAATGACGTAGGGCTGTGCAATTAATCGCATGTGATTGTCATGCGCATCTCGTCAGTAAAGCCGGTCCCGTGATTAGTAGGAA
>NW_015544169.1:46004-48765 GCF_001515605.1 Sinocyclocheilus anshuiensis
TCTGAAAGCAGCTAATGGCGATTTACTACTAATCACGGAACCGGTTTTACTGACGAGATGCGCATGACAATCGCATGCGATTAATTGCACAGCCCTACAATGACGTTTACGTTCACACCCTAGAGCAGATGCTGATGGCTAATATGGCGATTAATTCAGCTGCATTAAAACCGATTTTTTTTTATTTATTTTTTTTACACGAGCATGAAAACCTCATTCTGTAACTGAATTGACGCATGCAGAATTTCAGGACTCACAACTGCATTCTTGGCAACCCTCACAACCCGCAATTTATTAATGGTACCGCACTGGATGGCCAGTTGTCTGCCATGTCATATAATCAAGCTGAATGATCAAAAATATTTCAAGACTCAACAATCAATTTGAAACATCACGGACATTTGTATCATTAATATATGACTTAAAATTCTTGTCACTTTTGTTTTTTTTTCTGTTTTTTTTTTCTTCTAAAGTATTTTTATGAGAAAATGTTTGAATAAAACATTGCACAATTAATGGCAGAAGTTATGTTATTATTTATTAGTAAGTTAGCTAAAGGATTACTTGATTGATTAGGAAATAACCTATAGAGTAATAGTCGATTAATCATTTGTTGCAGACCTAGAAATTTTTAGTACTGAAGTGCTGAATTTTAGTACTCAACTTTCTTTATGTAAATGTAGATGCAAATGCCTGTTTATAAAATGTCAAACAAAACAATATAAAATATTTTCAAACAATTTGCTGCACCAAAACTGTTCGTATTATTCAATTTCAGTGCAAATATTTGTCATTGTCGTAATGTCTGGAAAGCTAAATGGATGGTTCAGCATCCAAACAATAAAAAGGGATAAATATTTTGTGGTGATTTATTTTTCTTGCATTTGATTGAGCTGATAAACATTAGAAGTAAACAACAGTGAACTCAACGACTTTTATTGAATTGATAAAAGTAAGGTAGTTGTTGTAGTAGTTATGTTTAGGTATGGGTTAGGGTTAAGGGATATCGGATATGGTCATGCAGAAAAAAGGCATTAAAATTAGCTTTATAAATACTAATAATCAGCTAATATGCTAGTAATCCATACAGTTTTGGGATGACATTAGGGTCAGTAAATAACAGAATTTTTTTTTTATTTTTATAAACTATCAATTTATTTAAAATAATGATAATAAAACTAACTTCAAATACTGATACTTCAGTGCATTGACTGTGAGTTTTGACAGAAGTTTATTTTTTTAGTACTATACTGTGTCAATATTTTCCCACCACACCTAGCACATGCTTGAACTTCCTTGCTAGGTGGATCTTCCGTTTGTCTCCTCACACCACTTATGCAGAGAATATATTTGCTCTGCTTAATGGTGGACTTACTGTTATTGGGTTAACTAATGGAGATGATGCATTCTAACAGGCGTGGATTCAAAACAAAGAAACACTAAGTCTGGTTAAACAAGATAATAAGCTGCTTGTATTGTCTTTCAGTAAATATGTGGAGACAATCATCACAGTTTTTCAGAACGCATCAGAGGACATGCCCATTCAGAATGCACATTCTTAAAATTCATCTTCATTTTAATAATTCCTTTTAGAGGTTTGTAAGTACAGTATGAATATGTTAACTAAACAAATGAACAACTGTCACAGATCTTTAAGGAGATTAAAGCAGCAAAGTCACTGCATGTTTAAACTAGTTGGTTATTAAGGTGGACTATTTTTTATTTTTTTTTTTTAGTTTGTTCTGTTTGTTCTCTTCCAGCTGTATTATTTTAAGCAGTGGCTCCTCTCTCTAGGAGTTGCATCTCTAAATTGATCTCTTTTAAGCACCGTCGGTGCAGCCATCACAACACTGCTCAGGCAATAAATCTCCCACTCTCAACAAATTTCATGTCACTGTAAGACTTTAAATCACTTTAAAGCAGTATTCCCATTATACGTAATATAAACAATGCATATTCCTAATGCCTCTGTTTTATTAGGAAGTTTTATATAGTTTTTATATAGAATAGTGTTATTTTAGTACTATTTATATACAGTTGTATATATTTTATTTTTTTTATATTTCTTAGTCTTTTTCTATTGTGAGATTTTATTTAATTTTTTATTTTATGATCTGTTGACTTTTTAATTTTTTTATATTTCTATTTAGCTTTATTTTGTATTTATTTCAGTTTTAGTTTGAATAGTTTTAGTACTTCAACCTAAACATTTTTTTTTTCAGTTAATATTTTATTTAAGTTTCACTGCAAATTTGTTTTATTTCCATTTTAGTTAACTGTAACAACACTGGTATATAAAAGATATTTGATAGGTGGATATTTGATGTTTGTATTTATTTATTTATTTATTATTATTTTAAATTTGTTAGTTATCCTATTGAAAGCATGTGTGTTCTTGAATTCTGTCTGCACTATTTCTTTAATTAATAAACAGCCAGTGGCGTAAATTATCATGCTGTTGTTTTGGTTGGATTTTATATTGGACATCCCACACCATTTTACAGACAATGTGTCAAGTTAAATATAGTTCAACTTTTAAAACTGTATGTTCTGTTCCATTCTGTCATTCCCCATACAGCTGTTTTTGAGCACATTAACACATCTTATTTGAACGTCTCCTAAGAAACATGTCTAATAGGTGTCTGGTGGACCATAATTACACACAGCTTTCTTAAAGGGGACATTGGATGTAAAATTAACTTTTACATGGTGTTTGCATATAAATGTGTCTTAGCAGTGTGTGGGGACAACCACCCTACAA
>NW_015544169.1:48933-53912 GCF_001515605.1 Sinocyclocheilus anshuiensis
TACACCAAAAAAAAAAAAAAAACAGCAGAGAGGGGTGGGCTGAGCAGTAGCTTATTATCATTTATAGAGACATACACCGAAATATGGTGTTATGCTTTATGGTGTTAATAACTAAAGGAAATGCATCATTGCAGTGTGTGAAAACAAACCCGTTTGACTTACTTCCTTCTGTGAAACACAAAAGGAGATGTGAGACCCTAAAAAAAAAAAAAAGTAAAAAATGACATAGTTCTATATGACCCGCTATTGAGAGCTTTTGCATGCAACTTGTTATTGGTCTCCCCGCTGCCATAAGTATCAAGTATGTGTTTGGATGTGAAGAGTTTGACTAGTGCTTTTTCATTTCATTATAGTTGTGAATTGGCCTTGAAGTTAACATTTGTACAGTTTTTCTCTGGCTGAAGTTTCTGTGTCTTCCCACCTTCAGGTAACAAAGCAAAAGGACTACAGTGGGTAATAGATGTGACCATAGCCTACCCTAATGCAAGACCCATGGACATTCAGACATGGATATTTGGTTACAGAGATCCAACAGTCACACATGTACATTACAGGTAAGAACTGTTTGAACTGTTTGAAAAGTGAAAGTTGTAAAAACCAGACTGTTAATTGTGGTGTTAAACTACTCTTTATGGGCTGAACATGATGAACTTCAGGTTGTTTAATTCTTTACACTTTTACAGTCATTTTTCCTAAACAAAATAAATATATATAAAAAAATTCTTAGTTTCTGCATGTTCTAATGAGTGTTATTGTTTCAAATCATGAAACAGGTTTGTGTTGCCTATCTTCCACACAGTTTGCAGTGTAGGCTGTAATATTAATAATATTATTTTTTTTGTCTCTTAGAAATGCACATTTGACAGTAGCTTGAGTTAAGATGTAAATATATGTAATACAGTTCGTTTAAGATGAAGGACGAGGAAGTCAGGGGTGGCGAGTAAACCTCTTTATTCACTCCAAAATAAAACAGAACAAAAATAAAGTGCTGCTCGGGTCTCTGCCTCCACAGTCTTGTATAAGGACACACACACACACTCTGCTCTGACTGTCTCTCTAGGAATGCAGCTCCACCTCCTCTCCCCGGTCTGCGGGCCGCTTATCTCTCGTCTCTCCCCAATCACTGGAATTACAGACAGGTGTTAATCATTATTCACTTGACCTCCTTATCACCGCTCGTCTCCAAACCCTTTCTCCCGCTGCAGCCTTTCGCCTTCCCACCGAATGGCCAAACACTCTTTTTCAATGGTGCTGTATCTGGTCTCTCTCTTTGAGAGCTTTCGACTCCGATACAGCACCGGCTGCTCCTCTCCTCCGTCCACCTGGGACAGGACTGCACCCAGCCCCCTGTCCGATGCGTCCGTCTGCAACAAAAAAGGGAGATCAAAGTTAGGAGAGTGCAAGAGCGGCCCGCCGCACAGGGCAGCCTTTACCTTGGTTAGGGCTTGTTGGCACAGCTCCGTCCACTGGACCGGATCTGGTGCTTCCTTTTTAGTGAGATCAGTCAGCGGGCTGGTGAGCTCCGAATAATTAGGAATAAACCTTCTATAATATCCCGCCAGCCCCAGGAACTGTCTCACCTCCTTTTTGGTCTTGGGACTTGGGCAAGCCGCAATCGCAGCCGTCTTGTCAATTTGGGGACGCACCTGCCCATGACCCAAGTGGAAGCCCAGATACCGTACCTCCACACGCCCAATTGCACACTTCAGCCACCCTCAGGGATCTCAGGACAGCGCGCAGATGTTGCATATGCCACTGCCAATCATTACTGTGTATAATGATGTTGTCGAGATAGGCAGCGGCGTACGCGCTATGTGGCCGGAGAATCTTGTCCATGAGACGCTGAAAGGTGGCGGGAGCCCCGAACGGAAGCGTGACAAATTGGTGTAACCCGAACAGCGTTGTGAAGGCTGTTTTTTCCTTGGATAATGGCGACAAGGGAATCTGCCAATAGCCTTTCGTTAAATCCAGTGTCGAATAATAGCGAGCCGAACCTAACCGATCAAGCAGCTCGTCAACTCGGAGCATTGGATAAGCGTCAAATTTCGACTCTGCATTCACCTTTCTGTAATCAACACAGAAACGGACGGAGCCGTCAGTTTTAGGCACTAAAACTATCGGGCTCGCCCAGTCGCTATGCGATTCTTCTATTACTCCCAACCCTAGCATGGCCGTTAATTCATCCTGTACCACTTTTTTCTTGTGTTCCGGTAACCGATAGGAGCAGCTGCGCGCCACTTCCCTGGGGATCGTTTCGATGTGGTGCTTTATGAGGTTCGTGCGACCAGGCAGGGGTGAAAACACATCCGCAAAATCTGCTTGCAACTTGGCTA
Organism: Sinocyclocheilus anshuiensis; assembly: GCF_001515605.1. Classification (NCBI taxonomy): domain Eukaryota; kingdom Metazoa; phylum Chordata; class Actinopteri; order Cypriniformes; family Cyprinidae; genus Sinocyclocheilus; species Sinocyclocheilus anshuiensis. The sequence goes on from NW_015544169.1 coordinate 51,267, forward strand.
ACTCAGTGAGCTGCAGCGGCGAGAGGTGATCTCCCCCGGGGACCAGCGCGAGCGGATTGGTTTTGACAGCCGCTTCTGGTCCGAGATCTTCCTCTGCCGAAACGGCCGCCACTAACTCAACCGAGGTCACCTCATTCCAACGTTTTAAAAGATTGAGATGATAAATTTGACATGAATTACCTCTGTCCGTTCGCTTTACCTCATAATCGAGATCCCCCACTCACCGTGTAACCACAAAAGGTCCTTGCCACTTCGCGAGTAATTTAGAACTAGATGTTGGAAGTAATACAAGCACTTTCTCTTCCGGTGTAAATTGACGTGCTTGCGTACCCCTGTTGTACAGCTGACTTTGTCTGTCCTGAGCCTGGAGCAAATTCTCCATAGAAAGCCGCTCCAGAGTGTGGAGTTTTGCTCGGAGGTCCATGACATACTGAATTTCACTACGGCTGTTTGAAGGCCCCTCCTCCCAAGCCTCTCTAATGACGTCAAGCACCCCGCGGGGCTGACGACCATAGAGAAGCTCGAATGGGGAAAACCCAGTGGAGGCTTGTGGAACCTCCCGCAACGCGAACAACAGGGGCTCGAGCCATTTGTCCCAATTTTTGGCGTCCTCCTTAAACTTACGAACCATTGATTTTAACGTGCGATTAAATCGTTCCACCAAGCTGTCTGTTTGTGGGTGATAGACACTGGTGCAAATCGATTTAATGCCCAGAAGTTTGTATAGTTCGCTTAACGTACGTGACATAAACGCCGTGCCCTGATCAGTGAGAATCTCCTTGGGGATCCCCACTCGGAAGATGACTCGAAACAGTGCGTCCGCCACACTCTTTGCAGAGATGGTGCGCAGCGGCACTGCCTCCGGGTATCGTGTTGCATAGTCCACCAGAACTAATGCAAAACGATGCCCGCGTGCTGAACGTTCCAATGGCCCGATGAGGTCCATACCAATTCTCTCGAAGGGGACCTCTATCAGTGGTAACGGACGCAATGGCGCTTCAGTGGTAATGGACGCAATGGCGCTTTAGAACTGGCCGGAGGAATTACCAGCTGACATTCACGACACCCCGCACACCCCCGGCGGATTTTCTTGTGAATGCCCGGCCAAAAGAATCGGTCCATGAGTCGTTCACATGTCTTTGCTTCCCCCAAGTGGCCTGCTATGGGACTACTATGAGCCGCCTGGAAAAGCATTTCCCGACAGCTTTTTGGGACTAATAACTGGGTTGTATTTCTTTTTGTCTGGGTATCTTGGGTCACCCGATACAACCTATCTTTTATAAGGGAAAAATAGGGATACGAGAGAGGTTGGTCAGGCTGGAGAAGCTGCCCGTCGATGGTGCGGACCCGGTCATACGCATTTTTAAACGTCTCATCATGAGACTGCTCCAGCGGAAAGTCATCTAGCTCAGGGGACATAAGCTCCGCCCTCACTCTTGTTTCCTCTGAGTCACCCTGTGAAGGTCCCGAAACCGCATCTCCAGCCTGCGCCACCGCTTCTCCGTTTCCCAGCCCTGTCTCCCAAGAAGCATCCGCACACACAACCCCCAATAATTGCGTAAAAGCTGGCCAATCTGTCCCCAAAATCAGCGGATGCCTAAGGTGGGAATTAACCGCCACCTTCATGCTATGCGTTTTCCCCCGAAACTGAATACTAACAGCCGCTAGCGGGTAGTCCACCACATCCCCGTGCACACACCTCACCTTAACCTTGCGGCTCGTAGAGAAGCTGTCCGTCGATGGTGCGGACCCGGTCATACGCATTTTTAAACGTCTCATCATGAGACTGCTCCAGCGGAAAGTCATCTAGCTCAGGGGACATAAGCTCCGCCCTCACTCTTGTTTCCTCTGAGTCACCCTGTGAAGGTCCCGAAACCGCATCTCCAGCCTGCGCCACCGCTTCTCCGTTTCCCAGCCCTGTCTCCCAAGAAGCATCCGCACACAAAACCCCCAATAATTGCGTAAAAGCTGGCCAATCTGTCCCCAAAATCAGTGGATGCCTAAGGTGGGAATTAACCGCCACCTTCATTCTATGCGTTTTCCCCCGAAACTGAATACTAACAGCCACTAACGGGTAGTCCACCACATCCCCGTGCACACACCTCACCTTAATCCAATGCCCTTTGTTGCATCAGGCTTTGATGAATGGAGGTTTGGTTACAGCCTGAATCCACCAAAGCCTGATAGCCTGTTTTGGTACCCCCCTTGATACTCACAGGTATTTGGTACAGACCGGCTTGATCGGGGGCAGCCACTGGGGAGTCGGGAACCCGGATCAACGGTCCCACCTCCATCATTGGACACCGGTCCAGAAAATGACCCGGGTCCCCGCATCTCCAGCAGGCCGGCCCAGGCCTTCCCGCCGCCCCAGCGGCAGAAGGATGGCCAAGAGATTGGCAGAGAGAGGAGAAAGGCGGCGATGGAGCCGCGGCATCGGCGCTCTCCGACACGCCCCCTCGGGTCCCCTGGAAGACCCCACCCCGTGGTGCGGGTCGGGGGGGTTCCTTACTCCGCGACCTGGGAGTAGGAATAGGGCGAGAGAGAGATGGAAGGAAAGGGGGGGAGGAGAGAGAGAGAGATTAAAAGGGGGCTCGCCAACCCCCGGGCACGCCACCAGATGGTCTTCAGCCAGCTGGATGGCCTGCG
>NW_015544169.1:54148-54567 GCF_001515605.1 Sinocyclocheilus anshuiensis
CGCGCCACCGCTTCTCCGTTTCCCAGCCCTGTCTCCCAAGAAGCATCCGCACACAAAACCCCCAATAATTGCGTAAAAGCTGGCCAATCTGTCCCCAAAATCAGCGGATGCCTAAGGTGGGAATTAACCGCCACGTTCATTCTATACGTTTTCCCCCGAAATTGAATACTAACAGCCACTAAAGGGTAGTCCACTACATCCCAGTGCACACACCTCACCTTAACCTTGCGGCTCGTATCCAACGCCCTTTGTTGCATCAGGCTTTGATGAATGGAGGTTTGGTTACAGCCTGAATCCACCAAAGCCTGATATGTACCCCCCTCGATACTCACAGGTATTTGGTACAGCCCGGCTTGATCGGGGGTAGCAGCGGGGGAGTCGGGAACCCGGATCAAAGCGCCCACCTCCATCATTGGACA
>NW_015544169.1:56684-73155 GCF_001515605.1 Sinocyclocheilus anshuiensis
CCGTTTTCCTTAACAAACTTACGAGCCATGGATTTCAATGGGTGATTAAATCGTTCCACCACGCCGTCCGTTTGTGGGTGATAGACACTGGTGCGAATCGATTTAATGCCCAGGAGTTCGTATAGTTCGCGTAACGTACGTGACATAAACGCCGTGCCCTGATCAGTGAGGATCTCTTTGGGGATCCCCACTCGGGAGATGACTCGAAACAGTGCGTCCGCCACACTCTTTGCAGAGATGGTGCGCAGCGGCACTGCCTCCGGGTATCGTGTTGCATAGTCCACCAGAACTAATGCAAAACGATGCCCGCGTGCTGAACGTTCCAATGGCCCGATGAGGTCCATACCAATTCTCTCGAAGGGGACCTCTATCAGTGGTAAGGGGCGCAAGGGCGCTTTAGAACTGGCCGGAGGATTTACCAGCTGACATTCACGACAGCCCGCACACCACTGGCGGATGTTCTCGTGAATGCCCGGCCAAAAGAATCGGGCAATGAGTCGTTCACGTGTCTTTGCCTCCCCCAAGTGGCCTGCCATGGGGCTGCTTTGAGCCGCCTGGAAAAGCATTTCCCGACGGCTTTTTGGGACTAATAACTGGGTTGTATTCTTTTTTGTTTGGGTATCTTGGGTCACCCGATACAACCTATTTTTTATAAGGGAAAAATAGGGATACGAGAGAGGTTGGTCAGGCTGGAGAAGCTGCCCGTCGATGGTGCGGACCCAGTCATATGCATTTCTCAGCGTCTCATCACGAGACTGCTCCAGCGGAAAGTCATCCAGCTCGGGGGAAATAGGCTCCGCCCTCGCTCTCGTTTCCTCGGAGACAGCCTGTGGCGTTCCCGAAACAGCATCTCCCGCCTGAGCCACCGCTTCCCCGTTTCCCCGCCCCATTTCCCAAGAGGCATCCGCACACAAAACCCCCAATAATTGTGTAAAAGCTGGCCAATCTGTCCCCAAAATCAGCGGATGCCTAAGGTGGGAATTAACCGCCACCTTCATTCTATGCGTTTTCCCCCGAAACTGAATACTAACAGCCACTAACGGGTAGTCCACCACATCCCCGTGCACACACCTCACCTTAACCTTGCGGCTCGTATCCAACGCCCTTTGTTGCATCAGGCTTTGATGAATGGAGGTTTGGTTACAGCCTGAATCCACCAAAGCCTGATAGCCTGTTTTGGTACCCCCCTTGATACTCACAGGTATTTGGTACAGACCGGCTTGATCGGGGGCAGCCACTGGGGAGTCGGGAACCCGGATCAACGGTCCCACCTCCATCATTGGACACCGGTCCAGAAAATGACCCGGGTCCCCGCATCTCCAGCAGGCCGGCACAGGCCTTCCCGCCGCCCCAGCGGCAGAAGGATGGCCAAGTGATTGGCGGAGAGAAGAGAAAGGTGGCAATGGAACGGCGGCTCCTGCGCTCTCCGCTACGCCACCTCGTGTCCCCGGTCTGTTCCCCTGGAAGACCCCACCCCGCTGTGGGGTTCGTGGGGGCGCGTTACTACGCGACCTGGGAGTAGGAATGGGGCAAGAGAGAGAGAGGTTACAAAGGGGCTCGCCGACCCCCGGGCACGCCACCAGATGATCTTCAGCCAGCTGGATGGCCTGCGTCAGCGATCGACCACTCCCTCGACGTCGCGTTCTTCCGCCAACAGCCACTTGCGGCAAGCGTCCCGGAGCTGTTGGGCCATCACAAATGGCCGGCCACTGTCCCCCAGCTCCCTTGACCGGAAGCGTTGCCGATGTTGTTCGGGGGTACGGCCGACTCGTTGAAGGATGGCCCGCTTAAGATTAGGGCTGAACGATTAATTGCATTTGGGATAATATCGCGATATGAGAAAACGCGATTTTTCAATCGCAGAGGCTGCGATTCCATTGTAGGTTTTTTTTTAAAGTAAAAAAACATTAATGTTTCATAATGTTTAGTGAAATTATTTGGTAGTCTGAGGTGGAATGGGGATTTGGGAAATAAAAATGTCATTCATATCAATTCATGCATCACCTAATTTCATCGTAACATATAGGCCTGGCCTACAGAAAAGAACATTTATGTTTAATCTATCTAATAGTGTGGTGGTCATACTATACAATGATTTATAGCTTGTCTTTGTTGAATAATACAGAACATAAAGAGCTTTAAAAAATAATTGCATATTAAATCGCAATCGCAATATTGGTCAAAAAAAATTGCAATTAGATTATTTTCCAAAATCGCTCAGCCCTACTTAAGATCATCATAGGCCAGGAGGTTCGCTACAGGCAGCTGTTGGGCTGCCACCTGTGCTTCCCCAGTCAGCAGCGGGATCAGGCGCACCGACCATTGGGTGCTCGCCCAGCCGCACGCCTCCGCTGTCCTCTCGAAGAGGTCCACGAAAGCCTCCGGGTCATCCTGTGGACCCATCTTCATCAGCGGGACGTGCACCGGCCATTGGGTGCGCGCCCAGCCGCACGGCTCCGCTGTTCTCTCAAAGAGATCCACGAATGCCTCTGGATCGTCCTGTGGATCCATCTTCATCAGCGGGACGTGGGCGATGGAGGGGGCCGCTACTGGGTTGACCTCCCGGCCAAGCAAGCTCCGGAGGACCCGCCGGTCTTCATCCTGCACCTGGACCGACAGGCAGAACCGATCCTCCTGCTCCAGCTTGAGGTCCATCAGCGCCTGATGTTGGGTTGAAGCCCGGCGAGCGACTTCACGAGCTCCGCAAGCGGCGTTGGTTGAGCTGGCTGCATGGCGGCATGGCGGCATGCCTGCTTCCTCGTCCCGGGTTTCGGCACCAGTGTAATACAGTTCGTTTAAGATGAAGGACGAGGAAGTCAGGGGTGGCGAGTAAACCTCTTTATTCACTCCAAAATAAAACGGAACAAAAATAAAGTGCTGCTTGGCTCTCTGCCTCCACAGTCTTGTATAAGGACACACACACGCACTCTGCTCCGACTCTCTCTCTAGGAATGCAGCTCCACCTCCTCTCCCCGGTCTGCGGGCCGCTTATCTCTCGTCTCTCCCCAATCACTGGAATTACAGACAGGTGTTAATCATTATTCACTTGACCTCCTTATCACCGCTCGTCTCCAAACCCTTTCTCCCGCTGCAGCCTTTCGCCTTCCCACACCCCCCTCGCCACAATGTAAATTTATGTGCATTGTCAGAAACATTAACATCTGTAAAAATTGTAACAACCTCATTTTTATATTTTATCTTTTGACTGTTTGAGTTTTATTCAAATTAACCATTGGTCTTCCATAGTAGCATACATTTAGATGATGATAACCTCAGTTAAAGCCACATATAGCACCTCCATACCATGGTAAAAATAACTATGGTATAGTATGGTACTAAAAATAACATGGTAATAACTATATGGTTTCTAGGTATTTGTATGAAAAAAACAGTAGTCTAAACACATTAAACATAAATGCACAAATAGCTTAATCATAAAAAAAAATACTGTAACCATTATATCGAACATTTATCGAACTCTTGTTATCGCTTTATCAAGGAAGATTATATTGCGATAATTATAGTTATTGTTTTACTGCCCAGGCCTACTTTAAATATGTTCTGATTGGCTGTAATTGTGTTGGATGTGCAGCACTTTCGCTTTCATTTTGGACAACTAAATTACTTGTACTTGGAAACGTCACGCCTGGTTGGGACAAAGTGCAACATGGTGTTAAATATAATCAATGTCAAATGCATGTAAACACTTTGATTGCTCATTTAAAGAAGTCTAATAAATTAATTAATTGGACACTAATTCAAAGAATAAATTAACCATGACTTATTACATTTCTATAATCGGTATGATTACATGCAGTCGATTTCGTCAGTATGAATGAATCCAATTCACTTTTAGATTCCGTTTACGTTCATATGCGATTTACTTGTGCATTACATTTATTCAGCAAATGTGCAATGCTTGTTCATGCGCTCAGAAACAGAAAAAGCCACTGCAAGAAAGAAAAGCTTTTTACTAGCAAATGTGTAGCAAATATGCAGTGTTCTCTACGGACCATTTTGTAAGATGTAAATAAACATATAGGCTACACGTTCATAAGATGTGTAAAGCATGAGCAGCACGTATTTTTGAATCCTATTGAGAAAGAAGTCAGGTTCAAGCACTGACGTGGCTAAAATTGGGATTATTCATGTAGATTTAAGACAAACTTTAAAAATACTGTACTCAAGCCACTGTTTCAAACTTTAAAAACACTGTAACTGAGACCAGTCACTACTAGGGGTGTAACCGTATACTCGTGTCATGAGTTGCAATGTTGATCTCATGATATGATACATTTACATTTATTCATTTAGCAGACACTTTTATCCAAAGCAACTTACAATTGAGGAAAACAACAAGCGATTCATCATAAAGAGGCAAATAAACAAGAAGTGCTCATAATACAAAGTTTCACATATTGTTCAGGTTAGTACAAGCTAGACAGGGAAGGATTAAGGAAAGAGAAGCAAAGGTATATATATATATATATATATATATAAGTAAAGTGAGTTTGTGCCTCTCTGTGATGGTACCATGAGGTGCTGTTCACTTGTAGATCTCAGGCTTCTGGAGTAGATGTAGACTCATAAGAGTGAGTTGAAGTAGGAGGGTGCTGAGCCCATGGCTGTTCTATACGCAAGCATCAATGTCTTGAACTTGATGCGAGCCTCAACCAGTAGCCAGCACAGTGATATAAAGAGAGGTGTGACATGGACCCTTTTGGGCTCGTTGAAGACCAGTCGTGCTGCTGCATTCGGAATCATTTGTAGAGGTTTGATTGTGCATAATGGAAGTCCAGCTAGAAGAGCATTAGAAATGACCAGCCAGTAGTCCAGCCTAGAAATGACAAGGGCCTGATCTTTCTGATGTTATGCAGTGCAAACCTGCATGATCGAGCGGTTTTTGCAATATGGTCTTTGAAAGTCAGCTGGTCGTCAAAGATTACACCAAGATTTCTGACCGAACTTGATGGGGTAATTGTTGATTAACCTAGCTGGATGGTGAAATCATGCTGTAGAGTCAGAGTGGCTGGGAAGACAAGAAGCACAGTCTTTGCCAGGTTGAGCTGTAGGTGATTTTCTTTCATCCAAGCCGAGATTTTCGACAGGCAGCCTGAGATCTGTGTAGCTACCGTTGGATCATCTGGTTGAAATGAAAAGAGAGCGCTATGTGTCATCAGCATAGCAATGGTAGGAGAAACCATGTGCCTGTATGATGGGTCCCAGTGATCTAGTGTATATGGAGTACAGAAGGGGTCCAAGAACTGATCCCTGAGGAACCCCAGTGACCAGTTGATGTGCTTTGGATACCTCCCCTCCCCAGGCAACCCTGAAAGATCTACCTGTGATAAAGACCTCGGCATCCTGGCCAAATTTGCCCATTGGCCTCGGATCATCATGGCCTCCTAACAATCCTCATATCTACTGATTGGCTTCATCACTCTGTCTCCTCTCCACCAATAAGCTGGTGTGTGGTGGGCGTTCTGGTGCACTATGGCTGCCGTCGCATCATCCAGGTGGATTTATTATTAGAATTCAAACCAGCGAAGTGGAATCCCTGTGATGCCCAGTGATGAGAGCGTGGACAGAAGAATCTGATGATTCACAGTATCAAAGGCAGCAGATAGATCCAGTAGAATGAGAACTGATGATTTGGAATCAGCTTTTGCAATCCGCAAGGTTTCAGTGACTGACAGTAATGCAGTCTCAGTTGAAAGGCCACTGCTGAAACCTGATTGGTTAACGTCCATTTGGTTATTCTGTTAAATAAGTAATGATATAATTTAAGGAAGAATTTTTTGGGGGGTTTTCCCCCCAGATTTTTCAGCCTAAAAGGGCTGAATTTGCTGTCTTTTCTCAAATTGTGATAATATTTGCCAGCATTTTTTTCACAGCCAGCATGTTACAGTGAAACACTTGAACGTATATTAATTTATGGATTTTTATTAGCTAGTATTACTTTCCCTCCTCTCAGGTTAACATTCTTTTGAGAAAAAATTGTGGAAATGCAAAAAAACAAACAAACAAACAAAAAAAACAAGAATGCAAATAATGTGAAGATTAATTGATTCTGTAAATTCCTGTAGGGATTGGTTCAAATTTAATTTGAATTAAAGATTTTTTTTTTTTCATTTATTAAACCCAAAAATGAAAATTAGCCCATGATTTACTCACCCTCCGGCCATCCTAGGTGTATATGACTTTCTTTTTTCTGACGAATCCAATCGGAGTTATATAAAAAATTGTCCTGGCTCTTCCAAGCTTTATAATGGCAGTGGGTGGGTGTTTCTGTTAAACAGTCCAAAAGAAGTCCAATAAAGCGCATCCATCCATAATAAAAAAAGTGTCCCACACGGCCTCGGGGGGTGAATAAAGGCCTCCTGTAGTGATTCGATACATTTTTTTGTAAGAAAAATATCCATATTTAAAATGTTATAAACCGTAATCTCTAGCTTCTGCTAACTGTCGTATGCGCGTTCATTCTGGGCGGATGATGTAGGACGTATGGGTAGCGCATGCACCAGTAAGAAGTGACGAACGCGGAAGTAGAGAGAAGAGAACAAAACAAAACACTGGTCACGAATTAGAAGTACAAAATGAGGATTTGTAAAGAAAAATGTCGGAGGATTTCGATATAAGCCAAGAGGAGACTGGTTTTCCTTTGTTAAAGTAAGGAAATTTTGCTTCCTTTGCTCCTGTAAACAAACTTTGGTTTTCGCGAGACTAGCATATTCTCACCGGCGCATGCCCTATGCCTGTGTTCTACGTCATCCGCCCGGAATGGCTTCCGCATATGACAGTTAGCGCAAGCTGCAGAAAAGTGGTTATAACGTTTTAAATATGGATATGTTTCTTACAAGACTGCATCGATTCACTACAGGAGGCCTTTATTCATCCCCCAGAGCCGTGCGAGGCACTTTTTTTATTATGGATGGATACACTTTATTGGACTTCTTTTGAACTGTTGAACAGAAACACCCGCCCACTGACATTATAAAGCTTGGAAGAGCCAGGATAATTTTTAATATAACTCCGATTGGATTCGTCTGAAAGAAGAAAGTCATATACACCTAGGATGCCTTGAGGGTGAGTATATCATAGGCTAATTTTCATTTTTGGCTGAACTGTCCCTTTAATAATAATTAATAAACATGAAAGCTCAAATCTGTGACCTTCTGGCTTTACCATATATGATGCTAAATTATATCTCTGTAAACTTTCATTTTGGTGAACTACAATAATTATTGTCGCTATTCAAAATACATGTTGTTGCTTTTTTCTATTGTTCTAAATTTTGACACCCTTAGGCACTGCACTTTCATGATCTAACTAAGAAAGGTTAAACTAGTACAAGAGATGATGAAAATGACGGGGAATGGTTCGTAATCTCCTTCCATGTGTTACTCCCTATTTCTGAACCCTCGCTGTGAAACTGACTTTAAGCCCTTTGTGAATGTAGTGCCAGGTTGGATAGTCACACAGGGTCAGCAAACTGTCTGTGATTTTTTTTTTCTTTTTTCTTTAAATGCTTCCCTGCAAACTGTCTTTTATTCTGCTTTGCAGTGTTTGCTGATTCAGTCAGGGCCCAGACAGTACTGCTGTGATTTATGAGCACCTCACCGTTCACATGCTCATCAGTTTTATCTCCACACCTGCCCTAAAATGGCCTCAGTGGCAAACAAGAAACAAAAGTGTTGAGTTAATGAAGTTTTACAGGGGAAGTAAAAAATACAGTTATTGTGGTTTGATATATATTTATATATAGGATGCCACACGATAATGGCTGACCAGCATGCTTTGTTGTTCACTTGCATTCTGGTTTTATTTGTTAAGCCTGTAATGCCTGACATGTAAAATGAGGAGCAATAAAAAGTTTACATATGTGTTTTTATTGAGTATCATATTTGATACATTTCATGGCTCATATAGGAGAATATGGAGCTCATAATTGAAGAAAAAAAAAACCTCAGTTTTATTGAGATCTGTCAAGTCACCTTTATTTATATAGCGCTTTATACAATACTGATTGTGTCAAAGCAGCTTTACAGTGTCAAACAGGAAAGTAGATTGTCAATAATGCAAGAAGACAATAACAGAGTCGTTTTTTCAGCTAAAGTCAGTTCATTGATGATTCAGTGATGTCATCATCCAGTTCAGTTATCTTCCAATAGTGTCTGTGCAATCAGTCAAGTGTCCCCAACTAAGCAAGCCAAAGGCGACAGTGGAAAAGAACCAAAACTCCATCGGTGACAGAAATGGAGAAAAAACCTTAGGATAAACCAGGCTCAGTCAGGGGCCAGTTCTCCCCTGGCCTGATGAAACCAGCATGGTGTGGTTTAATTCCAGGCTGCAACACAGGTCAGATTGTGCAGAGGACTTGTCTGGTTCCCGTGGTCTTGTGCCAATGATCGTCGAGGTGCAATGTCCTGCAATTTGGTCGTTCATGATATTTATATGGCCAAAAAGTCAGATGACATTCTGATAGTTTGTAATGTACCAACAAAATTTTATAACAGTATAACAGACCATGTACTTAAAATGCATATAATTATGAATATAAATATGAGTTAATTGTTGACAGAAAAAAATTTATACATAAACATGAATAGTTTGTTGATTTTGTTAGGATAGGTAGGTTATATCATACATACAGACAAGGCATCCATCAAATGACAACACTGAATCGGGGCTGAACTCAAACAGTGACTTACCAATAACTCAACGTTTCCTGTTAAACGGGCACTGATGCTCTTTTCACACTTTTTTGACATTGGCTGGCTAGAGGAGGGCCGAGAGCGACAGTGAATTGAGGAGAAGCTGTATCCTTCATCACAAACTCAAGTCTGATTTTAATTCTGACTGACTTTGAAATGGCCTAAAACAAAACGAACTCTCTGTGGGCACTTGTTTTTTTCTTGTCACACTTAGTTTAGTTTGACACAAGGTGGTTATGGGCACTTTCTGTTCACAGCCGTGTGGGCGATATAGTGAATGGAATGATGAACTGGTAAAAATGTTTCCGTGCTCTCTTAAAAGTAAAGGTTTCAATAGAGACTTTTCACAGTTACGCTATTAGAACAATCATTTTGGGTGAACAGTTCTTAAAAGAAGGAAACACAGCACAATATAGAGTTTTGCTTTGTGGATTCTAAATCTACCAGGTCACCGAAATTCCCCTGAAACAAATCTCTGAGAGACAGAGAGGTTTAATCGGTTTGGTGGAGATGCTCCATTTCAAGCAAGACTTGCGGGGTCTCTAGGGAACATATCGCGGTACGCAGCAAATTAACGTCACAGTTTACGATTACAATAACTTTCTTGGAAATATCAGTCAAGTCCTTGTTTTATTGGTGTCTGAAGTACTAGGTACCTTAGTATACTGAATATTAGGGATCCTCCGATCCGCCTTTTTCGCCTCCGATACCGATTCCGATACCTAGGGTTCGGTATTGGCCGATACCGATACCGATCCGATACCAGTGAAGTTTTTTTCCCCCATTTAAATAAATGTAGAATTTATATATCTCTGTGTGTGGAACTGATAATCATTCTTTCACAATCTACTAGATACAGACTACTTCATTATAAAGAAAAATAAACAATCGGTGTGCAGAATGATGCGCTTGAAGCAACATGGCGTCACAGCCATTCTGCACACCGGATGCGGACATTGTAAGCGCGTCGTGTTAAAAACTGCAAAGCACAAGGGAAGAGAAATTGATGCGTAGTGTATTATATCTGTGCAACAGTTATTGAGCCTTTCTTTTAACCGTTTAAAATTTCAGTTACTGTGCACGTTAAAAACAATTTATAGTCTTTTCTACGCCCGTGTTTTGTTCTCACAGACACCCGGTAGCAAGTAACAAAACAACATTAAATTCCGGCAAGAAGATAAAGTCCTTTTTGCAAAATCATAGACATGTATTTACAAATCAAGTATAATGGGAAAACAGAATGATCTTGGAGAGAGCTTTACCGAGCTGACTGCTGTAACCGAACGCGACCAGGGTTTAAAGGCTGAACGAATGACTGACAGCCACAGCGGAGAAAAGAATTTGTGTGAACTTTAATGTAAGGACTTAAATATTCATATGTAGCTCACATTAAGCTATAGTATGTCTTCAGAAGTAACATAGAATAATTCGCACAATCAACAAAAAAAAAAAAAAATCTCGGATTTGGATCGGCCCTCTCTGACCGATACCCGATCCGAGAAAAATGCCACTATCGGAGCCGATACCCGATATGAATATCGGATCGGCGCATCCCTACTGAATAACTTGTCTATGTTTGTGTTCAATTACAATCATTTCAATAATTTTCACCTGCTTTGTCCACATTCACTGGCTTCGCCACAATAAAGGCTTTATTTTATTGTAAAGAAAACATTACCCTCAAAAATACAAATGTATAAATAATTAAGTGTTCCTTTGCAATAATAACTGAACATTTCACAAAAACTTGTGATCTGATGCACAGATCTGTCCTATAGATGGTTCTGAGCGTCTCTGGTGACTTCTGTTCCCAGGGCTCTTATCTCACGTTATTGCCAAGCATTTTCTGGAATTTGTCCCCGAGGGCCTTATTACTCCACACCTATTGATTTGTGTGTAGTAGATGGAAAGAGAGCAAAGATAAACAAGTCAAAAGAAAGTAAACTATAGATGTACAGTATGGATGGATGTACAGTATATGTTTCTACATTAATATTGGTGGTACCAGAGATTGAGAAAGTTGGCATCAGGACATATACCATAAATAGTGTATATAATAATACATAGAGTTCTGTTTAAGTAATATATGGGGAAACTGGGAAAGATTGTATACTAAATATCCATACATGGTTAGGAGTTAGATTTGCATTAATGTTTTTATTAATTTATTTTTTCCTGTTTTTAAAGTAATTTTTAAAAGATATCTATTTCAAATAAATGCTGTTCTTTTGAACTTTCTATTCATAAAATAACCCTAAAAAGGTTTCCACAATAATATTAAGGAGCAATATTAATAATAACAAGAATATTCAGTATAAATTATAATGTGTTGAACATCAAATCAGCATATTAAAAGGATTTCTGAAGGATCATGTGACACTGAAGACTGGAGTTATGATGCTGAAAATTCAGCTTTGCATCACAGGGATAAATTACATTTTAAAATATATTCAAATATAAACTTTTTTTTAATTGTAATAATATTTGACAATATTGCTGTTTTTACTTTATCTTTGACTGTTTATATATTCACTTTCGATTTCCAACATATTTGTACTAGTTTTTTCATATCAGTCTTTATTCTCACATAAACTAATTTCAACTTGATTTAACAACCTTTTGATATGCAGGATTCTGCTCATGCAAATTTGTTCATGTAAGTTTTTTTAAACATTTCTTCGTACCCAAAGAAGGTTGTTAGTTGTTAAGGAAACAGTAAAAAAAATTTTTTTTAAATGCAGTTACAATTAACAGTCTCTCAGTCGTGGTATGTTATCATAGCCTAATGCGAGTCTGCTCTTTAATGAATTTGGTTAATTATTTACTAGTACAGTAATTAAGTTAAGTTAGGGTGACCAGATTTCTCATGGTGGAATATGGGACGGGTGGTCAAGGGGTATGGGCAATATGACCACGATATGAGATTTTATTTCATGCTGCTGTCCCTTTAAGACCGAACGCATGGATGTAATATACCGACACACATCTGGTTTCACCCACCTGTTTAAGTTCACTTAAGCCATAACCGACTGTATTTATGTGAGATACTCATAAAAGGGGGAAGTCGTGGCCTAATGGTTAGAGAGTCGGACTCGTAACCCAAAGGTTGCGGGTTCGAGTCTCGTACCGGCAGGGATTGTAGGTGGGGGAAGTGAATGTACAGCGCTCTCTCCCACCTTCAATACCACGACTGAGGTGCCCTTGAGCAAGGCACCGAATCCCCAACTGCTCCCCGGGCGCTGCAGCAAAAAATGGCTGCCCACTGCTCCGGGTGTGTGTTCACTGTGTGTGTGTGTTCACTGCTGTGTGTGTGCACTTTAAATGCAGAGCACTAATGCAGAGCACTAATTCCAAAACAGCCACATGTCACATCACTGTCATCACACTACTCTACACAATGATTTTGACAACTGTGTGTCTGTTTGAGGATTCTTGTGCAATAGAACTGATCGCACATGCGTGCGAGAGAGAACGCTTCTGCTGTGTCATTCAGCGTGATTCCACCTATCCCGCCTTCACTAACTGCAAGTCAGTCGATAACGAATTGTGATTGGATGGTCATTTTGTTCTACGACGAGCTTGGCTTCCTTTGATTAGGCTGTTGTAGCATGACAGAACACTACTACTACTAGCCTGCTCGCTCTGATCTCCTAGACGTAACGAAATTTTGAAATACAGGACAAAACATGATTTTTTTTCTTAAGTCAGGACACTAAAAATAGAGCTGAAATACGTGACTGTCCCGGGAAAAACAGGACGTCTGGTCACCCTAAGTTATGTTGACTATTTCTTAAACTAAGGGAAAAGCAGAAGCTGGATCATTCAGGAAACCGTAATTGCATGATGTTGTAATATTGCGCCAGTCACATCTTCTCTGTACTCTTTGTTTTTATAAGAGACGTCTGCAGTCAGTCTTGTGTTTTTATGCCACTGCTGTCTGTGCAGAGCTCGGCCAGTGTTTCAGCAGAAAACTGCTGTCATCAGTCGAAGCGTCTCATCAGCACAAACGCTGAACCTGTCACACTGCTCGCGGCTCAAAGCCTAAAGAGCTGAGCTCTTCACTTCACCATGCTAACTGATGAAGACTGAGGATTGGGATCGTTTGTGCTCCATGCTCATCTGTTTTTTTTTTTTTTTTCAGTGCCTGTTAGATTTTTTTCCCTCAAGCTGTCTTCATTGCCTGCGCAAATTACCTTCATTATTGTAAATTTCCTTTGGTAAATTTGTTTTATGCTTCTGATACTGTTCTCATTTAATCAGCCTCTCTCTCTTAGTGTGTCCAATATGCTAACTTTACTATCAACTTGGCTTTTTTTTTTTTCCTTTTATGAAAGAACATGAAAATATTGGGTCAGGAGGGCAACAAACGCTCAACGTGTCAGAACTTGTTATAATAATAATAATAATAATTATTATTATTATTATTATTATTATTATTCACAAAGTGTGCATCCAAATGTACAAAATTAACAGAAATGTAATGGTTAAAATACATTCAGTACTGTGTATAAAGCAAAGTACAATCCATGTTGTGAATTATTATTATTATCATTATTAGTGCTGGTCGGTATGCAGTGGTGGAGGTAACGAATTACAACTACTCACGTTACTGTAATTAAGTAGTTTTTTCGTGTACTTGTACTTTTTTGAGTATATTTTTAAAGATGTACTTTTACTTGTACTTAAGTACAAATGAAGCAAAATAATCTACTTCGTTACTTTTAAATCATAGTTCGTTACTGAGTACGCCCACAATTTGAATTGATATTCAAACTTTTGACGGCACTTCAGTAGCCAATAAAGATATCCGATCGTAAAGAGACCAATAACAGCCCTGATATCTGAAGCGGGAAAAGCCGCCGCTGCAGCAGCTGAAGAGCTGAGTGAGGGAGCTCAGTGTAATTTATGGACTCAAAGTTTGGAGAAACAAACTACATGTTAGTGTTATCATAAATATCTATATTTTGATACCGATACTGAAATATCAGTAAGTGAAATGCATCAGAAAGTCTTTAAATTTTGTCAAAAGTTATCAATCTTCAGAATAGATCCACGCCTGACCGATGAAAATCCTCCTGGAAATTTTATTGGCTGTAAGTGAAATGCACCAGAAAGTCTTTCAACAATCAAAGATGGAACTTTAATTTCTTTACAATGTAAGTTTATGCTAGAAATGTTTTGGAATGGGATATTTGTCTGATTTGTACATATAAATATCCTAATCTGCCTAACTGCATCACTACATTGTACAGTCATTACAGGTCAAATTACATCTGATGTTCCATTTATCTAAATAAACAACATACATGGCTCTTAAATCACTGCCTATAAAAATTCAGTATTGTCATATTTTCGAATACAACTGAATTGAGGTCATTTGTTTGATAATTTTATTACTGACTTTGTACTTGTCATTTTTTGTAAATTATATTCAGTTTGAAATCAAATTTGAAATCAAGCTTCCTGCTATAAGCTTTTGCAACAAAGTTACCTTATTTTAAAGACACAAATACACAGACTGAGCACATTTTTAGGATTGATATTTTTGTAATGGTAATTGATCAATATTTTTATATATGTAAATAAAAGCCTATATTAAAATCTGTTCATCATATAAAGCCAATGTGTCTTTTTAGAAGACTTGGATTAAACCAATTTCAAAGCTTGAAATAATAAAAAAAAAATATATATTAAAATATCTATATGGCAGTATACATTATGTGGTAGTTTTGCCAGTGGTATTGAAAATGATTCGTCAATCGTCATGAAATCAAAAATGACCCGACTTACTTTTTTAGTGCACATTACTAGTCTTGTTGTGAACAATTGAACCATGCAAGTCAATACACTGGGGAAAAAAATGGTCTGCCGTCGTAATCTTTAATCAAAAACTATAAATTGGCTTCCGCTCTGGAATGGCGTTCTGGCTCTGATGGTGTCAGTTTGACAGCCTGGGGAGAATCCTCTTGTTAAGTCATGACGTAAGGACTGCTGTTACCGCGTCCACGCCTCTACTCATTTCACTTGAGAATACTACAGTATCTCAACAGCCATTTAAATAGCTGTTGAGATAGCAGTATTCAAGCACTATTTAATTAATATTACGTATTTAAGCTGAGCATTTAAAAATTTGCTGTGCTCACAGTGTCTCAGACACTAATATTTTAGCTGAATCACTGTCAGGCCACCTGGGATTTCAGTATGGAGATAAAGGTTAGGTTTATAATTTTTCAGTATTACATGACATTGTGTATATTAGCACAGTTTGTTGTTTTCTTGGGGCGTCTGGCAGAGCATTAGGACCCAGAAGCGGTGAAGCGTGATGTCAGACGTAACAAGCAGATATTCTTAACCACTATCCAACCGTGAATCTGCTATGAGCAAGAGTAGGAGAGGAGGTGCACCACAATTAAACCCGCCCTTTATTCAATATTCCGTTTCACTTGGAAATACATCACAACACTGAAGTCAGTTGCAGAATGTTGTTTAAGCGGCATACACCGGTATTGCGGTATTTTAAAAATTCATATCGTAACAAAAATAAACAACGGTATTCGGTATGAACCGGTATACCGCCCAGCACTAATTATTATTACTACTACTACATTTTACAATATTTAATTAACATTTCATATTTGTTTACTATTTATATTTATGTAAAAATATATTTCATTTATATTATATAGTTTTACTATTTATATTTATGTAAAACAAATATATATAATATTATGACATTTAATTTTGTAAATATTAATGCAGCCTAAAGTGTATTATCATACATTAATTTGCATTTATTATTAATAATAATTGTCAATTAATGTAGTATTACAATCTAAAACAACAATATTTGATGAAGATGATGATGATGATGATTACGTTTAATATAAAATTAGCATTTCAGTTTTGTAAATGTGATAATGCAGTCTAAATTATTATGATTATTATTAATCATGGAAACTAATGTATTGCTTAAGTTTATAGAATACTTTTTGACCAATGGTCTGTATAGACCTACATGGTCAGTTTTATCATCTTGCTTTTGAATTTTTCTCAGTTGTGTATGTTGAATTGTTATTTGTTGTATTTTTAGGACATACCCTATAAAGGACGTCCCAGTAGAATCCGAAGCGCTGACAGATTGGCTGTATCAGCGATTTGTGGAAAAGGAGAAACTTCTGGCTCACTTCTACAAGACAGGTAGCTTGATAACAATCGAATTTTGTTTCCCCAGCTCTGTAAATATTCATCCTCCAACTAAAACCAAACCAAAATTCTCTCCATGTTTCTTTCGTCTCGCAGGAGCATTCCCTCCACTAGACGGCCAAAAAGAGGTGGTCTCCCGAAATATGACCCTTGACAATGTTTGGCTGCTTTTCGTCCAAACGTTCGCCTTCGCCTCAGGCTACATGTGGTACAGCATTCTAAATCACATCTACTGCTGGTTCTTCTGACCGCTCTGAGGAGAACGTAATGCGCAGGATGGAGGAGACCAAGAGCCCCGATTGCCATTCTCCTCTGCCGGATGGTCGAATGTGTCCCCGCAGGAAGACTCGAGTTGCTGTATCCGATCGCGGTCCCCATCCTTACTTCGGACAGACACATCCACCCAATCCCAGCTGCCCGTGCAGACATGCGTTTATCCCTTAGATTTGTGTAGAACCAGTTCAACACGTTTACACCTGCGCGCTCACATGCAGAGAGAAAATGATGCACATCTAAATGTTTACTCATGCACATGTGGACACCCCCCCCCCCCC